>NC_136619.1:32358719-32723719 GCF_933228915.1 Telmatherina bonti | reverse complement strand
GCATACACATAAATAGGTACATGCAGACAGCTGTATGTTCTCAGTGAGACCAAATTAAACATTCATTCTCCCGGGTGAGGCGTAGGGGAGTGCTGCATAAGGAACAGGATTCACAGAAGGGAAACCAACCTGAGTCCCACGTCCTTAAAGTGTATGTGACAGAACTGACCCTCACATCACCTCAGAATTCTCCGCTCACCGTCTTTAGAAGCGCGAAAGTGCTGTCATCCAACATGTTGCACTGACAAAACCATCTGGCTCTGTGACCCAGAGTGGTGAAGCAGAATGCACGGCGGTACCGCCGCTGACAGGCAGATATGCTGATTTATCAGAGTGTGTGCCTAATACGTGGCCTACTTGCAAAATCATGCAAACAAGTAAACACAAACAAAAGTACACCAGTTTAAGCTGTAATGACCCAACTGAACAGTGATACACATAAACATATGCAAACTCAAAGAGAAAACCACCCAGGCTCAAAGATCCAAGCTGCTTTTCTCAGTCACGTGTTTTTCGGTTTAAGGTACAGTGTGTTTTCATTAAAGCTAAAATCAGCCTTCAGCAAAGACAAATCTTTAAGATGACATTCTGTTTAGATTGACCTTTGCCTTCTAACAGATGGAAGGCAAGATTTTGAAAAAACGAAAAGAAAAAAAAGCGTCACTAGTTAACTATGCACTCACATGTCCCACTGTGGAATTTTCTGGCATATGTGCCCGTCGTCCTGATCCTACTTTCTCACATTTGCCATTCTTGCTTTCATCCCATGACACTTTCTCTGTCCCGCTCTCTGTGTGTTAGCAACAAAAACAAAAATGGCTGAACTAGAAAAGAAGTAGGGCATGGAGCTAACCCGGCTGCCTAGCCAGGCATTCCTTATTTCTGTGGCTTTTAATGCTGGCGCTTATTAAAAATGCATGGCTCGGCATGGAATGGAGCTACTTAAGGTGGACTACTTTATGTGCCTATAGTCTGTGTTGCTGTGAAGTGTGTGCATGTGTGTGTAATACATACATAGTGCAGATAATGGAGTTGTCTAATGGGAGTAAAAGGAAGAACAGTCTCCCTGTTGTCGTCATGGATGATGTTTGGCTGTGTCTCCATTTACAGTACACATACTGAATATGCTATAGCAGATGAGTATAAGAAGTGCAGGTCCCAAGGGAGGGAGAAAGCTTTAGTAATTTGAGGTCAGCCAGAATGTATAATAAATGTTGATGCATATTGTACATCCTGTGGCCGCCTATTTGTTTGTCACAGAACAATATAAGCTAACACATTAACCAGTATGTTTATTAGATCAAAGTACCATTTATTTAACCGCAGCACAGTCATCTGACAAATTTAATGAAAATGTTGACCAGTGGCATAAAAAATGACACCATAAAGCAGTTACAGCAGTTACAGCTCCCTTTTCCTTGCATTAAATGTGACCTGGTATAAATGTTTACTGTGCACCTTGGACTTATATCATTATTATTCAAGGTGACTGATGCATGACATTCTTCAATGACAAGCCATAACTTTTACCTCTAGCTGAAGTCAACTTCATGCTTATAATGATTACTTTAACTTTCAAATTAATCATAAAAGCTTATGAAAGCTCATTAAATTAAACGCCCCCTCGCAAATCCACCCACAAAGGTTGCAGTGTTTGTAATTAAAAGACCTTCCCATTAAGTGACTTACTCAGAGAGGAAAATTAAATGTGATGGAAATGACTGGTGCTTTGATATAGTTATCTGGTAGTTAGCTGGTCCTGTAAGCTAGTTGGCCATACCAGTTTATCCCCATGCTTAATGAGAAATTATAGCAACAACCAATAATTTCCGAAAGGTTCCGCTCTCTGCAACTTAAATAGTTCACAAGAGTCCTACATGTGTGCATGATTGCACAAATTATTTTTGTAAAGCTGAAATGTTTAGTTTTGTTCAAAACTAATTGCTTATTCAGATTTTATTATATTCTGCTGTGCCAGGTAGCTACATGTTCCTGGTGATATGCAGACTAGAGGGGATTGCAGGTAAGTCTGTAAATCTAAATCTTTTGTTCTTTTGCAATGTGTGGAAATAAATGTTTTGAGGCTCCTTAACATTACTTTATGTCAATAAAAACTGACCACATGAATTATCTTAAAACTTGGACATTTTCAAGAATATTACCACATAAAAGACACATTACAAAACTTTAGCCATTTTCCCGTCACGCGCCCCTGATCAACGGCTAATTCAGCGTCCACTTTGTGTCCTACCTGACTTGTTAGCCCTCTCCAGCCAGCAAAAGACGATCTTACAATGACTCTCCTTTTGTCCCTTTCTCTCTTTTAATCTTCTTGCATTTCTTTGCTAAATCAACGATTAAAACAGCCAGGCCCTTATTTAACCATGAAGCGAAATATAACGTTACGTCCCGGATGTAAAAGTTGTGTAGTGCGGTGTCTCAGTCTCAGGGCAGCAGCGACCCTTCAAATGCACATGATAGATGTCACTATGTCATCAAACTTGTCCGGACGCAGTTTAAAACGCAGAGTTTTAAGGTCAGAAAGGTACTAATGCATATCTAAAGGATACTAAGACAAGCTTAGACAACAGCATCAAAATATTCTTCAGCACTTCTTCATTCAGCTTGCAGTGCTGCTGAAAGATATTTGACATTTCACAGTTCACTTAAATAAAAACAAGCACAAGCTTTTGTTTGTAATAAGCAAATATGAAAATAGCCTATTTCTGTTTAATAGTTCTTTGGAGAGTTTCCAGTAGTAATGAGAATCTCTCATTTTCTTCTGGCATTTTGCAAAAGACACATTTGTTTTCATTTGAGTTTTTAATTCGACCCGTCCAGCTAATAATGCCATGTGTTACTTGTGGCAATTTTGAGCTCATTTTATTGAATCCTGACCTTTAAAGTCAACAAACTAACATTAAAGATATATTTACAGTGGAATGCAAAGGAGTTGACTTTTAGAGGCTGATGAACAGTTGTTGGACGTTCACAGCTCTGCCTCTTGAAATATGTCTGACAGGTTTCCTGGCAGCTGGCTAACGGCATCATCAGTGTCAATGTAAATGATCAAGCCATTTCAGGCAAAAGCAGCTCACTCTGCTCTGCAGAGAATGATAACATCCTTCACTAAGAGCCCCAAAGGACACACACATCCCTGATTACATTTCTGCTACAAATACTGTATGGGACAGCAGGAAACAAACAGCATCACTCTCTTAACTCTGCCCCCGGACTAGCAGGCTTGTTTTCATGACCCCCGCTCAAGTGATGCTTTACATCTCAATGACAGTAGGATACTGCCATATATTCACCAGACCGAAATAATCATGCTGCCAAAAAATACAGCCAGTCACACTTATACAAAAGGACATGTACACACACGCAAACACAGATACATGCCAACAGCTGTGTATTCTGGCAGGGTTATCAAGCCAATGGCAATGACTGAATCATGCCTTTTTAAACTGGAACCTCAAGATATGGCTGTATCAGACCGTTTGCACAGCCTAACTGAGCTCACCACCCCCCATTTGAACAAACCATACAGCCACACAAACAGCTTTACTGAGCAGCATCCCCCCCCCCCCCCCACTTCCTCACTCCATCCCCACACTAATCAGTCAGAGGACTTGTTTGCCTGATCCAAACCTCTTTTCTCCCAACTCTTGTCTCGCATCCTGCATCTCCAATCTCCCGGCAGAGGAGGCACACATCAATTTGGCCCCAGGAATTTACAAAGATTCACACTGCAGTAGAAACAGCACTGGCTTTCAATCATTGGCAATATTGTCCCAGAAAACGATAAAATACTATGAGCAGGGACCCAATTTCTTGCCGGTAAGTATACTCCTAAATTAATGTCAATGTGGAGACACAGATACTCCAACACCCCCCACCATTGTGTGACAACAAGCCCAGCAGAGGGAGTAGATGAGTTCTTTAGGTACACAGGCATGCCCTCCAGCTGTCATATGAAACACATGCACATACACTGACACGTTTTACTTGGGGATGACATCCTGATATTTCTGTTTCATTTCTGCTATGTGGATCAGTGGACAAGGTTGCTCTCGGTGTTGACTCTTCAGTGCTCTACTGCATTCGCTTCACTACTTTCAGAGTATAATAGACCAGTGAGAAAGAGATGAAGACCAAGTAGGGGTGTGTGACTGACAGGCCTGCTTTCAGGAAGGTCAAGTTGAAAGTGCTATGAGCTCCTCTTTGAAAAATAATACACCGTGCAGGAAAACATTGAGACCACTGAGTGAGGTCTTGAAGGTTGTACAGCTAGCCAGCAACTGCACTGGTCAGTTATAACCTTGAGGTTGTGATTGACAAGTTGGCAGTGGGAAATGCAAAAATGTGAAAACAACCATTCATTTGAAAGCTTTTTTTTTGTTAAATCTGATGTCAAATGCATCATATTTTGTGTCAGCTGGACGACAAGAATACTGAGGCTGGGAACTCACAGCACGGGATAAAAGTTTAAGTTAAAGTTTCTATTTCTGTGGTTCAATCAAGCCATCAATGTAACCCTCTAAATTATAACTGGTGCTGACATGTAGGGAGGAAAACTGTTGCCATAATAAAGAAGGTTATGAAAAGCCAAACTCAAGGAATTGTATTGGAAATGGGGATCTGAACACATGTAACATAAACCACAGCATTTACATAACATCTAGTTCAAATCTCAAAAATATTACATGCAATTTTACTAGAGGTCCTTACAATTAAATAAAGATGATAAGTTGAAGTATCTGTCCATTAAAAATCTCATTTCTAGCCATGTTTTCCATTAAATGTTTTTTATCTGTTCCAAAGGGGAAAAATCAGCCATCAATTCTGTAATGTTGCTTTGAATGCACAGGACACTATAAGATGTGTGGTTAGACAGCTTGTATCAGGTGCAGTTTTACGTACAAGTTTGAAGAAAGCAATAGTGGCAACTTGCAGGCCTGGGCTGTGCAACTACTATGCATGTGCTGTGAGTAGCTGACGATGACAGAAGCTAGTGCAAGCTAATATAAACCAGGAGCTAATAGCTGCTCTGCTTAGCAGAAGAACCCTTTGCAGATGTGGACAAAGTTAGATTATCACAGAGCCACATTCCCACATAACAATAGTGTACATCATCATATAGGCTACATCATACTAAAGCCATATTAAAGATATGAGAGGTTTTACCCTGGCACAAGAACTTCAAAATAAACGATTCAGAAAATCACAGAAGAGCATTTAGAGGGGATTGAAGCCGCTGCTCACTTGAGAGATGAAATAATCTCTGTAGTTGCTAAAATCCAAATTTTGAAGCTGATAGTTTGACCACAGAGCTGCAAGTTTCAGCTGCTTCTTTAATCCCATTGGGTTACACCTGAGTTAGCTGCATCTCCACCAGATCACTATAGCCTCAGTTTGCTAATGTCCAGCTGAGGCTTACACAGTGTTGAATGAGCAGTAACCTTTATTTATTCATAAACAACCCACTTACACTTGCTAGACAGGTATGGATTCCCTTGTCGCTGCCTGATGAGCTGCGTGCTACGTTGTAAGTGAAAGGAGGTACCACACTGCTCAGACATGGGTTGCAGGAGTACAGAAAGATTGGTGGTGTTTGGCGACAGGCTTTGAGTAAGATAAAGGATGCTTCTATAAATGCACGTCACTGCCTGATCCAATATAAAATAGTACATAGACTACATTATTCGAGAGAGAAAATCTGTAAAATTTACCCAGAAAGTTCACCGCTGTGTGAAAAATGTGTCACAGAACGTGGTACTCTTTTACACAGCTTTGCACTTTGTCCTAAGCTCCAATCTTTCTGGTGTGATATCTTTGATTACCTGGCTAAAGTTCTAAAAAAGAGGATAAGTCCAAATCCAATTCTTATAGTTTTTGGAATAACACAGAAAACGGACATGCTGGGGTATGCGGAACATTGCTTTATATCATATGGATTAATACTAGCAAAAAAACTGATTCTCCAATTTTGGAAAGGAAAAGACGTCCCTTCTTTGAAGATGTGGATCACAGAATTAGTAAATACACTTCACCTAGAGAAAATAAGACATACTATTTATGATAACATGATTGAGTTTGAAAATATTTGGAAACCTTTAATCTCCTTCCTCGGAGACCATTAATCTGTGCAGTCATGGGGAGGGTTTGGGTGGGGGATTTTGCTGTGTTTTGGTACCTCGTCCGTTGGATGAAGATTTGTATGTATAATTTTATTTTATTTATTTATTTTTTTTCTTTTTTTTGTATCATCACTATTATTATTATTACTATCACGATTAGTGACTTTCTTTGTTTTTTATTTGTGTGTATATATTGAAAAAATCAAAGCAGCATATGTCATATAGAAGAGTTGTTAATAATACTCACTGCTTTCAATAAAAATATTTTGAAGAAAAGAAGAGAAAGATTGGCGGAGATGAGACGATTGTAAATTGTGAAGGCAAATGTGGAAAGAGGAGACACAGCAACATTACAGCTTCATCTAGGCACACAAAACAAATTCTCTTTTGTGTCAACATGGAAAACCTGCAAAAATGATTGCTGATTTGATTGACAGGTTCAATAATTCAGGCAGGGGAATTTATCAGTGTACTCTGCTGGCACACTGAGGCAGCTGTTTGTCAGAGAATAAAAGAGATTGTAGAATAACTGTTGTTTCTTCCTCGGTAGCATAAAACTGGAATAAAAATCTACAACAGTGACGCTGACATATCTGCCTAAATCCAACCCGAAACATTGCCTGTCTGTGTGTGTAGGTATGACAAGCTGTCAGTGTCATGTGTGTTATTGAAAAGAACAGCAAGTCTGCTGAGACTGTGGTTTAAGAAAATGTGTGTGTTTGTGTGCATGTGTGTGATGTATGCCATTCACCATTATCACTTTCATTCCCTGTTCTTTCTCCTAGACATTACATTGATCCCCTGGTGTTGCTTTCTTCCCAATCCGTTGTAAAGCAGACAACTGGGCACAAAAAGAAAGGGCAAGGTTCTTGTTGTCTCAGACTTTAAGGATTTTTTTTTCAGTATCTAAACAAAAAGTAGAATCTTTGTGCAGAATGCCCTTTCTCTTTAACCAAGTACAAGAAGTAAAGATGTCGACAATAACTCGAAGTGATGTACTGCTCCATAGCTCATGGAGAGGTGTTTAATTTATGCTCCTAATAATTCAATACATGCTGAGAGTACAAATGGAATAAGGTAAGGGAGAGGGAAGGAAAGATATGAGAGATGAAAAGCCATCGTAAGTATTTCCACACACATCTGATGTAATTTTATAAGAAAAATGTACCTACTTATAGCATACTTGATGGATTTTTTTCCTCCCTGTTTTCTATATTTTGTCACAGTTTGTCAGGCTCTGTATGTCGTCTAATCACAGACATAAGCTGCACTTATAAATATTCTCACAGGATCTATGACAAAAAATAATTTAAAAGCTGTGACTGATTCATGAATCCTCAAAGATCAGACATTTTTCTCAGCTGACATTTTGGTGGAGAAGCACAAGTGTGATTTATAAGGTTATGAATGGCAACATTGCCCAACACTGTCACATTAACCTTGTTGGGTGACACATGTGTATGGGCCTAATATAAAGCTATAAAGATTCTGCAGCTGCAAATGAATATTTGCAAACAATTTCAGAGTTCCTATTTGTAAATTAGGTTTTCGCCCGACGTACAAGAAACACTTGATAAATTAGGTTTGTGAATGTGGAGAAAAGGACATGCATTGTTGTAAAAGAGATTTGTTTTTGAAAAGAAAACATGAAGTGTTTTTGCAAACAGCTTTCCATCTTTCCAGACTGAAGCAGCAACAGTAGGGTGTAAATCTGTTGGGTAAATTGTGATTAATAGATTATCTTTTAGGTGACTTATGGAGGTCTTCAGCATTTATATCCAGTCCAGGAGCGTTACAGTCCAGCCACAAAATGTTTATTTGCACAATGTATGAAAAATATACAATTGATACATGATGATATGTTTTTTTTATTTTGTAATAAATCATTATTCCTGTCACTACTATGATGCTAAAAAATCTCTATTTTAATGCAGATGTAATAATAAAGCTATTTCCTAGGTAACATGTGTGTCTGAAAAGAACAAAAGTCATTGTGTCTTCTATGAATAACATAGAAGACACTAGTAGTGCCAAAAAGAAGAGTATTTAAATTGTTCTTGTAAGGAGAGGAAGAACGTATTTGCATAAAATAACTGGAACTATGAAAAACCTGGAAGACAAAGTGTAAATATGCGAATAGTTCCCGTTTTGTGTATGTTTTAATCCCAATAGTTTTTATGCTGAAAGAATATGCAGATGAGAGACAGTTTTGTCACTGTTGATCCCTGTGTTATTTCTTGCTGTTGTAATAATGTATGGTTTGTTTGTTTGGTGTGACTTTATGCTGCTTTATCTACTGTAATACTCATTCGTCATAATTATAGTAATTATAGTCTGACAACTGAGGTTATCCTGAAAAAGGTAATGTTGACTGTACTTATAAATGTTGAGGTTCCGCAGGCGTTTATACACACACTCATTCATATATATATATATATATACATATATATATAATATATATATATATATATATATATATATATATATATATATATATATATATATATATATATATATATATATATATATGAATAAACCACTGGTAAAACGTTTAATTTTTTTCTTTTCAAAATGCAATACTTTAAATTGACCCTGTGATGGAGTATTCAGAGTGTACTATGTCTATGTATTGTACCGGATTGCCCAGGTACAGTCAAGGCAGTGAGGAATAGCCATCATTAATCAATGCATCCGACTTTATGTCTATTGAGTCGGACACAGGCTGAAACTATGATTTGTTATTATAGACTAAATTTAAGTTTTCTGATCATCCACCTGAAGAATTATACATCCGTGCCCTGATTGCTAATCCCAGCTTTCATTTTGATCAATAAAATTAGGTGTGACACAATAATCATTTACTTTTGAGCCTAATTCAATCATCTGGTGACCTCAAGAGATGATGGGATAAATTATCCTGCTATCCCAAGAAATGGTCCTTCAAATCAGAAGGTATTGAAAAAAATCAACTCATTATCTCAAGATGATTAATAAAAATACACCTGAGCAGTGCCGTTTCTAGTTTTCGTGCTAAATGAGTTTAAGAAAGATTCATGTTCAAAAGAAATAGCAGAGCACCAATCACAGAAAATTAATTAATCTAGAAGTTGTGTTTTTGCCTGTTAGAAGCAGCGCCTAGTGGTGGCCTATGGTATTGCACTTGAAGACTCTTCTACACTGGCTTTTTGCTGACAGCAAATGACTTCAGGTGTGCTTTTGGATATCCTCTCAGTACGTTGCATTGACTTGGACTGTTATGGCTTCCTGAGATGTTTCAGTAGAACGGAACCACCCTAAACACTGTTTCCTGCGCTTTTCCTTTGAGTCGCAGTGTGTTCTGAGTAACAATCTCAAACTCTCAATTAGTTATCTCTTTACTAAATCAAGTAAGTTCACAACTAAATCAAAACTCATCTATGTTTGTAGCTAGGATAGGATATGAACACACCACTGTGAACAATAGAAACTAGTTTTGGGGTTTAACAAGTTTTTGTGAATGTTTTAACATTCTTAGTCATGCACCAACTTATGTTGGACTGAAAGCAGGGAGTTAATGACTGCAGGCTGGCAGTGTGAAAATAATTCTCCAAATGTTTGTTGAAATCATTACAGCGTATTATTTGTTGCAGAATGGTTTGCTCTTTAATAATAATTCAGCTGCCTGGATGACATTTACCGAGATATTTACAGTTGGTAATTGTATTTGTTTGCTTGTGTGTCTGTGTATGCGGGCCTCAAGATAGTTGCCTATTGAAAACTGGAAATAGAGAAAATGATACAAGCATATGGTTTTAAATTTACACAAGCCCTGAATGGGTATATATTGATGAAAACAAACAAAAAAGCTGAAATATTTCATAGCAGGAGGACCTGTTTGCTGTAGCCAAATGGTTTAAAAGGAAGGTTTTCTGCACATATTCAGAAAGTCTGATACAATAAAATGACTGATGCAAATGTAAAGCAGAAAACAAGTTTAAAATGTCATTTTCCCACATCTGCATTACTTTACTTTTATCTATCTTCAGATTCCTTTTTTTCCTGCTTAAAACATAAAAAATGACAGAAAAGAAACTTAAGAGAGGACATGAAACATAAGAGGATAATTAGAGTGTCCAGCTGGCACTTTCTAACTAATAGTCCAAATTATTAGTAATGGGAGAGGGTCACATTCAGGTTAGAAAGAGGTGAAATCTCACCGTGACAGTTGGCTTGTTGCTGCAGAACAGCCTCTGATTGAGGGGAATTTGTTGTAACAAACCAGCACACCGTCATCTTTAACCAATCATGTGTCAGAGGTTAATGAGCCACATGCCACTTGAGCCAAGCAAAATCTACTGCAATGGTGTCATTTGCATTCATCTCTCCAATTTCTTTCATTTGCCCTTCCAGACACACACTTATAGTTTAGAATTGCTGTGTTATTTGCAAAGACACAAATTAAATAATGCATGTATAATTAGTTGTGCTTCTAAACATCACATAACAATGTGTAATGCATCCAAATGAGCAAGACTCCTCGTAATGAGGCTCATTTTTTCTCTTTTTTTACTTCTTTCTTTATTTAAATTGCTGTTCCAAACTATGTTTGATGTAATATTTTAGAAATAAACACATGTTCATCTTCCATTTATGAAGGGATTTGATGAAATTAAAAAAAAATAATAATAATACATATTCATCTCTAACTTACACACACATCAATATAGTTTCCATATTATTTTCTTTTCAGGGTTTAAGTTACCTAATATCACTGTTGGAATTCAGTAGAAAGAGTTTTTTTGCGCGAATGAATCGTGTTTTAAGGAGATATATTGGCAATTTTAGATCAAGTCTAACTGCATTTTTCTGCCTCACACTCATCATAGTCATCAAATTCTAAGTACACCACTTCTCTGGTTCTGACTTCACTTTGTTGCAGCTAGCAGATCAATTCGGATTGATTTTGACTGTATGATACACACGTTATTGAAATAGTGATATCCACATGGGGACTTGGAGCATTCATAGGATTTCACAGTGTAAGTTGCAACACCTGGCAGAAAGCCAGCAATCAGAGACCACAGACAGATCCAACACATAAACAGGTCACCACAGATATTTGACTCTTTTTGCCTCTTTTGAAGCAATATTTGCCACAGCACAGTGAACTAACCAGTGAGGTCAGGTTTACACATGCATGGTTGGTTCATTCTGATGGTTCGCTCTGTCCACCAGTCACGTAGCATTTCAGAATGCTTTGGAAGTGAAAACTCGGACAATTTGACATTAAGCAAGGGTTAATGCAAAACCTCTTGTAATCTCTTCATACTGAATACTTCAGTATCATGAACAAACTCATAAATAAGTTATCTTCAAACGCTGCTCATCAACGTTTATTTAGCAGAGAAGACTCACTCACAATTTTGAGCTTTCCACTCATTTTAACTTAGATTTACCCTCAGGCAGAACAAGAATAAGTTTTGTTATTTTGCAACGCAGTACTTTTTATTCTCCAAAGACACTGATGTTGATTATGCTTTCTAATTATTCAACTCATCTCTTCTTTAATTTAGTTGTTTGTGTCAAAAACAGGCCTGAGTAACTCAAGGGACAAAGAAGACGGAGCCCTTGCAAGAGTGGTATCAAAGCAGCTTTGTGATGTTGGTGCTGTAATTCCCAACTGGCAAAGTAAGACCGTCACATGTGCTAAATGCCCCCATAAATGTTTATTTCAAATGTTAATTTTATCTCCTGCAATTCTTTTAGACCATGTAAAACCGAATATCTTCCCCCTTCCGGCCAGTAAAGAAAATGAGTCCAAAATATCTCGTTTTTCAAAACAAATCTATCCACATAACAGCGTTGTTAAGCACATTCGTAAGCATATCAAACCTTTAGGTGGCAATAGCACCCTAAATCCTTTCCAGTCAGACTAACCTCCCATCTTACGATGCCACTTCCACAAAACAAAAAACATGCTTCAAATGCGATATGGTTAGGCGATGAAAAATAACTGTCCTTAATCTCATCCTTCACCTTTGGTTGCCTATAAGTGGTACTGATGGGAGTGTAAAAACAAACACAAGGCGCGTGGACAATGGATAACACTACGGTTTTAGAGATGTCCATGCTGATGAAAGCAAAGGTCGCACATGTGACGTCATGGTATTTTTGTCGCAGACAGTGACATTTCAAAACCTAAAACTCTAGTTATATATTCACAAATCTCCACTTTAGTCTGGCGTTTTTTAAGAATTGAAGAAAAAATTTGTGTTTTCGTGTGGATGACAGGCCAAATCTGAGAAATGTATGTTCGATTGATGAGGTACCCAGCTACGTATGGACAAAGCCTTATACATTTGATGTTGCTATGGATTATTTATAAGCTATTACACATTGGCAAGCGTCAAATTCAGCATATGTTAAACACAGGCTAAAATTAACTTTGATGGGTTTCTGTAAAAATGTACGCATTAGTTCAGCAGGTGACGAATAAAGCTATTTCAACGGCTGTTTGTCCTCACAACCATTTTTCATGAACAGCCATTGGCTCCATGCTTACATTAGCATGCATGGCATCATTTATGTGCTGCTGCCAGCCTGAACAAAATGCAGCTGAATGAGGAGCAAAATTTAACTAAAGTATCATAATAGAGCTCTAAAATAAGAGAGTTCTGATGTCATTTAGAGCTCTTATCGTCAGCTCACTGGAATCTTCACCAAAATCTTTAATGTATCACTGGCTATGGCCACTGCATGGATGTTAAGCAGGGCTGCTCTGTGTCAACTTCAGTTCTGTCTACAATACGGCACCTCCAGACAGACATACAACTGCTTATCAGACTTTTGTTTCATCACCTGCTGCTGGATCACAGACTTCCTCTCTGTCCACACAATGAGTCAGGGTGGGTCCCCGTCTTTCCACAGCCCTCAGTTTGAACACTGAAACGTCTGAATATTATTTTGTGTATACGTTATACTGCATATTTTAGATAACTCATTTTTATTATTATTATTATTCTGTCACCAGAGGGAAAGTGCTCCAATTTTGCTGTGCCATTATTAGCAAGATTATGCAATTTAAGTAATTGACATGGAATTAAATGACTTATTTAATTCCATGTCAATTACTTGAAAACTTTTATAATGGTCTACTTAATTGAAATGAATGCTTTTGTTTATCTGTTTACTTTGGTATAGTTTTTGACTATTGTTCAAATATATGAAACGTTACAGCCAAAATCTTGTTATTTAAGTATTGTTGTTGAAACTTATCTAAGCTTATCTTTAATGATGATCAACTGATCTTAGCTGATACATAGATAGATGATAGGATGTTTGTTTCTTTGGCATTTTCATGAAATAAAAGCATTAATAAGAAACATGTAAGATTAAATGCATCATTTGCACACAAAATATGCTTTATGTTTCCCTCTAAAAACATTGGCAACTGGAAGCTCTGGGCGATAGTTCTGTTTATTCGTCCCTTTTCCATCTCACAACTAGCCAAACAGCAAGAGGAAGAGTGTGTGATGGAAAAGTTTTTTCACTCATGTCAGAACAGCAGATGACGTTATCAGAAGGTACCACGATTGTCAAGAAAGCAAAGATTATCAGGAATCAATACAATAATGCTTCATGCAATCCTCTTTTTAGTAATTTTTTCCCTTTTAATGCTCACATTTCTGTAGCTGCAAATTACTTGTCAATATTTTTTTTTTAACTTTTGTAGTCCCCAAACTCAGGGTATAACAATGCATTACCGAATGGGCAGAAGGCATCGGATTATTAGTTGTAGCTTGATTTTACCCACACATTAAATATATTTAACATGCCAAACTCTTTCTGTAAGTTATCATACAAGAAATACTGTAGGTAAAAATATTAACAACCTTGACATTGTGCCTCCACTGAATTATATTTTAAGAGAACGTGAGTTTACAGATTTATGTAAATATATAACAAATCTTGTATTTTCACTTTAGCCAAGTCAGAGGTAAAACAAGGATTAGAACTTTCCATTTTCTCACAAGAAATGGTTTGTCAGCTTTAAATCAAAATTAATTTGATATATAAGACCTAACTATTAAATATGATTGAGACCTTGAGTCATATAACGCTCCTTTCTCGGAAATATGATTGAGACATTACCCATGTGATATCATGAGTATTTTAATGAGGCAAAAAAAGTCAGCAAGTCTAAAAATGCATAGCTTACAAAACATCAACAACAATGATGAACCAATACACACTGCTTAAAAAGCTCAGACACTAACTCACAAAAATTATCATATTTCTCAAGGTTAAAGAAAAGAAGTCATCTCTGCATCGAAGGTGCATTAGCACACTGATAAATACTTTGCCACATTTTTGTGTTGCAGACGTTACCAATTGTGAAAATAATGTCCTTTTGCAAGCTTCGACCTTAGTTAGACCACTTTCAAGCTTCTTCTCCCCGAGAGGACTCAGACCTATCTTCCACCAGTATCATACCTCATTATGCTGCATCTGGGATGTATCTCTATTATCCATATTTATCAACTTCTCTTTTTTATCTCACAGCATGCAAATGTAGGTTACCTGCTTGACATCTTTCCCATGTGGGTGATGCAGAATTACTCTCACCATATGTCTCTTTATCAAAAAGTCACTGTTACAAGGGACACAAACCACTCTCAGTTATTTGCATCTCAATTAATGTTAGTTTTCTGCAGGGAACAGCTGCTCTTCAGCTCTTCTTTGGGCTGTTTATGTGTGTGTTGCTGAAATGTTGAACTGAACAGCCTGTGAAAACTGTGAAAGAGCCAATTCAGTTGTGCACAAAGAAATAACAGATTGTAAATATATTCATTTCTACCTTTCAACAAACTCTCAACTTTTGGAACATTTATATGCAAAGTTTAGATCTTCATAAAGTCATGTAAATTATTTTCAACTATAATTTTTTTATTTCTCTTCACAATTTTCCCTCTATGCCCTCTATTATGTGTTGCTCCCCAATGAAGGAGCTTCGACTCAAATTCAGCATCTCCAGAGTACATGCTCACACACACACACACACACACACACACACACACACACACACACACACACACACACACACACACACACACACACACACTTGTGCTGCGCATTTGGCAGATTGCCATATAGGCTAATTGTGTGGCATCTGACAAGGTCTCAAACCACTGAGTTTTAATGATGATGAAAAGATGTTAGCCCCAGGAAGTCAAGGTAAGGCTGTATTCCTCCACAGATCTGCACACTGTGCTGATTTAGCAGGTTTACAGATGGTTAATTGGGGGGTTGACTATAGATGTTTGTAATAAAAGTTTGAGCTGTATTGTCACGGGAGGTTAGTGTGTGGGTGTCCCTTACCTTAAGCATGAAATTAATGATGCACGCTCATATATACTGTATGCTAATAACTTTTTGGATTTGGGGAGTAATGGCACAGTTGTACTTGTAATGACTGATGGACAAGAGTCAAGAAAAGACTGTCTTCTTGGCTGGAGAGAGTTTACCGTACAGGTAGAAGATGAATCATGAATCTGCCATCATTAGGTTGCGTATCACCAGTTTATATGGAGCCAAATATACCGACTGCAATCAGTTTGAAAGCTCTATCAGAATGAAAATTATCTGTTTGCACCTCATTCTGAATGAAAAGTGTCATTCTGAGTGAAAAGGATTTTCATTCAGTTTCACAGGGGCGGAATGTTCCTTTTCCCAAACCGGTCATGGTATCATACACACTGGATCAGAAAGTTGTCAGGTTGCATTCCCACAGCGCAGGCTCTGACTAGACATAAACACACAACAAGTGACGTTTCCTCTCTTGGGAAGATGCTGGCGAACCAACAAATTCACCAAACAGTGGCAGAAAGTTTGTCTTTGATTTAAACTCTTACACCTTTTCCTCTTCCTTGTTTGCAGAAGGAGCGCATCAAGGTGTTGCTTCTGAGTACTGCAAAAACCACAACAACTATTGGTTTGTAGACCTCTCTATCTTTGAGTAATCCCATCATATAGGGATCTTTCTGTACATGCCAGATGGGACCATTCTGCATAAATGTTAACGCAGGAACACACCAGATTCGCATATAAACAGCTGCCCTGAAATCTGAAATCAGGATGATTCCAAAGCAAATGAGGTAAAAGTATCCATGGAAATGTAAAAGTCCACCTAATTAATGTAGCGATAAATCACATCAATCATAAGTAATAACTGTCTCTAACCGGTGAAAGTCCGACAGCAGGGTTACAATTAGCATCCAAATGACTCAAAAGTGGGCTGCATGGTGGTATAGTGGTTAGCACTGTGGCCTCACAGCAAAAAGTTCACTGGTGTGGTCACTGGCGTGGTCTGTCCGAGTGGCGTTTTCTTGTTCTCCCCGTTTATGCGCGGGTTCTCTCCAGGTACTCCGGCTTTCTCCCACAGTCCAAAGACATGCATGTTAGGTTGATTTGTTAATCTGAATTTCCCTTAGGAGTGAGTGTGAGTGTTTGTTTGTCTCTTTGTGTTGCCCTGCGATGGACTGGCGATCTGTCCGGGGCGTAGGATAGGTTCCCGCTCCCCCCCCCCGACCCTTAATCGAACTAAGCGGTTTGGATAATGAATAAATTAATGAATGACACAAAAGCTGAAATATTATAATATGGTTCTTTGAATTAATTATCAGTTTCCTGAAGAGCCTTTTAAGAATTCTGTTGAAAGTTATTTTAAAGTAAAAGAATGACCAAACTTTGTTGTTTCACACATGTAAAATGAACATTATTAAAAATGTGACAGAACTGTAGAGAAAAAATATCATGCTTTCTATGCTTTATCACAAACACATATTTTCAGAATTTACATTTATTGTCTCTGTGTGGACAAACACAGTGCAGGTACGCTGCGCTGTCAGTATTTACCTCTAGGGACCAGAGCAGAAGAGATGTTATATCCACATCTCCTGAGGCAGAAAAGAGTTGAATATCTTTGCACACACAAAAAATTTCTTATCGTAGCTCATGGCAAACTTTAGGTGCAGTGGACTGATAAGAGAAAAGTATTTTCTCTGGAGCTTTGGGTGACATCTGACCTCTGCAGACTGCTCTGGACTCTTCCATGAATCTCCCTTGAAGGTAGAGTTGGTGAAGGCTACTGCTGACCTGCAACAGTCAATGTGAAAATGACCACTCTCAGCATATGTTTATATGGAGACAAACTTTTTGCTCCTAAAGTTATTAAATTAACAAAGAAGGAGAAAAAAAGACATGGCAACATTTTTTCCTTCTTTTTGTCTCTGCTTGAAAAGGCATCCTGTGGACTGAACCCCTGAACATCTGGCCTGGAGTTTCAGGTCTTCAGGTGATCATACTGGGTCTGTTAATGGGGTATTTCAAACACATCAGCTCTGAACATAAAGATGATCCTGAAGGGATTCAAACTCTTCACACAGGAGAGGTAAAAAGTATTCCTCTGTAAAAAAAAAGATAATAATAATGATAATAAAATCTTGGTACAAGATGTTATTTTGCCTTTTGTTGCCATTGCAGGCGGACTCTTGGCTCCAGGGCTTGCAGTGTCACAGATGATAATAGATTTTTCTGGGGTGTATGGTCAACCAGTGTGTGGCACCGTAGAATGAGTACACATGAATGGTCATGTCAGTAGCTGTGATAAAAGCTTTGGTCATGAAGAAATGAGGAGTAAACTGCTGTGCTCATAAAAGTGGCTTGCTGCCACAGTAAGGTGTAATGATCACCTTCAGCTATGGGGGGGTGGGATGAAGGGCCAAAGGAATACCTCAGGGTAGTACATACTTTCAAGTTTGCTTTCCTCTTAAATCAGGGGTGGCCAACCTCGATCAGGGCAGCAGTCCTGCAAGTGCAAGGAGTTTTCCTGCTGCAACACACCTCAGTGGGTAGTTAGCAGACTAGTGCAGAGTTTCCTGTCGAGCTCGGCACAAGTCAACTAATTAAGTCTGACGCGTGTTAGTTGTGTTACAGCAGGGAAACTTCAAACACTTGCAGGACCGCAGCTCTGGAGGACCATAGCTGCCCATCCTTGTATTAAATGAAGAAAACGAACAAAAGAAAAAATTTATATCCATGTCCTAAACCAAAGAAAAAAAGAAAAAAACAATCCGATAAACCTTTTTTTTCTGTTTTCCAATGCTCAGATCAAATAAAAAATGGACAAAAAGAATAACAAGCATTTAGATTTGACTTAGTGCTTTCATCTGAGACAAGTTACAACCTGGATAATATCCGTGCTCCACTATGTTGAGGACACAGTCAGAGCCATGTTGAACTCATTTGGTCCTCATGTCTAATATTGAATCACTTCCTTACTTTGTCTAATATTGAATCACTTCCTTACTTTGTCTCTCATGTACTAAGAGCTAATGACAAATGTGTGTTAGAGAATATAGTTTTTTTCCACCTCTCTCTGTAGAAACTATATTTACTTGTAACAATGAACATGAATGGTGATTCAAATGAAGTTGCTTTCAAATAGAGAAATTGTGTATGCTTCAAGTAGACATGTGCAGCATATTAAATCTGAAAAAGAAAAAGAATTTATATGGATATGGACAAAAGTTTAACATGCTAAAAACGCTGCAATTGGTGCGCTACATTTATGTATTAACATGAAACTGTGTTGATTCCAGAGACAATAAATGGATTGACAGATGGGAAAATTTGATTTGAACTACCTAAAGCGACGGCTGCTGCAAAATCTTCACAACAGAAATGATTAGTTTACTCATTCCAGGCGTGCCTCTTTCTCTGAGTAATTTCTTTTCATTGTTCCTTTTTTTTTTTTTAACTGTACATTTTTCCAGTTTTGGAGCTTCAAATGAAATCTGACGGTGCACCTTCAACACAATTATGTCTTGTCAAGGGATGTCAAGTCAGTTTACTGAGACCAGTCCAACACTGCACCTAATGAAACAAGACTTTTAGCAATATGTCTTTCTGTTGTTAGCACCTTTCATCAAATACCCTTCTGATCCCAGGCTCATCTTAACCATATAATAAGAACAGCTGTTATTGTAGAATTGATACCTTTGGGTTTTTTTTTTAATCCTGCCCTTTGATTGATCTGCTTGTTTTCAACTTTGAATGAAAATGCAGTGAACCAAGGAGACGAGCAACACTGTAGCTGCAGAGCTCGAGGACCAGTGGCCTTTATCGGACTCCAGTTGTCTAGACTGAACACATAAAATCCAGGTAAATGTCAGGTGTTTTTGAAGAATATCAGAAGCTACATTTCACTCCTCTTTATTCCACTTTTTTCTCCTCCTTCCTCTCCTTTCATTGCCTCCTCTCTCCATGAGGTCTGTCTCTCCTGGATAATGTCAGTGCCTCTGGGGTGAGTAACACAGCATGATCCTCCCTCTTCATCTCTGCCTCCAATACCTTCTCCCTCTTTCATTCTCGCCTCACACTCCCCTCTGCACCTTGTTTCTCTGATCTGCGCCCTCTTCCTTTTTGATAAGTCCAAATGTACCCCTCTCTGTCGCTCTTTCTCAGAATTTAGAGTGGGATAAAAATCACTAAGCTCTGAATTATGTGGCTTTGCTAAAGGTCACAGTCCTAATCATCCTGGATGACTATGAGTGGAACCAGCAGCAGTCATTAGCAGCACTCTGTCTGGCACTGAGGTTTTTAAAAAAAAAAAAGGATGACAAGAACAGTTTTTGCTCCAAATGGAAGAAATACAGACCGGCAACGTTGGTTACTGTATATGTGTTGCATTTAAACCCTTTCTACTGTTAACTCATTTTGCATAAATCATTGGAACCACATAAATCTTCTACAGTCATTTATTATGTCTTTACAATGAGGAATGACAGGGGAATAAAGGCTTTAAAAAAAAACAGCACAGGGGAAAACAAATAAATTGGTAATCACTGGCAGACAGAAAACACAACCATGTAACTCTAACTCTAAATTACAACCGAGCCTACCAAGATGAAAAACACTCTGACAACAACGAGATTTATAAAATTTCAGGGGAAATAAAATAGCTGTTACACTGGAAAGAAAAGGCCGTGTAGATATGAATTAGGTCACACAATTGAATGTGTGAGTTTAAGAATAATGGATGAAAAGAGCTGCAATAAACTGCAAAGACAAAATCCAGATGAACTCTTTCAACATGTCCCAGGTTTATTATTTTAAGATATCTGTTTGGACTAAATTCTGTCTTTCTGATCAAAGTGCTGGTTCTGTTAACAACTAAGTATTTTACACAATGCACAATTCTCTGGGCAGATGACTGACTCTCAGAGTATCACATTGTCATCTTTAATTCAGGGCAGCGGTGTCTCTTTGGACACTAAATGGTTTGTTCTATGTGGAAACTGCTTGGAGAAGGGCAGAAACTTTGAAAACAAAAGGGACAAAAAATCTCTTGACAGTTGACATCTGTCTGTCATTGTCTATCAAAACTAGCTTCTCATATTCTGAATCACCACAAGTCTTCAGGAAACGTTGCCTGAGTCAACAGGAAAATGTGAAGTGTTTTCATATTTTCCTCCCTGAAATAAAGACTTGATCTCATTTGAATGTAGTGGAACAGCTTGGGAAAGACATTAAATGGTGGTTTGCCACACAACAAAGCAACAAAACAGAGAAAATGCAAGTCATGGATTCTTTCAGCACTTCCATTCCAAGACACAAGTAAACACATCTTCACGCCTCCACACGATGTCGTGGCAAGCTGCTGCTTCTGCTGATTTTATGTGAAAGTCCTCGTTTTGCCAACAGTAATTATGTGTTGAGCATATCTGATCCGTTTGACTATAAACATTGGGAGTAAGGCATAACTTAACTTTCCTTCTTTTTAATATCATGTTATAACTTTCAGTCATGACTAAAAGTTATATTTAAATAAAATACAGCTTAGACAGAGTCTAACTGCATCATTTTTAATGTACCAACAGATTTAACTGGGTTGGATTATTGTTCATTTTTATCTGACTTAGATTGGCATATATTAAATTTTACATGTTGGTGTATGCGTTCTGAGCAGTGGATGTGTTGGTACAAGTACTTGTACTAATGTGTCCAGGGGGATGTTCTGAGCCAGGAATCCTCAATCCTGGTCCTCAAGGACTGATGTCCAGCAGGTTTTTCATGTGTTCCTGCAGGAACACACCTGACTCAGACTCAGACAAACTTTGCACATCTGCTAAATACACATTGATTTGAATCAGGTGTGGTGCAGCAGGGATACTTGGAAAACCTGCAGGACATCGGTTCTCGAGGACCAGGATTGGGGATCCGTGTCCCAAGCAGTCACAGTGAGCACAAACAATGTCTAAATGTGTCCTGGAGTTTCCATCATTCATTGGCATTGACCCTCAGGGCCCTGTGGGTTGTGGGGTGCGGCCTTTATGGTTTGGACCTGCTACGCATATATTTCATAAGATGATATCTATTTGGTATCTAGAGAGTTTATTGGATGGAAAATTCTTCAAAACCTTTCATTCTTCTTTAAGCTGTTTTAGACAGTTCACCACTGTGCTAATGCTCCTCTACTGGTAGTGTGTTCATATCAGTGGTACATATCTTTCCACAAATTTAAAATAACATAAAATAACATTCATGTGGATACAAAGGTGGAGATTGTCCAACCAGGATGCTGTAACATGATGAGCAAATTTGGAATTTAATCTGCCTCAATAGCCAGAATTTCTTCAAAAACATTTGTAATTCTTTAAGGTGTTCATTTGACTTCTGGTTTTCTTCATCTGTCATGTGATATGGCTAAATGTTGTAGCTACAAAGTATGTTCAAAGTATATTACCTCTTAAGACTGTTCAACTGAATGCTTATATGAAAACTCATACACAAACCAAACTTCTTGAAAAGGATATCAGTGCTATTACAGTACTTCAAAAATATGTCAAACACACGAAATGAAGAAAACTATGAAGAAACACTCTTAGATATTTCTAAGACTTTAATCCATGTCACCATCACCTCAATTCAGCAGAGGCTGGACTGGCGCATCCCAAAAATCAGTCCTGCAAGGTGGGTTTGAGTTGACATTTAAACCTGCAACCCAATAAAAAAAAAACTGAATTTGCACATGCCTGTTTATTTGCTTTAATCCCAACTATATATTTGTTTTCCAAACCTTGTCCTGTCCACTATCAAGGCAAGCGGAAGGATGGTCATGTTGTGCCAAACAAATTTGCTTTTCGAAAAGGAAGTTGTATGAATGTAAAGGGAAGAACTTCTGGATATAAAGCTTCTCCTGTAATCCCTTAATTTGGTTCTTGCTAATCACATATCAACTCAGAGGGGACAACAGAAAGTGGGAAGTGAACGGAGAAGGACGCAAGACACAAACTATAGAAAGCAACAGAAATAACTTTACAATTAATGCCCAGACAGAAAAAAACAGGTAACCAGCAGTTACACCTGCATAGAAAACAGAAAATATCTTATAGCCTTTATAAGAAAGCAAAGCAGAGAATCATCAGGGGCACCTATTCGGAAAACAAACGGATAAAACTGTGTTAGCAACAAGTTTGTGAAATGGAATTCTTGCTTTTGGTGATTAAACCTGAAGTCTAACACAGCAACTTTGTGAACATGTGTGTTAGTCTTCCCTCTTAAATACTGAATACTGTGACATGATACTATGATAAACATTCACTGGATTGTAAACGTTGCAAGGTTACGGTAGGTAACAGTAAAATTAAGCAAAATGACCAAATCTAAAATGAGGGTTAATTGATAAATGTGTAAAGGACTGTCCTGATAAGATTTAATCTCAGCTTCTCTGACATAAAATTTACCATCTTTACCTTTTTGCTGTATTAGTTAAACAGTTGCATCTTTAGTTGCATCAAAATTTAAGATCCAACTAAAAGTCTATGTCTGTGAAAACAAATGCATTTGGTGTGTTTATGCCTGAGGAATATTATCATTTTATTCTTTTGTTTGTTTTTGCTCAAAAGCACTGCCTATATAAACATATCTGTTGCTGTTTGCTAGAAGTCTCCATGGCGTATTGTTTATTTATGTGCACAAATATAAATGTAACCTGTACAGCTCTTCATATATCATGGATGCATGCATGCGAGACAGATAACAGGCTGAGTTTTTTTAAGGGGAAAAAAGAAGAGGAAAAAGAAGCTTACACTATTTAGGAGAAAACCAGCAAAGTGTGTGTTCAGGGCTGAGAGCTCCTGTCAGCTCAGTGGCAGGCTAACCCACTTTTGCCAGTCAGCCTTCCAGCATCTCTTCCCCCCTACGCTCTTTCTGATAGCTCTCTATCAACTGCCTGATGCTATCTATTGCTATAACTAGGTATCACCCCATCAGCCCTGCAGCGCGTCATCTACCCCATCCACAAACTTCTCAACCCCCTCCGCCATCACCTCATTGCTCTACTGGCCACCTCCCCCCCCCCTTATTTCTTGTGTTGCATGTGGATCGATGAGTGACTGCTGTGCTGAATGTCAGGCTGTCTGGCAGAGGACATACCGGCCACTGGAGGGACGCCAGGGGACAATAGCTGGCTTCATGTCCCCTCAACGTCAGGAAGATGGTTGGTGCAGTGAGTGTGTGCGCGCAGGTTTCTCTTTATGTGTGTGTCTGATGAGAAGACACCATTGATTCTCACCGGCCACATTACATGAGCCGACCAGGGCAGGTAAAAGTCAAAGGAGAGTCACCTCAAGTCTACAGCATGCAGCATAAAAAGGTACAATATGTAGGCACAGCAGCAAAAGGGCACTGATAGCAGAGACTTTGCTAATCATCACACAAGCTGACGCTGAATCTCAATGCACCGCAGTGGCGTGTTTTTAACTATGCACACTGGAGCATGCATGTTCTAACGCTTGCTTTAACCAAAGTTTTTTAACTCACTTAAACCACTCTGGAGACCGTACTTTCTGTAGTTCCATCTCCTTTGTTTCTTAACCCCAAAATAATGAGTTCTCTTTGACCCTCTTAACTGCCCCAGACACATGTACAGACTCCTTGATTACCTGAGTGCCATTTCTGGCCATTTCAAGACACAGTGCTCAAATTTACTCCTCTCTGATGAAAGAAAAAATGTCATGCTGACATTCTCCGTGTGTGATCCAAGCTAAAAACTCCATTAAATAAGACCAGAATAGACTCACTTGCACGGTACCCAACTGTGCTGATAAAACAGACAAGAAAAGGAAGGAAAAAAAACCACTCTAAGGCAACTTTCCAGTCAGCAGTTCACATTTAAAAAACCAGCTATTTAGACTAAAAATAAGTCGGTTTGGAAGCTAAAACATTGTTGTGCAGCAAGAACAAGATGACAATTGGCACAAATGGAAAACATGACAACATATTTGGACTAAAAAAAACATTTTTTTTTTTCCAAACTGAGTCAGTTGTCGGAAAGCCTCCAACACATTTTCCACTGAAATCACTGTATTGTCATAGTAAACTATAGAGGGGTGCTTAGCCCTCCCGTGGTCTCACTCATCTCTATCAAGCGGTTTCTGCTGTCATGCAAGCCAAGCCTTTCTCTCATCATTAAGGTGACCATTTCATACACATTTTTCTGTCTCTTTTCTCCAAACTTGTTATTACACAGCAACTGTATGTATACAGGCACTTTAACTGCCTGCTCTTTCGTTTCCTGCAGCATTTTTTCCAGTGACTATATTGAATTTCATTACAGATTTGTGAATGTAAAATGTTTTGAGCCATCTCGGCATTTCTTCTGCTGCTGCAGGAAGTGCATCCCCTACTGTGCTTCTGTTTAAGGTGATGTTCTCTGCCTTTCAAGTTAAAAACATTTCTTTTCTCATGTGCCTATGCAGGAAATCTGCACTTTTGACTTTTCTTGCTTTTGATCATTTTAATTTGATTGACGGTTTAATTGTGATTTTTGCTGTTTCTTTCTGCCTTTCACTACTTTTAAATGCTGTCTCTTCACCATCTGTAATGCTTTTAATGTTTTACATGAAGCAGTTTGAATTGTCTTGTATGTGAAATGTGCAGCACAAATAAACTTGCCTTGCTTTGCCTTCAGGTCCAAGGAGGTGATGCTTCCCAGGTGGTGGCAGGACTCTGCAGTTGCATTAGTTAGAAACAGAAATGTAACAAACCCTAACTGTGATACATCAGAAAATTGTATGGCATGAACTAGAGACGGGGCAGTGGTGCGTTCAAAGTTTGCCTGTGTTTTCCTGAGACCACCAAGAATCAGTCTGATTTTAATGTGACCTGCGCTGCAAGAAAACCATTGTCTAACCGTTGTAGATTATTTTCTCATTTTAAGTTCCTTTTTTCATGCTGCTTTTTAATTCGCCGACAGACCAAATGTAAAGACGTCCGGTCAATTTCCAGTGTTTTCCTCACACACCAAAAAAAACAGCTTGTATGGCACCTGCTGGAAAAACAACAGAGTGCAGCGGAGGATAAATCACGTTGGATGAGAGACAGTGTTTATCTGTGCTAGTGGCATTCCTGCATCCCTTTACCACTCTTTGCCTCCATCCTCCCTCTTTCCTTCTCCGTTTCACTGTCAACACACACAAACACACTACTGCTCTTCTTGAAGTCACGAAAGGTCAGTCTCTTTAATCTCGACTGACAGAGTCGTTATTGGATTCTCCTCCACACTTCTAATGAATATGGATACTCATACACACATAAGCGAGCTTTTGGACATGTGCATACGCACACTCACAATGCCTCACCCTCCCTTCCTGTCTCCTGACATTGCTTACAGAACATGTAGATGCATCTTGTTGCTGTTGCGGCACCCTTGCGACTTGCAGGCCATCAACCAGGAAAATGTGTCCTCACTGATACATCTGCAGTCGAAATGTTTTATCAAGAGAAATAGCATTCTCAGCCAGATGTAAGGTCCTGATAGCTTTAATTTCACACATGTGTGGGCACAATGGATGTGAGCATGGTAGTGTGCACCACTGGGAATATGAAATGTGTTTCTTCCTTTCCTTATGAGCAGAGCAGAACCTCAAGATTTACAGATCAGTGCCAGGCTTCACTGAGTGATCATGGTCAGATTTTTTAGTCTAACAAGACTCAGTCCCGTTTTTTTTCTTGATTTTCTCATGTGATTAAACAACCAGGAATCTTATTTTGTTTGGGTTGGGGGATGGTGGTACAGTTAAGGGTTTGAAATTGGGATTTCTAGACAGCGGTGCATTTTGTTTATGAAAACGACTGCTCTGTTAGGCAACAGGAAACCTTTATATTGGTCTCATCCGAAATTTTTGGGACACTGTTCAGATCAGTTCTGTTGAACAATTTTTTTCCACCTTTTCTGTGGAAAAAATAGAAAAATGTTCACCTTATAAGTAAGTTCAGGATGCCTTGAGCTTTGGGGTTTTCTACTGGAAATCATTTTAAATTCAAGACAACTGTTTCCTGCAAAATTGATGTGCTTTCCTTGTGCCTGCAGTTAAAAGGAAACAAAAATGAATAAATCTCTTATTTTATAAGCATGTTTCACTCTTTAGTCCCCCAGCTTCCAAATGAATTCATTACGATCCCTTTTAAACTAAATAAATAACTAAAAGCCTAAATATTGTGCTCATAACCTATTAATTGCATGGAGTGACATCTGATTTTTGTATGTCAATCAGAATCTGTCTATTTCTTTCCAAATCCCACCTCCCTGGCATCTCATCACTGTTCCTACTTGACTTCTCCCCCCTCTTTACTTGCAGTTCACCTAAGGATTGCAAACCTGTACCGCGTCACCTCATCACACCCTCCAGTGTCAAACCCAGTTGCTGCAGCTACTCCTTGTCAGTCCATTGGTGACATCAACTCTCTGTGATACTGAACCCACACTTTCCTTCATTATTTGAACTTCATTTTCTGTTCCTTTTGTTTAATAAAGTATTCTTGCCTTGGACCTGCCTTTGAGCCCTCCATCTGTTCCAAGTCATAACAATTTGTTGTGTAGGACCTTGAGCAGATAGCATAGAAGTAAAGTTATGATGTTTGTTGCAAGTGCAGATACATACTGATGGAAATCAGTTCAGTCACCCAGAGTGTAAAACTTTATATGTTTCAGAAAGGAATGAAACTATAACGCCGTTTTTAGGAGCATTACATTGTTATACGCATTTAAAATGGTAGTAAGTAACCATTTAACACCAGTGTTTTCTATAAAACCACATAAAGTCTATATTTCACTACTTAAAAATAGAGATCTGCATCAAATTAACATCTAACTGCAAACAATCATGTAATTGTGGAAAAGGAATTGTGAAATAAAACATGGAATATTTGTTAGTGTCACTAAAGTATCTCATAACTGCTATTTGTTACAGCTGAGGTATACATTTTATATAAAGGAGTTAGAATCATGTCAAACAAACGATGGTTGATTTGCATGTTTGCCATTAAAAGATTTGCTAACAAACTGTTGTGAAACTATAAATGTTCTTGCTTGTTTTTCACCAAAACTGGTTTTCTGGGGTAGAAACACAAAGTTTAGACAAGTTACAAGAGATAAATGAAGAGTGAACGTTGGTTTGGCTTTTACTGGCTGGAGAGAGAACAGACTGGATGCAAAGGGGAATCAACTATCATTAAGGGGATTCTAACTGGGAAAATATGCCAAAGTTCAGACACTTCAAGAACTTTAGTTTTAGGATCTTCAGTTATTTAAGAAGACAATTCTTGAATATGGCTGCACGGTGACGCAGTGGTTAGCACTGTGGCCTCACAGCAAGAAGGTCGCTGGTTCGATCCTTGGCTGGTTTGGTCAGTGGCCTTTCTGTGTGGAGTTTGCATGTTCTCCCCGTGTATGCGTGGGTTCTCTCCGGGTACTCCGGCTTCCTCCCACCATCCAGAGACATGCATGATAGGTTAATTGGTCACTCTAAATTGCCCCTAGGAGTGAGTGTGAGTGTGAGCGTGAGTGTGGTTGTTAGTCTCTCTGTGTGGCCCTGCGATGGACTGGCGAGCTGTCCAGGGTGTACCCTGCCTGTCGCCCAAAGCCGGCTGGGATAGGCTCCAGCTTCCCCGCGACCCTGAATTGGAATAAGCGGTTCGGAAAATGAATGAATGAATGAATTCTTGAATAATCTGATGATTGATTCAAGGAACATGGAGAAATATCAGTGTAAAGCATGAGCGTGCAACACTAAGCTGGGTCATGCTCATTCTTTATGCACCAATATCTCTCCATGTTTCTTGAATCATTAATTAATACCATTCATCATGGAGAGGAAAAAAATCCAAGTCAATTTCATAAGATTAACACCTAAACTGTTGTGATTCCAACTTTTAACATCATGAGTTTCACATCTGACATGCAAACACAGATGTATATTAGCATACCAACTTGACAAACATGAATCTTCACTTTAGAAAGTCTCCAGTGGATTTTAGATAAAAGGAAAGCAGAGTGCACAGATACACTGCTTTCTGGACTTCCAGATTACTTGACGTTCATTTAAAGTGCGTATCCCATTTGCACATTCCCACACTCAGACAACACTTCCTAAATAGTTTTCATCCTTCACAGCACTTTTCCCCTGTAATACACACACTCGTGTACTATGAAGTTATCGGAGTACATTAGACGCAATAAATTTCAACATGTAGGGAAAGTCAAGGATGAATACTAGCTACATTTCTGTTTATTCATTTATTGTATTTTCCAGACAGCATGGTTATTTTCTGATTTTGTATTGTGAGGGAAAAATCAAACAAACAAAAAAAAAAAGGGGGGGGGGGGGGGGTGAAGAAGAAGAAATAGTGGACAGCACAGTTCCTAATAACATATTATCTAAATTTAGAAGGAGTGTGGGCCAAAGATATTGACTAAAAGTCATTTGTAGATTTCATTTTATTCATTTCTTTTTCTTTTTTTGTTTTGTTAGCTTGTTTTGTGTCAATACTCTTCCCTTTCACATTGGTCTCTGTCTGCACTCCTTGTGTTGTAAATTAACTCCACGGATGTTGCTTTTTTTAATGGTTTCTACGCAGATTTTTACATACCTCCTATTTAAACACTCTGATTCAACTTTTAAAGGAATCACAAGGAAATTTAATTTTTTTCCTTTAAACATTCATGATACCTCTGCTCAGGATGAGATGACTTGCAGCAAACTATTCAATACTTAGATTTTCACACTTCTCCAAAGCACTATAATTCCTTTTCATTGCCACCAGCTAGAACAGCTTTTTTAGCTTTGTCACTCACCAAACTATTAAGCTTAATGGAACATTTAGCTTAGCTGGGTATAACAGTAGTTCCTTATTAAGTTAATAATATTACTGATAGTGTTTGCGGTTCGCAATGTGTCAGTGCCTAAAGGTAAATCTTGACGACCACCAAAGTGTGATAGCTCCTCTTAGGAGCACTTTAACAAGGAAAAAGTGTCAAACAGAATTTTGATTCCCTCTTTTAAGATATTACCAAGTATTTCACTGGATTAGCAGATACACCTGTCAAATTACTGAATAGCACTACATTAATTTCTACTGCACCTCTGCAGCTTGTAGAAACACAGTGCTTTTAAAACCTCCCACTTACAGCACAGATTATATTCAGCTAACGTTAAACACCGTTTTTAAGATGATAAATAGTTGAGTTTGATGTATATGGCATGATGTGTTTCTTTGTGACCACACAACAATCCTGCTTTTGTTAGTCTGTTTTCCGATGTGAACATGTTTGCACGCATCCGAGTGGAAAGGACAATGTTGATAGCTTTCATCTGCTTATAAGCCTAAAAATATTGTATTATATACTAATAATCCAAAAGGAGTGTCTGTTTGGATCACTGTGTAGAGACATCAGCATTGAATGAAATGCTAAAATATGTGACTTGTGTCTCGATGCACAGTGAATCTGGAGGGAAAACACTTAAGTTATTTAACCGTGTACTTGGCTTGTCAGCACACCACGGGGAGGGAATCTCAGGTGAACTGTAGATTATTCAGGCAGCACTGTTAAACAGAGAATAAAATCATCTTACAAAATAGAAAAGGTGCCACTGTCTGAAAAAAATGTCTGCACTTGCACCATCACTTTGAAAAATTTTAAGAAAACCACAGAGTCAAATGGGAGAGAAAAAGCTGCAGTTTACTGTTTTTTTTTCATGCTGCCTTTTACTGGCTTTTCACTGCTTTTACATTGACACTTTTTTTTCCTTAAAGCCGGTGTAGGTAATGTTGCTCTAAGACATTTCTTTTTCATCTGTGAAGCGGTTCCTCGTCCTGACAGTAGTTTATACATTTTGTAATCATGAAAAATAAAAATATAGTTAGACCCCTCAGTTTACTGTAAATCTGTAAAAACTCTGACCAATCAAAACGTTCGGGTCAAATTGAAGTTGTTCATTTCTTACGTTTTGTAAGCTTCTTCTCCCGGCTCCCCTCCTCCCCCTCCAGCATCGCATAGCCGATAGCCACGCCTTCCATATAAATAGCGTGTTAGGCTGAAAATACAAAGAAGTGATGAAGAAACTTGGAAGGCAAACATGTCTGAGAAAATGCAGGAAGGATTTCCTGACCCGGCTCATCTTATTTGCCTCCTCCTGCTAAACAGCTGAGAAAGAGAAAATCGTTGATGGAAAAAGCTGCAAACTGGAAAAGCACTCAGAGGTACAAACCTCCGCCATGGCCTTTAAAAAAATTCCTGGATCCAAACGGTGATCCGGATCACCACCAAAATTGAATCAGTTCTTCTTTTTCACATTTCCAACAACTCCTGAAAATTTAATTAAAGTCTGTTCATAACTTTTTGAGTTATCTTGAACACAAACAGGTTGGGGCGGCTTTAGCTCAGGAGGAAGAGCAGTCATCCTTCAACTGGAAAGTTGGAAGTTCAATTCCAGGCTTCCCCTGACTAAATGCCGAAGTGTCCTGGGCAAGACACTGAACCCCAAGCTGCCCTCCAATGTGCCGGGGTATGAGTGTGCATGTGAATGGGTGAATGTGACAAGTAGTGTAAAGTGCTTTGAGTGGTCTGCATGACTAGAAAAGCACTATATAAGTACAAGTCCATTTACCAAAAACAGGTAAGAAGAGGTAAGAAAAAACCCTCTGCTCAAGCAAGGAGCAAAACCAGAGGGTGGGGGACCCAAGACAGTGTACCACTTTCAAATCTTGCAAGCTCCCTAACATTACCTACCTCAGCTTTAACACTGATCAAACAACAACAGCAAACCTTAGCAGAGACACTGAGACCTTCTATGAAGCTATGTCAGGTGAGCAGGACGTCCCACCATGATGAATCTGGCCATCCGTCTCACATCACCATTCATTGGATTTCAAATCCCACTCAGTAAGGCCTGTTCTCAGAGCTGTACACCTGCATCTGGTTTCAGGCTTGGCTTTTAGAAGCTCGTGATAATCCCAGATTTCATGCTACACCTTGATTTTTCAATTGTTGATTTGTCACTTGATGATTTTTAAACTGAAGAGTCTTTTTTGTTTTGTTTTGTTTTTTTTTTTTAGTATTATTATTCTGCAAACATTTTTATAACTAAAAATATTAAATCATACACACACACATAACATAAACTAAGAATTTATTATTAAATTTACTTTGATTATCAAATTATATTTGCCACATTTACCGTGATGGTCTTTTGTATTTGCTTGTGCAAAGATGACAAAGCACAAAAAAGAAAACAAGATAACAAACATTGCAGCAGCCTCTGATATTTATTCAGTAGGACAACAACGGGGTAATGCAGAGGGAGACAGGAAAGATAAATAGTAGAAGTGAATATCCAAACAAAAGAGCAATGTAATGAGCTCAGAGTAGGCAGAATGTGGAAACATTGTTTGGCTTATAGTCTCAAGGTGGGTCTAAGTGAAAAGCATTGGACAGAAAGGCGAAGTTCCATTAATATCATCCACTTATTGTCGGAATGCTACTGCATATGATGCATAATTCCTTTTTAATACTCACGGTCTCATAACTGTTGCTTCCAAATGCAATGTTTATTGGAAATGGAGTGTACCTGTAAGGGACATGCAGAATTAAAATGTCAGGACTTTATGTATTAGTTCCATCAAAAGACAACTAAGAAACCCACCATGCTGTTTAAATAGCGAAGCCAGAGCAAGAGGCCTTGTTAAGCACTAACATCAGAATGACCTGCATGACTCTAATAAAACTCTGTCCAGGTGCATTAGCTCATTAATTAATCCAAATTTGGCTTTAATGTTGACTTTGGGGAAACTGTGCTTTGGTCCCTTTTTTGTTTATACAGCTAAGACATCAGCTGCAGTAAAAATGACAGTTCCCCAACTCCTCACTGAACAGATAACGGTCATCATTCATCCAGATAGCTGCAAACTGTATCAAAAACTTTGGCATATTTAGCCACGTCTAATGCACAAAGTTGTAAATGCTCTCCAGACTGCTCTGCTCTGACACTGCCAGAAGGTTTTTCAATCTACATATGATATTGGATTTGCAAAACAAAATAGTTATAATAAATAAAAGGACAATAAAACACTTGTTGTCACATTTGGCTGATCACTGATCACCTAAAGGACATGATCATGATGTCTCTGAATGATTGTAAGAGGGAGAGTGGGTAAAAATAATAAAACACCTATGTACCTAAATAGAAAGTAAAGAATATATTTTTCTGTTCATGTAAAAGAAATAAAGAGCACACAAAGATATGATGCAGATGAGAAATTATCCCTGGATGGTACACCCACACAGTCCCTCCCCCATTGCAACACACTCATACATATATTTTAAAAAGACAATCTTTTGTGTGTTTACAATTCTGGATGCCTTTTGTTTTTGCAGATTCATGGGGCTCCATAAAACATTAAGTCCAGAGGGGAAAGGAGAAAGAGAATAGTTTGGGGGCAGAGACAAAAGCTTCCTGCACTGTGATCAATGAGAGCAGATGAATGGAGCAACACAATTATTAACCTGCAGCAAATGCTCAACTAATGAGGCAAGACGATAAGAAACAAGCTAAGCTGCCTTCCTAGGAATGCAGCCTTTGTGTCCAGAAAGGAAAAAAGTTGCTGTTCAGTGCTGTATTATGTCAACAAAAGCCTATGGTTCATATCCTCCTGACTACCAGGGAAAAAAATGTGTAACTACAAATGTCCACTATGGAGGACATTGCTTATACTTTTAAATATTGTGGTAAAATATAGTTATATTTATCTAAGAAATGATTTAATGTGTTTATAAGATATTCAATGAAAATATAACTACAAAATTTCAAGTAAAAATCAGCACAAAGAAAAGTATTATGCTCTTCCCATAAAACATGCTTGTTGCAATGGAGGCCATTTTTCTTGAAGAGAGAAAGAAAGTTCACAAGGCCCCACCCCCACAAATGAGGTACCATTTAAAAGCACTAAATGTCCTCTTGAAAGACCAAAACAGTGTTAGTTCAATAGCATTTAAGGAGATGAAAATATTTAGGTTTACAAAGGTCCTCCACAGAGGACAAATTTGAACTCCTGGTAGTCAGGAGGATATATTGTGCATAGATGTACATGATGGAACATTTGAATTTCAAATGACGGATTTGATTAGTTTTGCCAGAAAGCATATGCATATGCATATGTTTTCTGGCATATATATATATATATATATATATATATATATATATATATATATATATATATATATATATATATATATATATATATATATATATATATATATATATATATATATATATATGATAGGCGCAACCAGACATTCTCCCTGATACTTTTTATGGTTTTTTTTTGTCCTGCCTATAACTCCATAGAGGCATCTGATGATCCAGAAAGTGCATCATGCCAACTTTCCCACCTGACTGATTCATTTTATGTACAACTTGCAGCAAACACTACAGCCAGGCATGTCCATATCTCCTTTTCTCACCATTAGTAACAGGGATGTGGGTTTAGTCCACACAAATTACAGCATCAGCCCATCACCAAGTCTAAAAGGTATGTATTTTAAGATGATGCATCCACCCTCACCCAGCTCGAGGACAATAAATCTGTCATAGACTACCACACCACTGTCTTATAGTTCATACAGTGGTGTCAAGATAACACTTGAGTCTAAAAGTCAGTAAAAGGAACGAGCTCAGTCTGTTGTCCTTCACCACAGAAAGCCATTGACCAGACAGCTGAAACTCTGGACAGTTTCGAAAACCTCAGAGTTACATTATATGTATTGTGCAATTTGTGTTGATCAGCACATCATGGACATTCAGAAAACAAACAACTGTCAGTCATCCAAAATACTTCATGTTACTCCTCGCATGCTACCACTACATATCAAAGCATCATTTAGACAAACTTATTGTACTACTCCACCTGTTTTTTTCAACATTTCTTGTTGTTAAAAAGCTGCCAAAAACACAAAGATGACCAAAATAATATGTCTTCCTATATGCAGGATCACGGAACTTAATATCAAGGTCATTATACATATTACTGCACAAAGGAGTGGCGGTTGACGCTGAGACCTCACAGCAAGAAGGTCCCTGGAGGATGAGGGGGTGGCATGAGTGGGGTCTCTCCTGGTACTCCAGCTTCCTCACACCATCCAAAGACATTAATTCATTCATTCATTCATTTTCCTAACCGCTTAGTCCGATTAAGGTTAGCGGGGAAGCTGGAGCCTATCCCAGCAGTCTTTAGGGCAAAAGGCAGGGTACACCCTGAACAGCTCGCCAGTCCATCGCACTTTAAAGACATGCATGTTACATTAATTGTTCTCTGTAAATTGTCCCTTGGAGTGAATGTGAGTGTGAATCCTTGTTTGTCTCTCTGTGTTGGCTCTGTGATGGACTATTGACTTATCCAGGGCCTACCCTGCCTCTCACCTCCAGTTGCTGGGATAGGCTCCAGCTTCCCTGTGACCCTTAATAGGACTAAACAAATGGCTGAATGGATACTGAATACATATTGCAATCTCAGTAGAACTGAACCTTACAACTTAACTCATTGATCAATTACACACATTTCCCCTCAGGCTGTAGGCTTTGGGCTCTGAAGTGTGAGAAGGCCTGATTTGACAGGTGGAGAAGGCCTGAAAAGTGCTCAACAATGCTAAGTGTCACTATGAGCTATTATTGTTCATCCTTCTTCTTCTTTTTTTATTATTATTATTTTTTTTATATTATTATTATTATTATTATTATTATTAATAGTTGTAATTATTATTATTATTATTATTATCATTATTATTATCATTATTATTATCATTATTATTATTATTATTATTATTATTATTATTATTATTATTACTATTGGGCTCAACAAAATGATAAAAAAGATAGTTGATGTCACTCAGGCTGTTATGTTGCATAATCCCAGTTTGGTTGTTTCTTCTCTCTTACTTCACAAAGCACCCACAGAGTGTGTTTTGTGAACACATCTTTAAGGAACCTTTTCCCTTCTATCTCCCTCTGATACAACAAAGACAAGTCAATACAGAAATAATGCAGTACCAGTTAAAAGTTCGAACACACTTTTCCATTAGATCCAATGGGAAAGTGTGTCCAAAATTTTGGTTTCATAGTGAGCGTAAACTAATTATGTGAAGGGCGTTTTGCATTGCAGTTCCTCATTATTGGCGGTGAAGCCAGCAGGGGCTAAAGCAACACCTCTCTTGCCCTCTTATTCTCTTCCTCAACACGTATGCTGCTCACGCACACACTGCAGGAATTTATCCGTCACCTCGAGGTGTCAGTTTGATGTGCCAAACACAAATTTGCCCTCCTTTATTTGGAATAAAGCTACTAGCAGTGCTTTACGATGCAAATTCAACCTTGTCCTTTAATGTGGTGCTTTTCTTACATGCATACTGCGTCGTGCTTTCCAGAAATGCTCCTTTAAATGTTGGCCTCTCAAAGCAGTGGTCAGGATCAATGGTTGTCCTGCTTTTAACCTGCAGTTAATATTTTATACGTGGAGAAGCTCGAAGCCTGACTGGGTGCACACAATGCTGCCCATCCTTGGTCAGGCCAACTCATGATAGAGAATTATTTAGAGGTGAATAGAAAGCAATGTCAGGGTAGGAGAAGGAGGATCAAATTAAATATTACACCTTATCTTTTGCACTGTTTTAAAGCAGAGCTTTGTTCAGGTGTTGCATCATAAGGTTTTAGACAAAGCATTTCACATATCATTCCCTAAATGTCAAATGAAAATAATTTAGTAGCAACAGTTTGTGTTGTATTGTTTAAACCAGATAATAATCAGTAAAAAAAAAAAAAAAAAAAAAAAAAAAAGCAGTATTTATCAATGTTCATCTGTGTGTTTTCATTTCTATGATTAGAGAAACAGCGTCTACTTGTAGATGGTGGCAGTTTGTTGCTTCACTGTTCGCTTTGAAAGGAACAATACGTGATAATAAGGCTTGCAAAAATTCAGTGATGTTCAGATGTCCTCTTCACTCTCCCAGCTCTCTGAGAGCATAAATATATCTCTTTATCACACACAATTAGTTTAGTCCCAACATGAGCATGAGCATATAAGCCTTTCACTTTCACAAACACACACAGAAAACATAACTTCAACAGAAAACCTGCCAACACATCCAGCGGTAATTATCAGTGCAATTAAAACTAGTTGTTTTACTTGTTATTTTCGTTTTACTGATATACGTGACAATTCATTTCTGCTCACCCAGCACTGTTAGGAAAGCAGGTGTATATGAATATCCAATTCAAGATGTCACCTAAGGAGAAATGTGAGCTGTCCAGCATATTGAGGTGAGATTTTGTCTCAGAATAAGAGTTGCATCTGTTGTTGAGTTTATACAGGTGCATTTAAAGTTGCCTCCATATGATTTGTATGTTTCCATATTGACAGGGGGGAGATCATAATCTTCTCTCCTCTATGCACCCTATGCCCCCCTTGGCTTTTCTATCGTGTTATCTTTTTAACGTCAAAGCTGATTCACAAGAATAGACTTAAAATACACTGAATAATGGAAAATACATAATGTGCATGACCTGAGTGATAAATAAAATAATAAAATCCCTGCATGTATAAAGTTGTCTTCATAATGGTCTATGGCTACGTCTGTGATGACTATTGAAATAGGGGCTTTGGTCGCCTTCTTGTGGGCTCTGGATCTCTTCTTATATACAGTATTTCAACCTTTTCAGCTTTTAAACAAACACATCAACTCATTCAAATTCTAACAATAAAAGGTTATAATTCAGTGCCCATTAAGACAGGGATCTTTGGTGCAGTGGGCAACCAACCAATAAACGGCCTCATACATTTCAATCTTTTTATGCTACTAAGAAAAGTACAGGATGTTATGCTCTTACTTCATAAAAAAGAATGCAAAGCAATCAGATGGGTTGTAAAGGCTTAATTGCATATTATCTTTTAAGCAGCAGTTTGTGATTTTAATTGTGGACAAACTGATCATTTTACAAAAGAAAGAGGCTGTTCTGGTTTCAACCCACATGCTGACCACTGTTTGTTGAAACCTTCAGCATGTGAGCTTCAGAAATAGCAGCGGAGGAACAGAAGAAGCTGATGAATCGTTCTGTGAACGGTTAGGTGTCAGCATGTTGTTTACCTGAGAAAAAAAATGAGGATTTTGTAAAGAGTACAAGATACTGCCAGACACTGGGTTGTGTTCTCTGGGAGAGCTTTGGTTCTGACATCATTGTGAATGTTACGTTGACATGTAGCAACCTAAATACTGTTGAAGATCACATGAAACACCACTGTGCCAAAGATATCCCCTAACGGTAGCAGAAACATGACAACAGTTCAAGCCATTAACATTAAACTTTCCAGAGCTCAGTTTGACCCATTCTATGTGGGATTTTCAGGAAAAAAGTTGGATCTTTATGATGGTCTAGGTCGCTCATAACATCCAGCCTGGAGCCATGAGCTGCTCTCAGAAGCGTTTTGAGGTCCATGCAGTGGAAGCGTTTGGCTGTGATGGTTCTGGGATCTGTGTTCCTGGTTATCAGGTCTGGTTTACTCTGAAAGAGGTGGAGCTCAAACTCCAACTCAGGCATGCAATAAAATAGCACAATCTAATTTTCACTTTAGATCCTCATAAAGTTAAAAAAAAATGTGTTACAGGCCTCTGTTGAGTCCTGTATATTTTTGCAGGAAGGAAAAGACGCGTGAGCTGTGATCTGTTGGCAGGCAGGCTCTGGTCTGCATTTATTAGCAATCAATTTTCCTATCAAACATTCCTCATTACAAAATGCAGACATTTGTTCAGAATTCTTATGTATACAATCTTACTTAAAACACCGAAAAACCTATGTGCAGTACACTAGCTTTTCTTTAGCACAGTGATTTTGAGCATTTGTCTAACTCAAAGATATTGCAGTTTCCATTACAAAATACTGAAGCAGCACAACATGCTATATTTCACCTGCATCTTTTCTCGATTTTGTAAGTACAAGAACACATATAAACAGTAACATCTCAGTAACAGTCTAAGAAAATAATCACATGTATCCTACTGTTTAAACAATTAGTATAACTTAAGGCCATTTGCAAATAAAATCCAAATAAAAGTCACACTCCGGGAGCTATACATTACACTTAACGATCCACGTGAAGGTCCGCCATCTTAACTCGGAAAACGTGCAACATAACTACTGCTTTGAAACTCAGGGCTCAATTTATATAGTTGTATCATTCAAACAAAGAAAATTCTGACATAACAATTACCAGTTTAATTGTAAATGATTACATTTAGCTTCACGATACATACAAGTCCAAGAAAAACATATAACCAACCTGTATATTTTTGCAGGAAGGAAAAGACGCGTGAGCTGTGATCTGTTAGCAGGCAGGCTCTGGTCTGAGCATGCGCTGCTTCTCAGCAGACCACCACACCCAGCGCTCACCTTGACCCAGACGCCCACTGCTGTCCTAATATCGCAATTGCACTTACAACAACAGGACTAAAACAGGTGTATTTTTGATGAGCTGAGACCTTCTTCTTAATAAAAAAAACAAATTAAATCACATTTGTGATCCTACATTTGTAGGCGTCACACACTCCCCTACAAAAAGAAAAATGGCTCCTGACATCTGACCTTATAACCTCAAATACTCAAAATGCAAAACATGCTGATCGTTAGCACTTAACGGGTGCACATCAGTTGGTCATAATACACAGGTACAGTATAGGGCATGGGAATGTACGGTAGTGATTGGATTGGATAAATGATTGGAGCAGGGTATGATAGGAAAGAGTTTGGCTGTACCTTGTAAACCTCCAAATAAGGTAAGATCCTGACATCTGCACTGCCGACTGTAGGATGTGTATGAATAGAAGGCTGACCGAGCGCATTATATGTGAATAATGGGGCTGGTCGCCGTTCTCTTGAGGAGCGTCTTAGTGTTGGTTCATTTGTGACAGGATCAGTTACAGGGGGCATCTGTCCTGAGGAAGGAAACTTATTCTCATTCCCTGGACATGACACTCCAGTGACTTCAGTTTCCTCCATTCCTTCATCCCCCTCCTGTCCCTCGTCCATGTCTGCTTCCATATCTTGGGGATAAACTTGTCCTAATCCCAACTCTCTTGTCTCCTCTGCCCTTCCTCTCTCAGGCAGTTGTCTCTGCTCCATCATGGGTAATCCATGGTTCACTGGCTGGTTTAACCCTACAGATGCTGGATTCTTTGAGGGAGTACTGGACAGGTCACTATTCGGTTGAGCATTGTCCCTGGTCCTACTTCTCAGATCATACCTTAACTCATAATAAGTAGGACTGTCCTCCTCATCAGAGCAAGATTCATTGGTGTGTTGATACTCTCTGTCTTTTTGGGTTGATCTTGTTCTTTTTCTCATAACCACTGATGACTTGAGTTCCTTTTTGGTTTCAGGCAGCTCCACAGGAAGCTCATTAACCAGATGCAGCAGGTTACGATGTAAAACTCTTGGTTTACTTCCACTGGTCTCAGAGACTATACACTGGGCTGTCATTAATCTGCTCTTTCACAACATAGATGTTGTTTTCCCAGTATGACCTTAGCTTCCCAGGACCACCCCTTTCAGACAGGTTACGTACTAACACCCGATCCCCTGGCTGCAGTATTACTCCCTTCAGCTGTTGGTCATAATACTTCTTACCACGAGCGCTTGACTTCCTGCTGTTCTCTGATGCAATCCTGTAGGCCTCAGTCATCCGTTCTGCCCATTTCTCCGCGTAGCCTCTTGCTGTTTGCGGTCCATCACTTGAAGCCATCTGAAATAATATATCCACAGGCAATCGCGGGTGCCGGCCAAACATTAGAAAGAAGGGAGAATACCCTGTCGCCTCATGACGTGTACAATTGTACGCGTGAATGATCTGGGGGAGGTGATCTTTCCACTTCTCCTTCTTCTCATCACCCAGCGTCCTCAACATTTGCAGCACTGTGCGATTAAAGCGCTCAGCGGGGTTGCCCTGTGGATGATACGGGGTTGTGCGTGAACGTCCAACTCCTGTCAGTTGTTGTAATGTCCTGAAGAGTTCATTCTCAAACTCACGCCCTTGATCGTGATGAAGCCTCAGCGGATACCCAAATCTAGGAATGAAGTCACTAAAGATTCGGTCAGCTGCAGTTCTGCCACTCTTGTTACGGGTTGGATATGCTTGTGCATATCTGGTAAAGTGGTCTACCACCACCAAGATGTACTGGTACCCTCCTCTACTTGGCTCTAAATGCAGATAATCAATAGAAACAAGCTCCATGGGGGAACTGGTTGTTATACTCGACATTGGAGCTCTAACATGTCTCACAGGTTTTTTCTGTTTGATACATGGACACTGACGTGTGACATACACTTCAATATCTCGCCTCATGTAGGGCCAGTAAAATCTTTGTCTGGCCAAGCTGAGAACTCTCTCAGTTCCAACATGACCCATATTGTCATGCAAGTGCTTCAGGACAAGAGATCGGTAACTGCTTGGCAACACCAGCTGTCGTCTTTCTGCTGTTTTACGGTATAAAACCCCATTTTCAACATACAGTTTTGTCCATTCATGCAACATTTTTCTTGTAGTGCTTTTCACACTTCTTTTTACATCCTCTGTGAGCTTTTGGTTGGACTCTTTCATTTTCAGGATGTCACCAATCACGGGATCTGTTCTTTGAGCGCTCTTTAGTTCAGCCAAGTCAATAAATGGGATCACATATCTGCTGTGCGGTTCCAGCTGGTCACCTTGGGCAAGAGTCAGGGTGGCAACCCATGGAACATCCTCATGCTTGCCTGCGCCACAGCCTTCCCATACTGCATTAACTGCTTCTCTGGAGAGCTTGTCTGTACATACCGCCACATATTTGTCAATATCAAGGGGCCGTCGTGACAACGTGTCCGCATCGACATTTACTTTACCAGGTCTGTAGCGTATGTCAAACCTAAAGTCTGACAGTTCACCCACCCACCTGTAACCGACCGCATTTAACTTAGCAGTACTCATGACGTAAGTTAAGGGGTTATTGTCTGTGTAGATGGTAAAATGTGGGGCGTAAAACAAATAATCCCTGAATTTCTCGCAGACAGCCCACTTGAGAGCAAGAAATTCTAACTTGCCTGAGTGAAGGCGATAATTCCTTTCAGCAGGGGTAAGTGTTCTCGAGCCATAACCTATCACTCGGAGTTTCCCATTCTGCCTCTGGTAGAGGACAGCACCCAACCCCATATCTGAGGCATCGGTGTGAAGCACGAAAGGCAGTTCGAAGTCTGGATATGCAAGAACGGGGGGATTTGCCAACATGTCAATCAGCTTACACAAAGCCTCCTGGTGCTCATCAGTCCATACAACAGGTGTTTTGGATGGTAGCTGTGCTCCTTTTTTCTTTGGACCAGGCTTTTCCTTGCATTGCTCCTCCTCTGTTTTCTTGGGTTGCAAGAGTGCATAAATGGGTTTAGCAATCCTTGAAAAATCTTGCACATAAGAGCGATAGTAACTCAAAAAACCAGTAATTCTCCTCACATCACCGACTGTAGCTGGTGTTTCACTCTTTAGGGCATACACTGCTTCGAGGTCTTTTGGATCGATGCGCACGCCCTCAGCGGAAACTAAACGACCCACATATCTCACCTCCCTCCTAAAGAAGTCACATTTGGTGGGACGGAGTTTAACTCCATGACTCTGCAGGGCTTTCAATACTTTTCTCACCCCTTCCACATGATCCTCAAATGTCTTTGCATAACATAAAATGTCGTCTAAATATGGGATACAGCACTCGTCCCTAAGAGGTGTCAGCATTTCTTCCATGCTGCGTTGAAATGAGGCAGGTGCGTTGGTCAAGCCGAATGGTATTCGCACCCATTCGTAGAGACCCCAGGGGGTGATGAAAGCAGTCAGATGGCGGGACCCTTCAGCGATAAACCCCTGGTGGTATGCTTTCCCCTGATCTAGGATAGAGAACCAGCTATAACCTCCCAAGGTGTCAATGAGATCCTGTATTCGGGGCAAGGGATGACGGTCTGGGACTGTGCGTTGGTTGAGGAGACGATAATCAATGCACAGTCTGAGAGACCCGTCTTTCTTTCTGACACAGACTATGGGAGCAGAGTAGGGAGATCGAGACTTCACAATCCATCCCCTTGCTAACAGGTCTTCAATATACTCCTTGACCTCTTTATAAAGGGGTTTAGGAATAGAGCTATAGGGTCTTTGAATTGGAGTGCTATCTTTGAGTGTTATTGTCATTTCCAAACTCGGGATGCACCCCATGTCATTTTCATCACGAGCAAATGCACCTGCTTCCTCCTTCAACATTTTCTTTACAACTTTCTGTTGATCCTCGGTCAGGTGACTAACATCAACTGGAGGTTCCCATTCCTGGGCCACTGTGTCATCACTGTTTTGCTGTGTACCTGCTGACTGTTTTGACTCTTGGGTATTTGATACATCAGTTTGTACAACACCCACAATTGGTTCAACTGTTCCCAGGGGAGTTTTGTGAGCAAGGATCACATCATGTTTGTTATGATTAGCAATGGGGACTTGAACATAAGAAGCTTTGGCTTCAAAGACTGCCAAAAGACTACTTCCCACATCTAACTGCTGCAAGGTGGGGTTGCTCTCATTTGGCTCAAATAGTACTATCTGGTTAGAAACGTCAACCGTGGTGGAAACCTTGCATTTAACATGTCTAATCTGACCAGCTGGAATTACTACCTCATGCAGTCCTACTTTCAACAGCCCGAGATTACTTTCACTTCCACTAGTGAGTTTGGTCTGAATGAAACTAACCAGTGCTGTGGCTTTATCATCTTGAAGATTCATGGCTCGACGAAGGAGGCTCACTATGGTAGGTATTGGATCAGAGCTCTCCTTTGGTCCCAGTATTAACTGTTCAATCACATTAAACCCAATAAGTGGGCAGTCTATGGGGACGCTGCTTACTAGGAAGGGAACTTGTACTGTTAGGTTGGGGTCACTGTTTTCAGGGAGACTAACCATAACACCCACCCAGCCATCATAAGGCAGAGGCTGGCCGTTCACAGCCAACACACTGAGAGCCTTATCTCCAACTAGTTCAGAGAGGGGACGGAGTTTATGGTCCGGGAGATATGTTTTTACCCATTGATGATCTAACAGGCTTACTTGGGCACCTGTGTCAAGCAAACAATCAACAGCATAACTGTGAATGTAACACTTGATTTTACATTTTTTTCCCACCAGCTGAGCAACTCTGTCTCTTGTTCCAGCATCTCTGTGTGGAAGCGGAGGAGTCACAGAATTACTTTGGACATGGGCAGGTTCTTCTGGGTGCGTTTGTGATGAGTTTGTCCATTGGTGCCTGTAGCCACTGGGTACCTGTGCATTAACAGAACAACCATGATAGCAACTATTCTTTGTTTTCCCTCTGTTAAGACATCCAACTGCCCTGTGCCCTGCCTCTCCACAAATGAAGCAATGAGGGCAGGGGCTGGCCCCTCTTTCAATACATTTGGGGCAACTTGGTTGTCTCATTGATGTTCTATTTTTTTGCTTTGAGCATGTGCAGGGGCCAGCTGGCTCAGATGTCTGTCTAGTTGTGAGAGACTCAACCACTTTTGTGAGAGTTTCTACTTTTTCAGTCAGTTCTTCTATGGCTTTATTTTTGTTCCTTGCTTTAAAGTAATTTTTTTCAGTGTCTTTGTCCATCTCAAGTTGAACCGTGTGAGCATGTGTAACCTTATGGCGAGTTGCGCACCCTAACCTTCTTTGTCGTTCACTCTCTTCACTTGACACTTTATTAACTTGTCTTATCAGAGCCTCATCTGTCACAGTGTAGTCAGATATCAGTGGTTTGAGTTCATTTCTGATGTCACTATACTTTGGGAGAAGGCCCTGATGAATAGTACGCAGGAACACGTTTTGAATTGTGCGGGGCTCATACTCAATGTCCATATTATCTTGCTTGGAAGCAAACATGACCTTTTGTTTCAGTCCAATCAGCCTATAAAGAAACTGTTGGGGGGTTTCATGCTCATGTTGCTTTGTGCTCATCAATTCCTGAAATAACTCACTCCCAGTTTTCTCACTCAGGTGGGATCGCAGCAGGCTTCTCAGTTCCCTGGTAGTCAAATCGTCCTTGCTGATCAACATGTCTTTAAACTGTCCAGGTCTGACAATACGGAGTACACCTTGGATGATCTCCCCCTCCGTATGCTTGGCTTTGAGCCCCTCATCCATCTGTTTGCAGAGTCCATGATAGCTAATGTCGGATGTGTTGTCCCCGATTTGACCCCCCATGTACTTTGAATTCCCTACGCTGAAGGAATGGCAGGTCTTTCAGGGAAACAACATGGTCAGGCTGGGTATGGAATCTATCATCAGCAGAGGTGCTAGTGGTTACACGAGCATCTTTAGACTGAGGTGAACGTGTAGTAGCAGTCGGTAAATGTTGCACTGTCTGTGTGGCTTTCAACTCTGCTAGTTTTCTTCCTAATGCTTCATAGCTAGCATGCAACTTGTCATACTCTGAGACATGTGGCTCAAGAGGTAATAAGCCTGTGAGGACTTCAGTACTCTGTTGTGAAGCTACACTGATAGGAACAGTATTTACAACTTCATCCCCAGTTGCCAGTACTTCAGAAACATGACTATCAATTACTTCAGCAATCACATCTGTTAAATGCAGTAAGTGAGAAAAACCAAGATCTTCTGACTCAAGTAATGTTTTACAACTGAGGTAAGAGTATATGTAATCAAAACAACTTTCTGCATCACCACGTATAATGCTTGAAGGATCAAGATCAGGTACCAGTCTGATGTCTGTAGCAACTTGGAAGAGTTCCTCTGTAGTCAGCTGCTGAAGACTCTGCTTGATCTTCCAAGTCAGTTTTTTCCTTTCGACCTCCGTCATCTTGTGTTCGTTGGCCAGCGACTTCTCACAGTGCAGTCAGTTAAACAGGCAGCACGTCACTCCTCCAGCCAGGGTCTCTTCAGCATCTGTAGACTCGTGGCTCGCTCAGTTGCACGTCTGTTGTTCACCCTCGCCTGTGATGTCAGCCTTCGGTTCGTTGGTTATAGGACCAGCATCGGCTCCATTGGCGTGCCAGTCCCCGTACGGGCCACCAAAATTATGTTACAGGCCTCTGTTGAGTCCTGTATATTTTTGCAGGAAGGAAAAGACGCGTGAGCTGTGATCTGTTGGCAGGCAGGCTCTGGTCTGCATTTATTAGCAATCAATTTTCCTATCAAACATTCCTCATTACAAAATGCAGACATTTGTTCAGAATTCTTATGTATACAATCTTACTTAAAACACCGAAAAACCTATGTGCAGTACACTAGCTTTTCTTTAGCACAGTGATTTTGAGCATTTGTCTAACTCAAAGATATTGCAGTTTCCATTACAAAATACTGAAGCAGCACAACATGCTATATTTCACCTGCATCTTTTCTCGATTTTGTAAGTACAAGAACACATATAAACAGTAACATCTCAGTAACAGTCTAAGAAAATAATCACATGTATCCTACTGTTTAAACAATTAGTATAACTTAAGGCCATTTGCAAATAAAATCCAAATAAAAGTCACACTCCGGGAGCTATACATTACACTTAACGATCCACGTGAAGGTCCGCCATCTTAACTCGGAAAACGTGCAACATAACTACTGCTTTGAAACTCAGGGCTCAATTTATATAGTTGTATCATTCAAACAAAGAAAATTCTGACATAACAATTACCAGTTTAATTGTAAATGATTACATTTAGCTTCACGATACATACAAGTCCAAGAAAAACATATAACCAACCTGTATATTTTTGCAGGAAGGAAAAGACGCGTGAGCTGTGATCTGTTGGCAGGCAGGCTCTGGTCTGAGCATGCGCTGCTTCTCAGCAGACCACCACACCCAGCGCTCACCTTGACCCAGACGCCCACTGCTGTCCTAATATCGCAATTGCACTTACAACAACAGGACTAAAACAGGTGTATTTTTGATGAGCTGAGACCTTCTTCTTAATAAAAAAAACAAATTAAATCACATTTGTGATCCTACATTTGTAGGCGTCACAAATGCAAGAATAATTAGCAGCTTTTAAAACTCCTGAGATCTCTGACATATGAACAAGGTCTTTTTTGATGCAAGTCCACTAATAACTTGCTTGAAACTTACAGCTAACTTATGAAAAAGTGACAACTTACTTGTAAGGCACTGAAGCTACTTGATTAATTTAAAGAAAAATTGTAGTTGGGTATAAATATACCATTTCTAAGTTAATTTAGTGAAGAGAAAACATGAAATACATTGGTTTTCCAAAGTTTATGTGACAGGTTGAAATCGAGCTACTTTTTTTGTTTCTCCAACTGGTTGTGGCACAAAGGTAATCATACAGTTAGAGTGAGAACTATCAAATACTATCATGTTTTAATGAAATACCCTAATTTTAGGTCCTACAATGGACTGGACACCTGTCCATGGTGTGTCCTGCCTCATACCTAGGTTATGCTTCAGACTCCTTGCAAAGACCCAGGCACTTCCAGCTACAAATGACCCTTGTATAATACATTGTGTCTTAACTGCATTCTTCTCACAGCTTTTAAATCTCAAGTGCAAATTTTCCTGCTTAATACAGGTTAAATAAAACTTAATGTAAATTTTTGACAATTGCATTGTGGCTGACTGCTGGCTGGAACCAAACTCCAGGCCTTAAATTCTTTTTTTGGGAACCTGAACCACCTCTCGCACTCAATATTTTTTCACTTGCAGTATATTTTAAGCCTGTGATTGCTTATGGGTTGAATCCAATTACTTCACTCAGAAACAGATAGAGAAATCCTCCGCAAAAGTTTTTCCAATAAAAGTTTAATGATGAAAGATGAGTTCAATATAAAGCAATAACACTAGCACATCCTCATTAAAAAGAACTTTGTCATATTTCACCTGCAAAAGCAACCTTGGAACAGGAGCCTTTATTAACCCATTAGCATGCTAATTACTCCCAAATAAGAACAACAAAGAGAAATGGCTTCCCAAACCCACCAAATCAGGCAAGAAATATGTTTTCAAAAAGTTCACACACATTTTATGGCCCGTTTCTCATTTAGATAAATTCTGGCAAAACTGCATTCAACCCACTGCTGAAAAATGATATTGCCAGTGTAATGAGGAGGCCATATGAAGAAATTCTGGCTTACTGTTTGCAAACAAACAACATTCAAGATCAATATCCACTACAATGAAAGTTGATCCCGAAAGCTTCATCTCAGAAGCTCAATTGATTTTTTATGATCTCTTTCTGAGGTATATTTGGCTGCAAGACACTGAAAAAAGATCTCCAAATTTCCCTGTGTTTATTCTGGTCTGTACTGCACATCTTAGACAACTATTTGCTTTGACCTGTAACAATCCAAAGGAGCTGAAGGCTGTTTCTTTCCATATTGTGTAGAACCTTTTTTTTAAAGGCAATACCTGTTAGAGAAGTGATCGTGAGAAAATACAGAGAATACACATAATGATGGAGTGATGCTGGAGTGTGAAAAGAATATTCTGCTGCTCGGACTGTTGTACAAGTGATGAGGCTAGGTTACAGGATAGAGCTAAAGACAAGGCTTTTGGTTATAAATAAGGACCCACCGGAGACCCATCTGGACTTGTGTGGGTGTGTGTTACTCTGTGTATTCATGTTAGCCACAGACAGAAAGACAAAGAGGAGGAGTTTAATGGCGTGTCCCAGGGCGAGGCTCCGTTGTTCCCCCTCATCAAGCACGCTGGCAGTGCTTTAGCCCCATAATGGCTACCGTGTGCCCTGAGCTAATACACGCTCCACAGTTTCCCCTCGCTCATTGCTCATTCTTATAGGCCAGGTGCAAATGGGAAATGCAAGCTGGAAAAAGAGAAGGGAATATGAAGGCTGTTGGTTGAATAGGTGGGTTTATGGGGTGATAATGGAAGGAATCGCAGATATAAACGGCTGTCAGTCTCAGAGAAGGCAATGCTTGCTCCTGTTAACATGCGCATCTGGATTCAGTCACACACATCATCAAAAATGCATCCAGACGCTCATACTTTGTCATGTGCCCACTCATACATACACTCAGGAACATCTTTGACAGCATGCCAGGAAGGGGGGTAAAAGAGCAATACTTGGCCGAGGGGGGAAAAGTCCCGAAAAAGCGGGAACCCACTCATATATCACTGGCAGAAACCATTACAGACAACAATAACAGTGTCTGTCAATGTGCACAAGGAAGTCATAAAAACAAAACCCACCCTCTCACACCGTCTCTCCCTGTCTGTGTTTCTCTGGCTGTGGCTTATGAGTTGACCTGTACGTGAGCGAAGAGGGGAAACAAAGATAACATTTTAAACCTCTTAATGCCATTAATGCACATATCATTAATATATAAATGGCTTTCAGAGGAATTTCTTTGGGAGCAATTACTGTTAAGCCTAAAACGACACTTCCATGCTTCCAGCAGCCAAGCCTTTTCATCTGGTATCTGCTGCCCTCTAATGACAAGACAGAAGCACTTCCTGATTCCTGTACAACGGAAAAGGTGAACCCATCACACTGATAAAGTTTAACTTTTTTTTTAAGTCACATGATGAGAATGCAATCCTAAGTCATTTTTATTAGTCATTAGAGAGATTTAAAAAAAACTGTCTCAGAAAATAAAACAGGAAACTTGATTTAGGAAAACTGGAGCCTGGCGTTGCACAAAGATCTGTTGGAAAAGGGAGGAATTCTTTCGTAACATTTCATATCTGAATCGGCTAAATCGTCAAGTCTGCAGCAGAGTGCATGCTGAGTGACCTCATTTCATATCACCCCCTGTCAGGGGAAATTATCAGACTATGCCTGGTGTTTTCATTTTATCGGTACCAGCAATCACCAAGTGTCATGCAGAAGGAAAAAGGTGATAATGAGGGGTGTCTAACACAGAACAGCCTTTCAATCTAAGGGTGGCAGGGACTATTAACCTTTAATCTGCTTTCGAAACCTTTTATTTCCTTCGTACAAGTCAGATCTCATCCTAACATTCAACTGCCTTAATGCAAAGAAGTTTTGATTGCAATTTTATGTCATGCTTTGCTACAGTCATGCATAATTACTAAGCAGTAATTATCCCATCAGTAGATGACCACATACCTCCTGTTTATGAATTAAATCAAAACAAATACCTGCTTTCTGATTTTAACAACAGAGGCACCTACTGGGAGGCAGGAAATATCCATTTCCATAGTTTTAAAGCAGAAAATTGAAAACTCTGAGGATTTACATCTTTCAGAAATATGTTCAAATAACAATCATGTCAGGATATCTTTTCACAAAACATCCAAATCAGGAGAGAGCATGGCAATACAAAACAAATACATTCACACAACATATTTTACCTGTGTTCAATTTCATTTTGTTGTCATGAATCAATCTGATAGCTGAATCAGATAGTTCTTGGTACTGCAAGCAAGATTTTATTGTTGTGGCCATGCAGTAAAATGAAAACTTTTTGGAAAAACATCTTTAGATAAAATGATTGGCTCCATTCTACTCTGATCTGGGTTTGTGCCGTTTGCTGAAGGAGCTTTGTCCAAAGTAAAAGAAACGGACTGCATGACAACTAAAAGACTGATAGTGATGAAATAGAAAAAAGCAGAACAAGAAAAGATGGACTGTGGCTTCAGATATTTTATACTGAAGCTGCTGCAGCTTCTCTATCTGAACTTTACGGAACAACAGCTAACAAAAATGCCTTTTGTTCATAGCTCCTCATCTTTTCTTGAATTTTGAGACGAACATAAATGCTCGCTGTCTTTATTTATTTGCTTTGAGTTCGTCTCATCTGTTTTTATTTCCTTACTGCCTAATCAGTTTAATTCACTATGTGTTGTCTTTATGTCATATATTTTTCACTTTGCATGGATGTGTTGGTATATCAACGTTACTTTTTTCTAAAAGCTAAAAACATACAAGTTTAATTAACGGAAAAGAAATATGGAAACCTAGGTTTTAGGTTAAAAATGAGGTCTAGTTTTTCATATGAAACTGGTCAGGCCTTTCTCTTCCTCCTCACATTGCTTAATGATGCATATTCAAGCAGTAGCAGGGTAGTCTGCACTCTTTGGTCATTTCCAGTTATTTTATCATCTCTCCAGACTTCATTGTGTCCTTTTAAGATAGGAAGTCTATTATGAGCTTCCTGTAAAATTTACAAGGGCTGCCATATGACCATCATCAAATTCAAGGTATTTTAAGACAACATGGCTTTACACACTTTCTTCCTCTGTACGCATGCCTATCAGTGTGAGAGTGATCTTTTAGTAGCTTCTTTCTTTAAAAACATCTTATCGGCCAGATACTTTAGATTAATGATCAGCCAGAGTACAAAGACACACAGAGACAGGGCCATTTACAACATTCCTCTTTTAAAATCAGGCACTATTCAAAAGCACTGTTTGCTGCTGCAGTTCTTTTACTCTGGTATCTCTTCCTCACAAAGAAAGCACCTTTTCAGACCTGATTACAGTTCTTACTCTGAAGTAGCAGTGATAAAGTTGTTTTTTTTTACACATTTCTCCAACCATCCTAACCTTTTCAGTGCTTGATATTTACGGCAATTCATTTGAAGAACCCAATATTGTACACATTACCATATTTTCATTAGTGTGGAATAGAATGAAAATGAGACTCATTTTAGTTTTATCGCTGCAGAAATTCGTTTCCAAATTTGCACTGCCTTCCAGTCCTTGCTGCTTGTCCATGTAACACCATCACATAGCCCAGAAAGAACAACCAACAAAATGAGTCCAGAGTGGCATTTTTACATTCTTTAGGATATTCATCTTTTTTATGAACGAGAGATGAGTTGGTTGCTAGAACATGCAGCTGGAAATGTCTCTGTGTCCCTCATACTGAGCACTTAACATTCAAACATGTGTATTTCTCTCTCTCTCTTGTATATGAATATCTATCTATATATATATATATATATATATATACATATATACATTTATGCAGAATACTGACTAGTACCTCTACTTACTGGAGATATCTGAAGACACATCTGCATCCAGAACGGTCCAGTCTGAGCACTGGACCGTTCTGGATATAGATATATATATATATATATATATATATATATATATATATATATATATATATATGTATATGTGGGTTAAAAGGTCATTATATTCCGATTAGTGTTTTCTATTTGTATTTTGTATTGTGGCGCCTCTAACACACAAAAACGGCCATTAGATCAGACTATATGTAATGAATAAACAAGGGAATTTTTCCATTGCCCTGTCATTTGTTAACATATCATGTTTAAATGGTGGTTTCTTTTTCTATGTTTCACATTTAGCCCTTAAGCAGGTTCAGTCCTTTTGAGGCCTCAGCTGAAACTACCTCTGTGGCTTTTATTCCACTTGAAAAATGTCTGTGTCCTGGGTGTCCTTATTATGCCTCGATCTGCTTTGTCTCACTACTTTACCAGCTTTGTTCTTCTGTTGACTTTGTTTCTTATTGTTCTGATATTGTGAGAAGCATTTTATTTTCTGTTGAGGAAATGAGCATTTTGATAAATCTAGTATATTTACAGCAATACATTCAATAATCCCCTTTTCCATCACAGAAATAAGCCAAGGTCTTTTCTATAGTGGGGCCAATCAAACAGAGTTCATAAGATGTCCATCTGAGCTCTTATAGATAATTTGTCAATCACTTTAAATAAAAGATGCATGCATGACTTCTCTCCTTGGTGAAAAATTCAATAGTGAACAATGATAAGCAGAAATGGCCACACAAGGTTGAGGTCGGACAGTGGCTTCGGTGACTTTTAAACATAACAAATATCAGAGACAGAAAGTGGTCATCTTGCCCATCTATCAAACTTTGTAGTAAATAATAAACATGTTTGTGCCATTTTCACTCCTAATCAAACTGGATGTTCCCTGCTAATAATGTCACATGGTTATTTCTGACTAAACTAAAAGGAAAATTCTCTTACTCAAAGGATTTTTCTGCATCATTTCATTCTGAATTCTATTATTTGGTGATTTGCTCTTTCAAAATGTAAGTTATGCTGCCTGCTCTTTCTTTTGTTTACTACACTGGTCTGTATCCTAATATAATCCTGATAATCTCACTGTAGGTGTTGAGTCAGCATAGACTGGAGTAAGACAGGGGGCTGGTGGGGGCCAAGCTGCCCAGCAGCAGAAGTGGCACCGTGTGGTAAAATCATTTCCTCCAGCTCTATAGGCTACTGCATTCCCGTGGTTCACCCGTATGCCTATGCCAGACACACATGTACATATGTTGTATGTAAGCATGCCAGGAAATACACACAACAGGTGTACAAAGACTCACACCTCCAACAAATTCATTTATATGGAAACATGAAGCACTATTTTGGCAGTAAAATATAATCTTGCTGTGTTTTCTTGCTTCCACCAGCAGACTATCATTTTCACTATTACAACTTTTATTGCTTTTTATTTAGGTACTGTTTTAATTCACTTATATTTTGTAGGTTTTATTTGTATATCCAAGCAACTCAGAACAGGCCTTGAGAGGCCTCTGCACCAGGATAAAGGGCTCAAATCAAAGCTGAAATTTGAGTCAACAGTGCCCTCTTCTGGCTAACAGTCATTAATACACTGACATTTTTCCACTTCTGATGCTTCTGATGCTGCGTGGAATTACACCAGTGTCTTAGGCTACTTAACATAAACTGAATATTTTGTTATAAATCTATAACAATGGTGGAAATGTATAAAAGCAGGTTGTAAAATGTCTTTTTAGATAATTGTGAAATTGCTTGTTTTTAAAGTTCTCATTATGTTTTGGCAAAATACTGTATATATGAGCCGTTTTCTGTCCAGTCTAGATCTTGGAAAGACCAAGAATAAATTTGGCTTTTTGAGTAAAATAAAGGAACAAAACTTCAGCAGAGATGCTGTGAAACTGGTGACAGCCATGATTAAAAAAAAAAAAAAAATTTTTAAAAAAAAGGAAAAATGTCACAATGGGTGAAGCACTTGGTTTTTTGTTTTTTTTTTTGGTTTTTTTTTATTATATATTTTCTTTTCATAGGCTACTTCACAGTGCCATCATATTGCTGGTGCGGAATGTCAGACAGAAACAAAAGCAAAGGATTTTTTTTATCTTTATTTTTCTTACATGTGCAATATTTACCGTTATAAAATACCAAAACCACCTTTTATCTATTACAAAATTAAATTAAATTACTTATTTTACCTATCCTATCATTTCTTATTTGAAAAAAAAAAAGGATTTTAATAGGTAGAGCCGTGTAAATGATTTTATTTGATAAATTTCCGACTTTTTACTTGATAATTTGGAATAATGAACCCTTTGATACCACCTGTTGGGGGGGCTTTTCCACAACATTTAAGAAAATGAACACACACTGTGTGAGCACCTCTTTGTACTCTTAAATTACAGCGGTTTACTTTCCATCTTTATCTATAACTCAATGCCATTATTTTTGTCATTAGCTTCTGTCTTTTTTTGACTATTTCAGCAGGTATTCCTGACTTACAGTAGTGATGTCTGTTGATGCCTCTATTCTGTCCTCATATCAACTAAGTTCAGAAAACAGTTCTGAGGAATGTGACTGTGGATTATATAACTAATTTAATTGTATTATAACAAAATCACAATTAATTTAGTTTAACTCAATTCAGATTGAAGTGGACAGTATCTTAAAAAACATTGTCATGTAACTCTACAAATAACATTGAAGTGAATCAAAATGAATTTTGAACAGAACGGCATCATTACATTATTGATATTTTAAGATCAGTGCAAGCAGCATGCTATTGGCAGAAATACAGCTGGACTGCTTTATATGTTGTTTTCCATGCTGTAACTAGGATAAAACTGAAATGTTTTGAACTGATTATATGGACGTTATTGGACTAAGCAGTTACATTTAAAGACGTAATTTGAGTCATTTGAGTTTTCACACTTTATATTAAGGTTTTTCCACAATGTTCAACAACTGGATTATTTCAGCAATTATGTAAAATTAACCCTGGTAATACTTCGAGAGATCATTTCCCAGGTTTATTCAGAAAAGTAATGGATATTTAATTGTGATCTCAACTAAAGATTCCTTTCTATGATATTATAATTAAAAAATAATGGAAACTACATATCTAATCTTCAACAATGACTTGTATTGATTTGTTCTTATAATGGCTACTTATACTCTATTGGCTGGTTGGAATGACTCTTCAATCATGTGTTTCTGTCACAGTGCAGGTAAAGATGTGGACCCAAATGTAGAGTCGGGAGGCAGGGATGCAGAATCAACATGTTTTTAAGGTCCAAGAACAAAACTGAAGGCAAACTATCACAGAGAATCAAACACAAACAATAAACCAGCAACAAGAACTGAAACCAAGGGCTATAAATACAGACAGAAACAGAACCAGACACAGATGGAATGACTTAACTAAATGAGTCCAGGTGAAGCTAATGAACGGGAAAGCAAAACAGCAAACAGGAAACGAGGGAACTAAACAAGGAAAACTACTAAATAAAACAGGAAACTAGACCTGAGAGAACACATAAAACATCACATCATGAGAGTTTGTTGTTTGTTCTTTAGTTAAGGCCTTTTATGAACTTTCCCCTGGTATTCAAAATTAGGGTTTCACTCATAAATATATCTACGAACTTCAGGGCACATACATGCACACTCCATGCACACACACAAAAACACACACCCAGCAACATGTATGCATGAAGCTTATTGATTGAACCACCCTTGTTGACAAGCAGCAAGCCTGTTCTACAGTGACTCCAGTTAGACCATCATAGCCTCTGACCTTGCTCTGCAAACCGAATATCAGTGAGTGATCTCACAATGATGTGGTCTTCTTGTCCCATAGTCCACAGATGCACTCCACTTGTGAAAAATGATAGCATTCACGGGTCCTTATGCGGCCTCATCACCATGTCAGGGTTTTACCCAAACTAAAATATTAATAAAGTATGATGACTCATATCCTCAATCAATGTTTGTGGGCTTGAAAAGCACAGTAACAGTTGCCTTTGCATAATTTTAGCATGTATTAAGAATAAAATGTGGGAGGTAGTGAATGTAAAGAAGCAATGTGAGGTGAAAATCTGTAGAATTCACTCGTGAATGCCAAATGAAATTCATCTCACATAACCTCAAAATAACTGTATGCACATAATGTTCATACAGACATTATTTGTACCCTGCTGTGCCCCGTCCCCTCTCTGCTCATCAATTTCTAACACAGTGTTTCAGAAACCTGCAGCACACAGACAGGATTATAAGCTTTAGTAGTGTTTGTATGTGAGTGTGTGTGCATGAATGTTTGCGAGCCAAGTCCTTGATCTTGTCACACTTAGAATGACCTCACAAATCTGTGATGCCCACCCACTACCTGGTCTTTTGTTTTATACTTTGCTTTGTTTAGAAGAACTCGCTTATGCATGTACAAAAGCTGATATGCAATAATATGTCACTCGTGTACAAAAGTACCTGGAAAATAGTCACATGGACACGGATGCAGCCACACACCTGCCAAAAATAGAACAGATCTGCAGACAAACCGAACATCAATGAAACAGAGAGACATAATAAAGCTCAATAATGTGGATATAAAACAGCCTCTGCTGCAGCACAAAGAGGAATGAGGGAACTTCAATACAATAAGGCACAAATAAATTACATTACTGAGTTGAGGATCAGACCTGAACAGAATTCTAAACATGCTAGTGGAATAATTCACACCCACACACACACACACACACACACACACACATCAGCAACGGTTGTGAATCATCCCTGAAACAACTGCATTCGTAAGAGATCCATCAGTTGGCCCAAGGCTGGTAGGACAGGACGGAAAAGGAGACAGATGGACTAGTTTAACCACAGTAAGAAAGCCTGACCTTCTTCCAGCGACACAAATGCAGAGAAGAGAAGATGAGAGGTTGGTGTCAAAAACAAAGACGGTCCTGTGGAATAGCTGCCATTAATCTTCAGTATCTCTGCAGACACAGAAACCTCTGAGAGTTTAAAAGGAATGCAGTTTGTGGAAAGGAAAGACGGAGGAGGAACAAAAGGCAGGAAGCAAGAAATGCTAACAAGCTTTCGCAGCAACATCAAACTATGTGGAGGAGAAAATATTAGGGAGGCTGAAAGGGAGATGGTGGATTAATTTGAACCGTTTTTAAAAACAGATATAGCAGGAAAAAGATACATAAAATGTGGGTTTCATAACTTTAACTCCCTGAGGTTAACAACAACATTAGCATCGATCCATGCAAGACTGCGTTTCTCCAAATAGTTTCCTTTTTTTTTCTCATCCAATTAGGAAATAAATACAGTATTGTCATATTTAAAGGGTTTGTGATTTCTAGATGTTCTAACAGCAGCTGGACATGAATTTATACAGTTTTGAAAAGCATTTAGTCATTTAGTGTGATAAGTGTTATCCATCCATTTTCTTAACTACTTGGTCCAGTTAAGGGTCGCAGGGAAGCTGGAGCCTTTCCCAGCAATCATTTGGGCAAGAGTCAGAGTACACGCTGGACAGGTTACCAGTCCATCACAGGGTCAACACAGAGAGACAAACAACTACTCACGTTTAAACTCAATCCTAGGGACAATTTAGAGTAACCAATTAACCCAACATGCATGTGTTTGGATGGCAGGAGGAAGCTGGAGTGCCACTGCTAGAACCTCCTCCTTGCTGTGAAGACATAGCGCTAACCACTATGCCACCATGCAGCCTATTATTCAATGATAGATTTTACTAAAGAAAAGCTTTTAGTGCATGTGTGAAAGTAGAATTATAGATTTCATCAAGTAGAAGTTAGTTAGTAAAATATTTTTACATGAATCAGTGAATAATAAAGGTTCAGTGTATGTAGATCTGTCCGAATGAGCTACGTCTGTCTTTTGTTAAAATAGTTATAATACTCATAAGTTTTAATCAAAATAATCTATTAATTCTTTGCTTGTCTTAGTGTGTCTGGGGGGGGGGGGTAGTTAATAGTGGAGGGTGTGAAGGTTACTGGAGTAACATGAAGCACAGGGACAGAGCAAAGAGTGGATTCATATAAACATGCCATCACTGGAGAAAACTGATCATATTTTATCAGTTTGTATTTCCACTTTATTTTGTGTTAGTTTTAAGAATTTTACATTTTAATTTAAATTAAACCTATTTTTACTTTAAGATCTGTGCTTCTCGTGTTATCTTATAATCTGCAGAAATAATTTAGCTTTATTTTAAACATTTTTATTTATTTACAGCTCTTGTGTTCAGAGTTCTAAATGTTTAGTTGTGTCTTGTTATGCATTTATATGCGCGCCATTTGAAGTTATTCACATATATTTATTTGAGCTTTCATCATGTGAGTAATTATTGTTAGTCTCAGCTGTTACATTTGAACACATTTAGCTTTGTAAAATGGACAAAAGAAACACATGAAGGTAGGAACTTAGAGACTTTATGTTGCCAGATTTGAGACTGGCAGCGTTTGCTGTTCATGACTAGATTCACATACCATAAGCAGGGTTTCAAACTTTTTTGGAAGGACTTTTTCTGATTTTATTGGATGAAAACAATATTTAACAAGAGATGAGGGAGAGAAAAGCTGGTCAATCTGAAGCAAAAGCCCCAAAGTGGAACACAGTCTGAGCCAGGACTTAGTTTATGTACAGTTTGGTGCGCGTTCAATCAAATTCAACTGCAAGGCACCCTCTTTTAAAGCAGATGCGCATGAGAGAACTGAACAGCTGGTGAAATTATTGTTCACAATGTGGAAAAGGTAGAGTGCATTCCTAAAGGCCTTTTGTTCGTGCGTTATATTGATGCACTGATTGTGCAGGGTAAAAACGCCTTCCCAATTTAATGAAAAAGCTGTTTTGAATATTATAGGTCTTGTCATAATACCCCAAAATTTGTGTTCTATTTTCAAAGAAAGGTTAATAGTGGCATTTTAAATTTTTTTTTCTTTTACTTCAACTCTTTTTCCAAAGAAAATGAAAAGCTGCATAAATAAGATATGAATAAAAATCCAATTATTTTTTTATTCATTTAAATATATTTAATCAAAAGTATAAGAACGTCTCCCCCAATGATAGCTGGGATTGTTTCCAGCTTCCCACAACCCCACATTCAACTAAGCAGTTAAGAAAATGAATGAATGAATGAATGAATGAATGAATGAATGTGCCACAGTGATGATTACAAAGTACGCCAGTTCAAGTCAACACCCAGCTGTAAGGCGGGGATGAAAGATGCCACTAAGCTGCAACTTTTGTCTCTGTTTATACTTGACGTTGTTCATGAAAGCTTTGATATTGATACTAAGTTATGATTTATTATATCGCAACAGTTGCACTGACATATCCATTTGGGGGCATGTAGAAGCTTCATTACTTTTTTGTCCTCAGGAGCAAAATGTTTTGCACCTCTGGCCCAGACCGAAACTCCCCACAGCAAGCAGCCATGCATGAAATGAGAAAATCTATAATGCATTTAATTCTGTTCTCTGCAGATCAAGGCCGTGCCTCCCAGTGGCACTGGTGGGACGGCAAACGCTGGATCAACCATCCTCCAACCTTTCTGCAATGTTGAGAAATACAGGAGATATTTCTGAAACCGTGCAGTCCACCTTCTCTGTCTCCGAGCATCCTTTACAAATATAATTCTCCCCACAAACACCTCAGCGTATGACTGTCCTCATGCACTTCTGGCTCTGTTCTCTCTGCTTTGATCTCAGCGTTCTTGGCTTGCTGCACTTCACTTCTGCTGCTTCGGGTGATGAATTCACTGTTGTCTGATGATCTCAAGTGGATCTCTTCCATCATCCCATGGATAATCAGCGTGGACAGGCTAATGAATAAACTTGCTGGGGATCTGGATGAAATGGTCTCTCTGCCCAACGCTGCGCGGATGACAGACGTTTTGGGGTTCAGACTTTCTAAATATAGTTATATTAGTAAGATTACCTTTCCAGTCAAAGACAAGTGTCCAACACTTCAGCCTCGAGGGATGCACTCACAGACTAAGTCACATTTGCTCCCAGCAGTCTGCCCTTTAAAATTACCCAAAGACAAAGAAGATGAATGAGGCAGATTTCTGGCAGGACTTCACTGAATCTCAATTTGCTGTATGACTCTGCGTTACATAACGACAAACATAGATTTTGCTGCTGATTTATTATGGCTTTTAAACCCCTGTTACAACCTGTTTATACAGCATAAATTATTACTTTCTAATTGTAACATGTTAAAATATAACACATTGATGTAACTTGATGATTGATCGAGTCAGAGCATACGTTTTTAAAATGTCTTCATTTGTGAGATGTATCACTTTGCATCCGTCAGGCCAGTCTATGACCAAAGAAGACACTTCAAGTCTGACACATTTCAAAAAGCAGTAGTCACCAGACGCTGAATGGACAGACACAACTTGCTATGATCATTTTGTCTCTCCATTGTTGTCAAGTCTGTTTATGCAAATGTGTCGTCTTCTCTCTGGGTGATTGTCTTGCCGTTTTCTTTCCTGTGTGTCATGATGGCTGGCAGGCAGGTCCTGCCAGATGATGTCACTGTGGTTTAAATAACTAGGCCACTGCAATGATGGTTGGTGGTTTTTTAACCCCAGTCCTTCTTAAAATCTATTCTGAAAGCAATGAAAGAGACTCTGTTCAAATTAAACTGTAAAAGAAGTACAGTAGGACATACTGTACACTTTCACTGTAATATATGCCTCTATGTCAAATCTGTGAAATGGATGGGGGGCAAATAAGGTGAGATAGTTGTTGTGAAGTTCAATTTAAGTCTGGTTTACTTATCTTTTATTCTTTATAAAATGTGAGATGTAGACATAATTTTTAACTACAGTGTCTGAAAAAATAGAAAAACGTGGAGTAGGATCCTTTCTGTGCCTCGTTTTTTTAATACTTTTCTCAAATACTCTAATATCTTCATGTTGGAACATCGTATAGCTTGATATTAAAAATGATTAACTAAATATAAAACATACCTACTCAAAGTTTATTCCCATTAATCTTCAGTTTGTGTGCACATATAACTTAGCACGTTTTGCAATCTGTTTTCAAAGATTATTTGAAGAATTATGCCTGCGTAAAAGATGTGGATGTTGTCCCACCTGCAGGCAGTGTTGTGCAAGTTCATGTCACCATGATAGTTCAATGATCAGTTCTCACAGGTTAAAATAAATAGTTCACATTCATCGCTCATAATTTCAGTTCTGAACTACTTCACAGTTTAGCTCATTTTAGTTTTTTTCCTCCTTTCTTTTAGGTTAGAGGGGAGAATTAAAGGCAGAACTAAATATAGTTCTCTGTGTTGCAGTAAAATCAGTTATAATTGTTCTTAAACAAATGTTCATGTGGAACAGATGTGTGGATAAAGGACAAAGAAGGTGTTTTTTTTATTTCTTTTTTTGTCTTTCAAATAAACCTCTTTTAATCTCAAACTGTTGTGGGAATACTTACGTATTGTTGTATACACTTTCATAAGCCATTTCTTGTGTGAGGAAGTTAATCTCACATAAAACACACACACACACACACACACACACACATACACACTCCAGTTCTGTAATATGTTCGTATTTGTGGGATTTGAATGTTATTTTATGTCAATGAACTCAAATCCACAAACTGGAACCACGTAAACATAGAAAATAACTCCTAGAACAGTTTGACAGCCCGGCAGAAAAAATAGGGTCAATGTGAAAATACATTACAAAGTTATTCTGAATCAGAAATACGATAACATAAGCACTTGTCTTTGTTATTCGCGATAGCCCCCCAAAAGTAACAAGTAAGAACCATAAATTTGTATGATTTCCATTCTATATTGTTAAAATCTATAGTTATCCAGTCGTGCCTTGACAACGCCATGAACGCGCATGTCAGGATCGCTGCAGAGATCCTGCTGCCTCGGCTCTCACGATTAATCGTGAGGATGGTGTTGACAGCGAGAGGCGACGGACAGGCAGTTTTATGTGTTAAATAGATGTCTGGACCTGATGAAATTACCTTCAAACGGGTTAAAAACAATCACTCCGCAGCCCTGCCATTCGTGGAGGAAGACGACGCTGCCGGACCAAGGACGACATTAATGTTACTGATGGAATTCCCAGTCGCTGCTAGATGGAGAAACCGAAAGGGTGGACTCGTTATAAATAATTAAAAAAGACACACATCTGCTGCTAAAATAGGAGGAAAATGCATCTGCACCAGGTGCTGACGGGAGCTGTTAACCCTGGAGATTGCTGCTACTCGGTTGGAAGTGTGAACGACATCCCTTTCACGGTGAAGTTTAATTTTGATATTTGCACAATAAGATGACACCCGTTGGAGCTAACGAGTGACTAGCTAGGTGGATGGTTAGCCGACTAGCATTACATCCACTGTGAATTGAATGGCGAGAGCTAATGCACAAGCTAACCGGGCTGCACGTTAGCTAAACTGCAGCACCGACAGGTTTACACAAACCGAGTAGAGACTACGAGGGGCATCCTTATCTTAAGCCCCCCCCCCCCCCCCCCCCCCCTTGTTTCGTTTACTTTGACCGTCAGTCAGTCGTTGACGAGATACCATCTTGTTATGGTCTGCAACTGTTATTTATGCAATCCTGTTTTCTTTAGTCCAGTTTTTATCGATCCAAGCCGTCGCACGATGACCTTTAGCAGCATCTCGCAACATTAGAATTACTGCAAGGGAATCCCTTTGCGCTGCTTTATTGGGGAAATATTTACCGTGAGACACGCTCTGGGAAAATTTAGCGGCTCATACTACAGTTTATTGTGTGTGAGATTTGATGGAATTACACATTAATTCAGAAAAAATAAAAAGCAGAAATTTTGTCTGGTAGCTGGACTAGCTAAGCTTGCTACCATTTGGCGTTAAATCCTCCTCACGGGTCATGAGCTCGCTGTCATCCTGGCATCAGCTGCGCCAGCCGTGACGCAGAGAGCCTTATATGGATACATGCGCTAAAAGCCAGGCTGTCGCTGAAAAGGAAATATCCAGCTATCTTTCACATCAAATATTTTTGTCCCAGGGTTAAATGTCCCAATATTATTACACATGCTTATGTCTGTCATCACCCATTTACAGTTGAAGTGTTCATAACTGTTGCATGTGTGATGTATTCACATCCCCGGATGTTGAAAATCTATTTGTATGTCTGAGTTCTGGCCGCCTCTCAAATTTCCTTTTTTTTTTTTCTGTGCCACAAGTTTATGGGGAAGAAAGCAAAGTCAATACTTCATTTAGTGCAGCAAGGCATGGCAAAAGAAATGGAAAAAACAAAACAAAACCAAACTCTAGTATACAAAAATATAATCTGTTACCTGAAAGTATTCAGTTTGAGTGAAGTTAAAGGTAGTAAAAAGCAAAGTAATGGTATTCTTTGTCAACTTTGCCACCGACAACAGAGAATAAGTCATTGTCATATCTATATGATACGTATATGCAACATTAGAGCCCTGAAAGCCCCAAATTGGGGGCTTTTTTAATCATCAGTAACATATTATATATATATATATATATATATATATATATATATATATATATATATATATATATATATATATATATATATATATACTGTAATTTTCATATTTTGCCAACTTTCAGAAATGTTCCCTTTTAATATGACATTAAAAGTACTCGAATACACCTTGTGGCTGCAGAGATATAGTCATTTTTTTCTAAAAGAATGCAATTCTGAGCAAAATAGACTTGGGGTCCAAGGGGTTAGATGAAATGCTGTAAGAAAAGACTTTAGAAGGTAAACTAAAGTGATGCGAGACACAACAATACCGTATTCATAAAACCTTAAATAACATGCAGTTTCTTTTTTTTTAAATAATTTTTTAAAGACCATCTAAATGTGCTTGTTAAATTTCACTGATTCTGGTTCAGAAATTCTTGAGCAGCTATGCAGCACAGTGACATTCTGTCATGCTGTTAAGACTGAAAGCCTCTCTAATGATTGCCAGCCCTGGATTTGGTCCATTTTTGCTACCTATTAGTGAGATGGTGGATTTTTGCTTTAATTTGATTTTGCTGCTTCATCTATTTTTTTCTATTGTTATTATTTTTGGAGACACGGACACAAGTCTCTCCCTTCTTTTTAGATTCCCCAGTCTGCCAAAATATAGTACTGTAATTGTCCCATTAATCACTGCTAAAAATACAGGGAGGGTTTGTCCTTTTTTACCCCAACACTGGCTCAAGATCATGGTAGTTTATATGTGAGCAGACGGAAGTTATACCCGCAGTCATATCTACTAAACCAAAAAGGACAGAGATGGTTGTGGAGCTAGGCCTTGGACGTCGCCACGGGGCCCCAGTTTCTGTGCCTGGTGTTTTCATTCTGTCTGAGAGGGTATTTGAAGAGCATGAGACATTATGTCCAATGCATTTATACTCACACTGACCCTTAGGGCTCCTAGGTCAGACCCTGACAAAACGCACATACACACACGTATATAAGCATGAGTGAACAAGCTCCAGCATAGCATCCACTGTGCTTCATGCTTGGATGTGACCTCTAGCAAATTTAGAGATTTTTTTAAAGGTGGATTGGACATTGAACTGCAGGTGTCCTCTTTTTGTCAGTGAAAGGGGAGGAAGGAAACATATTGTGGTGTCCAATTGGAGTACATTAGGATGATCAGATCTTTAAGCCTTATAGGAAACTAACACAGTGGTGATTAATTGGAGCTAGAATTTTTTCTGATGGCTTGAAACTGTTGCCAGTGAAGGGACTTATAGAAAAGCTGTTGCTTAACACATGTTTACATTGTGAGAATAAAAGTTAAAAAGAGCATTTCCATTTTTTCCACATCACTTGTTGACCTGTTGTTCATGCTGTTAATTGTCTACAAGCAGCCTTTTGGCTTTGATATGCAGAACTGCAGATGTTAGATTAGCTAAAAAATAGAGTTAAAAGCAGAAGAAGGAAGGGAATGAGGGAGGCAGAGCAAAGCCTACCACAGCTCCATATTTATCTTAATTTTGTTACCGTCAGAGAGGGATTGTATTTCTGATATGCAGGCTCTGATGTGCTTTCTTTCTAGAAGCTGTAACCGATGGAGTACGCAAACATTTAGTAACTCTTTTTTAGTGGAAAATTTAGATGTAAGTACTGAATAATTCAGCTTCACCAGGTTATATGACTCTTTATTTTTTTTTCTCTCAGACTAAATCTGGCTGTCCGGGTGCCTGGAAAGTGCTATTTTGTTTGAGTAAAACTCAGCAGAAAACAAATGTTGCTTTGTACCAACCTATGTCTGTTTTTCTTCTGTGGACTTTAGCTCTTTAGACTATCCTTCTGCAGCAGGCTGACAGTCATCTGCACACACAGGCCAGTGTCTTATGCCCGGGCTGTGGGAGTATTTTAATTAGGAAAGTTTAAATGTGTGAATATGTGGGAGCAGGTGCAGAATATTTTCTGCTTTCAGGAGAAAGCCTGTTCTGCTCTGCTGCCTTTTTGTACACACTTGTGTGCACAATTTACCCATATGGCCACAACAAATTGTGAGCTTTGTGTTTTGGATTTTAGCTCTCTGTGAAGAACTTCCACATTAGCAGTGTGTGTTTTATGCATGTGTTTGTGTGTAGCTATGTAGGGTTTTAAAAAAGCATTTACAGAATATTTGGCAGGTTACTGATCATCCCTGATTTTGGAGAAAAAAAGGTCTGTTTATGGGTAAAAATCTATTTACTTAACATGTGCATGTAAAAATTGCCACAATATTTTTCTTTGGCAAATTTGCTTTAATATTCAAACTTAGTTTCATAACATCACACACACATTCTGTTTAAATGTCTCCCTGCGTATTAGGTGACTTATTTTAAACAAATATTTAAAATGGTTAAAGCTAGTAAGAAATGCTTTTGAATTAGATTAAACCAAGATGGGGATAACAAAACCCCTCAGTGTTTAAAAAGCAATAAGCAGCTTGTCAACTGTAAGCATGTTCATTGTGTCAGAACAGTGGGACCATGAGTGCAAAATGCCTCCAGCCTGTCTGGATACATTGATTAAACCATCCTTGTTATGACCAACTGAGAGAGGGGAGAAGGATAATTTGCCATTTGGTTGTTTATAGCCACTGTTTTATTGTAGCTGTGCTGCAGTGAGAAGCACAGCTTCAGGCAGAGGGGTCAAAGTACAGACTATAGGTTTCTGCAGGGGTAAACTCTTTATACAGATTGACAGAACACCAGGTTACCACAGGTCATAATTGATCAGTTCACATTCTGCGATATCAGCCTAAAGCCTGCTAGTTAACTGAAAGTGAAGGATTTTTACTTGTTAGCGGTTGTGACACATATTTTCCATGATTGCATTAAGCCTGTGGAAGAAGTGCTGTTTGATGGAATGAAGGCAGAAGTAATCTATCACTCTTCCTCTTATCTACTTTCATTACCACAGCACATGACTGCATTCACTCCTGACCTCTAAAGCACATTTATCCACCCCCAAAAAAATCAGCTTTATTTCTGCATTATGGTGGCTACCCCACACTGCATAACACCAGAAATGATCCCTTGCTTGTAAGGTTTACATCAGTTTGAGTAAATCCCATCAAATATATTGAAGATCATCTAGATGCCTTTTACAGTTTTCACATTGGAGTTTGCTGACAGAGCTTTTATAAGAATGAGTCAGGGGAAAACCAGAGGTGGCCTAAAAAAAAAAAACCCAGAAACTAAGGTTGTTGATTAACAAAGAGCTGCTATTCGTACATAAAACAGCTTTATCATTTGTGTCGTACTGTACCTCAAAGTACAATATTTAGAGTATTTAGAAAGCTTTCAGATTCTAATTTCTTTTACTGAAGATATGCAAGACAGGTTTGTGTTTGTAAATGATCTACAGTGGTTTTCATTTTACACTTAAAAAAAAAAAAAAATCCGAGCGACGCTTGGCTCATCAATGCCTCGCATCAGTGCAAAGACAAATGAAAATAATAATTGGCTTTTTAATGCTATTTTTAAAAAAAATGATTCGTTGAAATAAGTGTTGCAGAAGCTAGCGCTTCATTATGGCAGCTGAACGGATTTCCAGCAGATCTTTGATTAAATATATCACAGATTGTTTTGGCGCTCATTTACCTTAGAAATTTCACACACTTTTTTCTTTTATATATCAGTGTTACTTACATACAAATATACTTTCATCTATAAATTTTAACTAAAGATGGGCAGAAACAAATAAATGTCAACAATGTCTAAAACCAAAAGAGAATAAGATAAGTCCAGTGAAACAAGCGCTGAAGAAAAGCCTGTTGAATTTCCACGCCGTTTCCCGCCAGCCAGAGGTGGGTTACTGAAAAGAGTTAGGGAATGTGGCAGGAACGATTTCCCGTGTCCGTCCGTGGAATAGCGATGTTGTCTCAGTCTGTCTGAGAAGGCGCTCCGGTGACGAGCCACCAGTATATGGTGGAGAAGATGGTCGGGGTGATGGATGATACATACAGATGTTGTGCTTATTAAAAATAGCCTTTTAAAATGTTACTTCGACTGGTGGGATGATCTCTTGGTAGGGAGTGTTAAAAGACCACAGAACACAAACACTACAAAGCGGCTCATGTATAAATTGGTTTCTATTGTTTTCAATGAAGACACTAAAGACATTTTAGCCCTCTTAGTGCTCTTATTAAATCTACCATTAAAACTTTGTCTGTGTAATGAACCATGTATCCTCGATCTGTAACGATATGTTTTTGTCCCGATTCAATTCCAATTTTTTTGGGGTGCCGATTTAATTTAAATTCCGATTCTCACAATTCTTCGATATTGCAGATTTTTGTAGATTAATAACAAAAAAAAAATGTATAAAATTTTTTTGTTTGCTCATCACTTTTCTTGATTTCAATTCGGAAAAAACAACCCAGTAGCCAGACCATCATTCTGCTGCTATAATGCTCAAGAAGACAAGTAAAAAGATCAATAAAAACAATAAAAATGACAAATATTTTATAATGGATTACTTTTATTTATTTAAAAAAAAAAAAAAAAACAATTTTTTAACAAAAAAAAAATTTTAAAATTGAGAAGCAAAAAATCCTGATATTTGATTTTTCTTATTCAATTTTCCCACCCCTAATGTATTCATCCTCATCTTCCAGTCCAGGACATTGCTTTCATAATGAGACCTTTGTTAGGTTTCCAAGTGACCCAAATAGCTACTGTAAGAAATCTAAGTGTGTCTGTGTTCATCTAGTTGACTTTGTTTTTTTTCAGCACACCAGTTGTCTTGAACCTGTAGCATGTTGGTGCCCTTTCCACATTTTGATGATGTTTTCCCTTTTTCTGAGCAGAACTCATTTCTTCCTTTTTCACACTGTCCAAGTTAATTATGTAGTTTGCCACAAGAATACGAGACCAGACGCTACCAACTCTGTTGCACATGAATGACGGTGAATTTTGTTTGATTATCTCTACTGAGCATTGACTTATCATGGGCTTTATGTACTGCTTATTTGTTTACGTTGATGCCATGCATCAGGATGATCCTGCTTCTAGATAAAATATCTGTTGTATGCCTTCCCCAGCATCTTAATATCCTTTGTCTGCGTGCAGGGCGACGGTAAAAATACAAGACACTAATAAAAAAATCCAAAGCAAAAGAAAAGCACAATGATGACCGTCATCCTGTTATAAACTGAATTTTCCGAGCTAAAAATCCGACCAAGCCCTTCCTGACATGGAGAACAGAACAAGCTCACACATTTCAGGGTGTGTGTGTAAGTGAGAGAAAGAGAGGCACAGAGCAGTTCTAGACGGTGCGTGACGGTGACCGCGTTTAATTTCTGCTGTAATGTGCAGGAACAAACGCCGCAGTAATAGTAAAGCACACGATGCACGTCCTCTTGCTGGTTTTACATCATGTCACCCAGATCTCATCCAGTGGTATCAATCAGCTGATGAAAGTTGTCATGAGAACTTCATGCTTCGGCTAAAGTGTTGTCCTGCCGTGTTTGCCAGTAGTTCTCAGCCTCTCCTCCTGTTCTCCTGAATAATGAAACACACGAGCCGTCGTGCTGACTGTACCGTTGCTGTGAGGCCAGTTCGCCTGTCTCCCTGTATACCAGCTGACAGCAACAGCCAGTGTATCAATTTACATTCAGCCCTTGCTCCACATTGTAACGCAGGCCTGCACACCCAGTTTTTGCAAAGAGCACATGTCATATTTTTTGCATAATCAGGTTATTTGCTGATATATATATATATATATATATATATATATATTTTATTTATTTATTTTCACAGCATGGAAGGGATTTTAAATACCTATCATGCTGTTTTATCATATGTCATCTTTTAGATAAAGGCTGTGCAGTTTCTTTCTTTATTTTTTAATTTAACCCATACTTGAAAAATTGGGCTCTGGTTTTATGTGCCTCATTATGCTTTAAAATGATGTTTTCTTCTTTGCAGGAGCACTTCAAAACTTCTTTTTAAGTTTTAAAACTGTTTAAAAGAAAAAAAAAGTTAAATAAATGCTTATTGCAAACAAAGAGTAGTTTGTGGTTGTTTTAAATGATTGTGATCTCAGTCAGGATTTCAGATTTTTGCAGTATTCAAGTTGCCCTTCTTTTACTGCAGTATATTTTAGGAGGCTGTAGAAAGCTTAATATGGGCATGTACCTGCTGCTGGTTCAGTGTTACACATGAATGAAAATACATTTTTGCGTTTTATTTAGGAAGCGCAGCATTAGAGTAGTGTGTCATTATACAGGACAATCAGCTGTTTCGTTGTTCACACTGCTGCACACACCAGTCTTTTATGAATCACAGTTTTGTTGTAGAAGTGGCTGATGTTGGATTTTAGAAGCTCAAATTCTGTTTTTAGCCCCTTCTTGATTTCTGAATATTAAAGTAGCATTGCGTGTTTTGTGCATGAAATGCCTGAAATAGAACCATCTCATTTTTCCTTTTAAGGATGTCACCATTTATGATGTAACAGTTAAAGCTTTAGAAATAGAGGTGATAAAACTGACATGAATGGGTCCTGAAATGGTTTGTTATTCCATATTATTCTGTTATTTTGGATTTTTAATTCAGTATTTTGCACACCGAAAAAAATCCACAACATTTCACCTTTGCATGTGTTTGACTTGTTGTCTTACTGGTCTGCGTTATTCACCTGTCCTCCCATTATAGCATTCAGCTTCTCTTTGGTGTTTACAGACCAGTGCTTTTGCAGATAAATCATGTGTTTGCCCCATATGATTACACCCATTTCTATGCTTTAATTTACAAGCCATAACACACTCGTATGTTCGTCATCTGCCAGCTCTTCGGCGCATTGCACTGTTGGAGGTGCGTAAGTCACAATGACAGGTGCACAGGAGACGCCTAGACAGCTGGAGCCCTTGCTGTTTATGCTTGTGTGGTTAAAGTTGGGCTTGAATTGTTGTAATTTACATTGTGCATCTAAGTTAAATGCATTAATATGGAAATTTGAAGCGTTCATTGTAATAGTAATTGTGAGGATGTAGATTTTTAATCACAAAGATTTATGCATACTTGGATTAGGATATCCAGGTGTTTTTCCAGTGCTGCAAGATCTTGCTGTTTATGAAAGGTTTGGTGCCATTTATTTATTGCCTTTCAGGCTAATTGTTTTTTTGTTGTTTTTTTTTTCTTTGTTTCCTTGTATTTCTCAGGCCTATGGCTCCGGTTGTGATTTGGTGATCTTGGCGAGTGACTTTGACTGTGTTCAGATTATCCCAGGAGCTCAGAATGGAAACATCCAGGTGGGCTGTGTGGAGTGTTCCCACCAGCTGGGCAGGGTAAGTCCTAACTGCACATTCAGATGTTCGCACACACAGTTGTTGCCTTTCCAGTGAGGCCAGAGGACATTAACAGTGTTGCTGAACGAAAAAGGGGTTCAATTAGCCACGTCTGCAGAAGCCCTGATTTGCTGAGTAATACTGTGATGACGAAGGCAACTCTTTATTTGTAGATCGCCGCGTCTTACGGAAACACAGTCTGCATCTTTGAACCTCTTTCTACCAACCCAAACAAACGCCACAAGGTGAGTGTAAATGTCAGGTTTCTAGACTTTCTTTGGGATTTCACTCTGTATCTGGTGGGTTTAGTCACACCTGTGTGTAAATAACATTGCATGGTGTGTGTGTGTGTTGCTCTCCCACCACTAACAGCAGCTTAACTATCAGTGGCAAAAGACAGGACAGTTCTTCCTTGATGCCATCACCTACAACCTGGCCTGGGACCCACAAGGTATACTTGCGCTTTCTGTGTTTAACCTTTGTCTGGGGGAAAAAAAAAATCTGAATCTAATTACAAACGTCTCCCACCCCTTGCCCCCCCATATGATTAGCATTGAATGGCATTTGCATTATGTGCACATCACTGTGGGCGTGTGGCTTTGCGAATTGTAGGAGTGACATGAAGTGTGTAATGAAGTGCTTTTGCGACCTCAGGGAATCGTATCCTAGCAGCGACTGAGCGACTCCAGCTGTGGGCGCCGCCACAGACAGATGCCCTTATAGAGGAGGAGGATGGACAGATTATTGAGGACAAGCCCCACCCCGTCCTCAACGACTGGAACTGCATCTGGCAGTGCAAGTATGTTTTGGCCTTTGTGAATACTCTGAAAGGATCCGACATGAGTTGCACACTTTTACTGAAAATCTCACGAGGATTATGTTTAAAACATGAGCAAAATATTTCAGTGTTTCTCGAATAACTCAGATTTTCTTTGCTCAGAGTTTGCCATGTTTGCTTGTAAAAACTTAAAGGTAGTTACTGATTATCCAGCTGGATCTGACCAAATGGAAAGGCCTTGTATGAGCAGATACAAGCCAGTCTTGAGTCAGCAGCTTGTGTTTAAAGCTGTGTAAACAGACATGAACATGATACCATGTTAGTAATCATCATGTGATGACACATTGGCGGCCACTGGAACAAGGAAGTGCAAGTTCAGAAATATTTTGCTCAGCCATACTCACAGCTGCTTGTGAGTATGCAGCTGAGACCTGCTTGTGTAGGGTTTTTTCTCTTTATTTCTATGTATGAGCGTGTGTGTGTGTCTTGTAACTGATACTATCACTTCACCTTGTGTTTTTAGGACTGCTGCCTCTGTCCACATTGCCAAGTGGTCTCCCGATGGAGAGTACTTTGCAACGGTTGGGAAGGTAACAGATTTATGTTTTAAAAGAAAAACAACTGAAGACTGAACATTTGCATATTAATGCATGATGTTGTATGCATGTGTGCACTTGTGCAGGATGACTGTTTACTCAAGGTGTGGTATCCCACCACCGGCTGGCGCTCTGCAGTGGTGGTCCAGGACCTATCTGATAAAAAGACACCCCCTGTTCACTTCTCCTTTGTTTACCTGGCCCACCCTCGCTCAGTCACTGGTATGTCCTGGAGGAAGACCAGCAAGTACATGCCCAAGTAAGAAAGGACACATAGCACATGGAAACATTTGTTTTTACACCCTGTTGTACGTGGTTGTTGTATTCTAGAGTCTGATTTAATGTTTGAACTGGTGTTAAAGCTGGGGTAGGTAATCTTGCTCAGAGACATTTTTTTTTTTTTTTTTTACTCTGGGTGAAGTGGTTCCTCGTCCTGATAGTAGTTTGTACATTTTAAATAATGAACAATAAGAAATATAGTTGGACCCTTCAGTTTACTGTAAATCTGTAAAAACTCTGACCAATCAAATCATTCGAACTGAATTGAAGCTGTTCATTTCTTATATTTCATAAACTTCTTCTCCTGGCTCTAATCCTGCTGCAGCGCATACCTGATAGCCACACCCTGCGTAAAAACAGCGTGTTAGGATGAAAATACAAAGTAGTGAAGAAGAAACTCTGAAGGCAAACATGGCTGAGAAAATGCAGGAAGGATTTCCCGACCCGGCTTGGTTTATTTGCCTCCTCCTGCTAAACAGCCGAGAAAGAGAAAATCGTTGGTGGAAAAAGCTGTGAACTAGAAAGCATTCGAAGAGCACAAACCTCCACCACAGCCTTAAAAATAAAACTCCTGGATGTTGGTGGTGATCCGGATCACCACCAACATTAAATCAGTTCTTCTTTTTTCACATTTCCAACAATTCCTGAAAACTTTGATGAGATCCATTCATAACTTTTTGAGTTATTTTGAACAGAAACAGAGAAATGGCGGTAAAAACATAACTTCCTTGGCGGAGGTAAGAAAAAAGACTCGAATCACGCAAGGAGAAAAACCAGAGGGGGAGGAGCCAAAACAGGGTGCTACTTTCACATCTTGCTGGCTCCCCAACATTACCTACCCCAGCTTTAAAGAGCACAGAGCATGTACGAAAGTCTAAGTTGCTCATTTAGACTAATATGTTTCTGTAAGTGATGTTTCTTAAGCTGAGTAAATATGAATACTTTAAGCTCCACGGTGGAAAATCAAAAATTGCTATAATAATTGCTCGCAAAATTGTTCTAACTCCACACTGGTTACCATGAGCACTTAAATTTTACACATAAATTCTCCAGACACGGGAGGTCAGTTTTCATCTAATGTTACTGGATCACACACTATCGCTACTGCACACATACCCACACACAGGACACACAAGTAAAGTGGAGTTCTGTTTCTTATTCAAGGGCACTTTCAAGTAGAGATCAAGCTGCTGATTTTCAGACTGGTAAACATGCAGCAGCTGTCCTCAGTAAACAGTCATTCCTTACAGCACAACATGCTAACATCGTGTTTATGCACATAAACTACAGTCAGTGTAGTTCAATATGCCATCACCATGGTACATCATGATTTTCCCCTGGTCACTGGGAGAAATTCACTGACTTGGGTTAAAAAACAACCTTTAGGTCTCATCTGCCTAAGGTGTGGGCTGATGCTGCTGCTGAAGTGGCCATTGACCATTTTAATAAAAAATTATTAGATCCACTGTCACCTTCCTACAATGTCCTCTAATGTTTGATTCCGTGCTTGTGTTGTTCTCACTCATATGTAAGTCGCTTTGGATAAAAGTGTCTGCTAAATGACTATAAAATAGAATAGAATAGTATGAAACAAAAAGGAAATTGTTGGACCTTTTATCCAGGTTTCCTAACATAACATTACCAGAACCGAATCTGACACAGATCATCTCGAAACAAGTTAAATTTCTTCTTTGCCATCAAATGTAGTCGTGGCTGTAATCAGGGTTATGTGTCCAGTCATCCAAAGCTAATTTTTAAAATAAAATTTCCACCATAAATATAAACGTTGTTTTATGTCAACATTGTCACTTTCTTTTGAATCAAATATTGCTTGTTTTGAAGTTGTATTTGAAGTAGCAGGAGAGGTACACATTGAAACTCTGACTTTATATTTGAAATTTGGAGACTTAACTTTGTCAGTATGCCGTTATGTAATCTGACATGTTTTTTTTATAGCAGACAATTTGAAGATAAATGGGAAAAATACAAACAAAAGAGTAACCGATTATTAACATTCCTCTGATGTTTTTAAGGGGCTCGGTGTGCAATGTTTTGCTGACATCTTGCGAAGATGGCGTGTGTAGGTTGTGGTCGGAAACACTGTTACCAGAAGATAGTCTGCTCGGTGGGCAGATCTCTGAGAACACACACTCCTTCAGCTCCAGCCTGCCAGGCCTGGCAGGCAATAAGGACAAGATCCAGCATGCTTTGGAGGTACACTGAGCGCAAACTTAGCATTTAAAAGCAATAAGGAAAATAGGAGTATGTGAAATGGAAATATTCTTCCCGTGCTTTGCTTGTTTAGTCAATTCATCACCTGAAACAACTGCGGCGGGGCCGCCGACGGTCCTCTGCTCTGGTGGCGCACAGTGAGCTGTTGCCTTCTCAGCTTGGCACACAGGACTCACACACTCACCGCCACATCGCTCATCATGCCAACGCTTTGTGTCACTTCCATATCTCAGCCAGTATTAACCCCAACACAGGTAAGTTGTTTTGCAAAATAAAAAAAAAATCACATCAGTTAAGAACTTTTTCTTTCTTTCTAAAATTTGACCATTTTTTCTTATTTTTATTCTTTCTTTCTTGCTCTTCTTCCTCTGTAAGATATCCCATCAGCGCTTGCAGATTCCACTGTCTTCAACCCAGAGGATGGAAGCAATGGTGGAGGCTTTATGGTTCACTGGCTCAACAATAAGGACCTCAGCTTCACGTCTTCCATGGACCTTTTTATGCTGCAGCTCCGTAAATTCTCTGAAACGCAGCTGGACCAGACTGCTGAGGACCCACTAGACCCCGAAGGGTCTCCCATGAAGTTTGACTTTGGTATGATTCACAACCAAACCAACACATTACTTTAAGTTAACCAAGAGCTGCATCTTCATATAAAAACGTCTCTGTTTCTAACTTTCCAGAGCTGGATGAGATGTCTGACAAAGCGTCCTCGGAGCATGGCGAAGAAGCTGATTCAGGAGAGCAAGGAAGTACCAAAGCCTCCTCCCCCGGATCAAGCTCCAGCATGCCTTTACCCTCCATGCTGCTAGAAAGGAAGATGGAGACACTGACCACAGAGTGGAACAAAAGCCCAGATATGCTGTTTACCATCCATCCCACCGATGGATCTTTCCTGGTCTGGCATGTGAAGTACTTGGATGAATACAACCAGGGCATCTTCAGACAGGTTCAGGTAAGCAAAATAAAATAATATTCATATTTCCTTAAGAGACGGTTATTTTGCTAAATTAAATGCGGTGGCAGTTGCGTAGGTATAGCTTAACACCTTGAATTCATGGCAGTCTGTTGAGTTGCAGATGCTGTTATTTATCATCTGCTAACACACTCTGCTGTGGGCTGTGCTTGGTTTTACCATGGAAAGCAACAGTTAGCACCAACTAAAAAATAAGAAGCTACTGCAGGAATGTTTTGTAAATGTTTTGCAGATTGCTAATCAGTGAAGGGGGGGCGGGGCGGGGGGGCGTTCAGCCAGGGCCGTAGGAGTCAATTGCTGGTAGCTAGAAACTCTAGACATGTGTATTTTAGGTGTATTTCACAAACACACACATTTTAGTATGTAAGGAATTTGTCAGGTAAGCTATAAAAGTGAGATTTTAACACACTGACACTATATTGTTGCAGACTGCCAGGAGGTTTTTCCTAACCCCCAACAAAAAAGCTTGTATTGCTTAAAATTCATCAACTGGTTGAGATGCATGACTGAAAAATAAATAAGTTCAGCTGTGACAATCAATAAATCTACTTGCATTAAAAAAAAATTGGAAAACCATCACTAATGAGAGCATAAAGATGTATGCAGATGATATGACTAACTGATCGACCAAAATAACTTGTGCGTGATCACACACACACACACACACACACACACACACACACTTTGAAGCTCCCACTGGGGAGTCAGGTTGTCCCAGAGAAGAACTGTGCTGGGAACTTCAAAACGGAGCCAAATACAGAAGCGAATGGATCAGAATTTTTTTGACTTTGTTAGCTAATACAGATCCTTTAAAACAAAACTTGAATCCTTCCCACCAAGATTTCATTTTTTAATTCATTTCTATTTATTTCATTCCAAACAACACAAAAATAAATACAAAATAAGACTGCCAATTAAATATGGCTTGAATGAAAAGGAGCAGAAAGAAGAGCAATCTTATGACATCTGCCCCTTAATTTCATGATCATCCATTTAACAATATTCACATACAACATCCAGTTGTTCCAAAATTTGCATTAAATACCCATTGCATTTCTTTCTTTTAATAGTTTTGAAAGCATTTACAGATATTCAAAATGTAACACCATTGTAATTACTAAAGAAATTCACATTATGCCTCTAACTCTTCATAAGTCTTTAATATTGTTCTTTTTACGCTTTTCTTAAACACATTGATTGTTCCTAATTTGAGATCAGTCAGCGGCATCCTTCTAATGAGTTCATATGGCATTTTAGTGGTCCAGTTTTAATGTGATTTCTCTATGTGGACGGCTATAAGTCTGTTGTACTGTTTGTACACATGACTGTCATTATAACTGTAATAAAAGAACACAGAAGACATGTTGTAATTAGACCTTTTTAGTCCTGTAACAAGCATGTGGATGGATGCTGTAAATAAGGTAGTATTTATATAGTATATAATATTGTATGTTGTAAAGATTAAGCTTTTGCTTGAACTTTTAAACTGAACAGTCTCTTATTAACGTTTTTGCCATGGATGAGACTCAGAGGTGACATCATATTTGTTCAACTTGCTAATTAGATCTCTGCAGGCCTGAAAAACCTCTGAGAATATGTGGCTGTATTCCTTTTTTTTTTTTTTTTTTCCTTTAATTCTTCCACCAGGTGTCCTTCTCCTCTCGCATTCCGGTAGCGTTCCCTACAGGCGACGCCAATTCACTTAGTAAAAACATCCTGATGTACGCCTGCACTTTGACCGAGGGTGAAAGCGCGGGAACGGGCGAGCAGGGAAGAATGATCCAACGCATCTCCCGCTCAGCTTCCGTCTCTGGTGGATTGGGTTCAGCTGCCATTTCCTCCTGCCCCAAACTTCGCCCTGGCATTAGTCCTGCTGTCATGATGGTTTCCAAGCATGTTGATGGATCTCTTAACCAGGTATAAGACTGAAAATCATTAAATAATTCATTTAAGGCGCTAATGTTTTAAAAAAAAAATGGCTGCTTTAGATTAAAATGCTTCCTAAAATTTCATGCATTTCTTTAGAGCTCTTAAAATTCTTTAAATTCACATTAAAACTTTTCATACTACTGCCACAGTTATGTTGGGTTTCTTTTTTTTTTGTATTTTGATTTTTTTTTATTTTATTGTACTTTGTTTATTTTCTTCACAAAATATTTTGATTCCTTTTGTTTCCAGTGGGCAGTAACATTTGCTGAGCGTTCTGCCTTCTCCAACGTCCTGACGGTATCTCACAAGGTTCGGTACTGTGGCCACCGTTTCCATCTGAATGACCAAGCCTGTCATACTGTCCTGCCTCTGCTGCTGACATCCTCTCACCACAATGCCCTGCTCACCCCTCCTTCAGCCCCTGGAAGCCTGGAAGGAGAACAGCTTCCATCATTTCCCCTCCCTAAGGGACTTCCCAGGTATTGAGCATAAAGAAGGAAATGAATACTAGTTCAAGGTTTAAGAAAATAAAAAGACATCCACTTTGCAATTAGAGAGGCAAAGCTAGCAATAGGAATACGGTGATGTTTTCCTAATGATAAACATTGATCCTCCACATCAGGGGCGCCCAAAGTTGATCCTCAGGCTGCAGGCTTCTGTCTTGCAGGTCTTGGATGTTTCTTACTATTGCACACCGTATTTAGGTTGATTGCTCAGCATGCTTATGCAGAACTTGACAAGAAGGTGCTGAGGAGAGTCATTTAATTTGAATAAAGTGTGCTGGAGCAGAAATTCTCTAAAACCTGCAGCGATCTTTAAGGACTGAAGGTGGACAGCCCTGCTCCACATGAAACATGACTTAAGGTTATGTCCTTCTAATGCATGAATAGGAAGCAGCTTCGTAATGCAGCTACAAGGACCTTCCATGACCCCAACGCCATTTACAGCGAGCTGATTTTGTGGCGCGTCGACCACATCGGACCCCTGTCCTGCACCGGAGGGGTTTCTGAACTGGCTCGCATCAACTCTCTGCACACCTCTGCCTTCAGTAATGTTGCATGGCTGCCTACATTAGTGCCCAGCTCTGTACTTGGTAAGTACTTGGTTATTGTGCTGATGGCAAGATGAATGAAAAATCTTTGCTTTTGAAATTGTAAAGAACATTTGGGATTAAATGTAAGGAGAATTTTTCATGTTTTTGCTCATAGAAACACAATAATTAGATTAGAATACAATGTTTTAGGAGAAAACAATGATAACTGTGTGTTGAATGGAAAGGACGTTGGGCCTCCAGGGCTGTAATTTGCAAAAAGAAAAAAAATGCCTGTCACATTTGCTCTAAAAGTTATTTTTAGTTATTACTTTGTCGTGCCTCATAACTGCTTACCAGAGTGTTTCTTGGCAGCAACTACATCTGTTTTCACTCGATCATTGTTCTCTGCTGCCTGCTGAAAAAGTTGAATCATTCCAGTTAATCTTTCAGAGTTGCTGCGTGTTTCAGTCAGCACAGACATAGTTAATGATACTGTAGACCAAATGATCCTCACACATCCTTCCAGCCTCGCCGTTCATACAGACTGTGTGTTGTGTCCATCAGGAACCTACTGCAACAGTGCCAGCGCCTGCTTCGTGGCATCAGATGGCAAAAACCTGCGTCTCTATCAGGCTGTTGTCGATGCCAGAAAACTACTAGATGAGCTGTCAGATCCTGAGACATCTGTGAGTGAACACACACACACACACACACACACACACACACAGATTCGTTACGGCACATTAAAGTGTTATTGCTCACTGAGATGTGATGGTTTTTCTATCGAGTCTCTGTTCAGTGAATTGTTTTTATTTGGGTCTTCTTTTCTCACTCAGCAAAATTAACAGCAAAGAACTAAGAGCTGAGTTTGAAGCAGGGTTAGAGGTTGCTTTGTTTAAAAGCGACAAATGTAAACATCACAAAATCAATAAAACCACATCTTATTACACAGATATTACATTTTTGTTCCACCACAGCACTTCATTATTTACTGTAATTGATGCTATTTTCATTTATGAATGTTTACCTCCTACAACCACATGGGGTACGGAGCTTGTTAGAAAAATAAGGAAATGTTCTTTACAAAGTGAGGGATTGCTAAACCTATAATACCTTATACTGTATTTTCTAACATGATATGTTCTGTATATATAAAACAAATTAAATGCGACTTTTGTCTTTTTTTTTTTTTTTTTTTTTTTTTTTTTTATGTGCATGTCTGATGGATGAAGAAACTGGTGGGTGAAGTGTTCAACATTGTTAGCCAGCAGTCCACTGCCAGACCTGGATGTATCATAGAGTTGGATGCCATTACAAACCAGGTTCGTGGCTCTTCTGGGTTTTTCAACACACACATTCATTCAGTTCTGAAGAGGAATCTTAGTTTGAATTCCTGGATCCTCAGATGTAATAATTGATTGATGTGCTTCCAGTGTGGCTCCAACACCCAGCTGCTTCATGTCTTCCAAGAGGACTTTATTCTAGGTTACAAACCTCAGAAAGAACAAGAGGCATACACACCCGTGTTCTCAACTGGAGAAGGTGTTGTACACTGTTAGATAAAGCTCTTTTCGGGATTGTTGATAGTTTTTTTTTTTTACTATTTTCACACCTATATTGCTTTGCGTTTCACAGATTACCAACCTGCTCCCTTTTCTGAGAAGTTCTTCCTGGTGGTGATAGAAAAAGATCTGAACCGGAACTCTGTACTGCAGATGTGGCACCTGCACCTCAAGTCTGTGCAGGCCTGTGTTGGTAAGCCAACAGTACACACAGTTAAGCAGTTATAATGGGAATTTTCCAGATGCTTTAGCATGAAAGCAAGTGGCAACATTATTGTCATAAATGTACCTGAAATCTTTGCATCCAGATGAGCCAAGCCCAGATTATGGTTTCCAGAGCCAGCTTATGGTTCCCAATCAAGTAATGAATGCTGACTCATCTCCGGAGACCTCTCCTATCAGACCCCTGCCGCGTTCAGCTTCTACAGCCAATTTACAATCAGCCAGCAAACTCATCCTCAGCTCCAAACTGGTGTACAGCAAGCGGCTTGACCTACCCCATGGTGTGGAGGTTACCAGGGCCACCCCCTCTGCAGGTTGGATCATAAATATTTGTTTTTATGCACTGCAAAAACTGAAATCTAAGTAAGATTAAAAATCTTAAATTGAGTACACATATGCTTTTTTTTTTTTTTTTTTTTTTTTTAAGGTAAGATAATTCTTAGTTTTTATGCCAGAGAATTCCTCTTGTTTTAAGAGTACTTTGTCTTGTTTTGGGAAGTCTTGACAAGCCAAATTCTCTTGTTCTGTTGGCAGATAGTTTATCTTATTTTAAGCAACATTTACCTCATTTTTGTATATTTTTGTCTTGTTTTTTAAGGCTGAGTTTTTGCAGTGTGGGACTCGATCCTGTTCAAGAACTACCAAGATATTCTATTTATTGTTTTATTTTTTTTTTACTATTTAAATAGAGCAGCACAGCACCAGACATTAGGTTGATTTAGACAAGTAGAAAAAAATGTTTAGATTCTCTGCTGCAGCATATTTGAGCATTTCTTTCTGCCTCCTCTTTCCATTAGGTCATCTGAGCTCCTCCTCTATCTATCCCGTGTGCCTGGCTCCATACCTGATTGTTACCACTTGCTCTGATTCGCGGGTGCGGTTCTGGCGTTGTGCTGTGGAAGGAGATGATGCATCTAATGAAGACAGCCAAGGCAACCAGGTGTACAGCTGGGAACCCTGGGTCCTCATGAATGAAGAGGAGGACAACAACAGCTCTGTGTGCATGTCAGGACGACCTGTAGCTGTGTCCTGCTCCTACATCGGCAGGCTGGCTGTAGCCTTTAAACAGCCACGACCAGGCCAAGTAAGACATTAGAACATGAAACTGCTTTTGAGTTTCTGACCAAAAACCCAAAAAAGGAAACTGATTTATTTGAAGCAATCATTCTGAGGTGGAAAACTGTAATAAAAATATAAATTAGGCAAATACAAATCATTTGGTTGCTAATTCGGAGCTCTCCAAAGATGTTGACATTGTTATATGCATATGCATATGAATATAAATTTTACATTAAAGTAAAGCAAAAAAAAAAAAAAAAGAAAAAAAAATGAGGTGAGAGAGAAAATAGATTAGAGAAACTCAAAAATCTTCCCAGTTATACACTACAGAGCATTAGAAGCTGTATGGTCATTAGCCATTCATAGAAACTGGTCTAAATTAGCTACGTGCCATTAAACTTAAAATGATTTGGACCAGTGATTTGATTTTCAGCTTGTGGGTCATAATCATGTTTCTAAATATGGCTTTTCACTGTACTTCAACAAGTTGTAGAGTATTATGATCATCGTGGGCACTAATGAGGTATTCTCATGGGGTCGCATCATTTTATGCCCTCTATTCTATTACACTCAGCTGAGTCATCAATAAGGTTTATAGCATCCTATGAATATTTATGATGTCAGAAATGATTGTGAGTGCTTTCCTTCTCCTCAGCTCCAAGGTTCTGTAGAAGACTTCTCTATGCACGTTTCCATCTATGAGTGTGAATCCACTGGTGGTTCAGAGTGGGTTTTAGAGCAAACGGTTCATCTTGATGACTTCGTCAGACCCTCATCAACCCTGGATCCAAGAGTCAGTGTGGATTCCAACCTCTTTGTCTACAGCAGGTCAGAATACTGCTCCGCTTTCTGTCCTGTTATTTGTTGTGAACTTAGAAAGTTGTCAGATAAGTGTGTTTGTCTCTCCGTCTCAGATCTGACCTATACATGAGCAGAGACCACAGCTCACCCAATATTAAGCACTTTGTGCACCTGGACTGGCTGTCAAAGGAAGACGGATCTCACATCCTCACTGTCGGGGTTGGGTCCAACATTCTCATGTACGGCCGGATTTCTGGCATGGTCAATGAGCAGACCAGCAGTAAGGAGGGGGTGGCTGTCATCACCCTTCCTTTAGGGGGCAGTATCAAACAGGGGATCCGCTCGCGTTGGATCCTGCTTCGGTCCGTGGACCTTGTATCTTCTGTAGATGTCACACCTTCCCTACCAGTCTCTCTATCCTGGGTGAGGGATGGCATCCTGGTGGTGGGTATGGACTGTGAGATGCACGTGTATGCCCAGTGGCATCAGGACAAGAAGCCTGGTGAGGGAGAAGAGGGCAACCTGTCATCTGCAGACATCGCTGGAGGTCAAACCACAGGTTCCTCAGTCTTTGAAGGGAGAGGCAGATCCAAGAGTGTGTTTGAAGGGAGTGCTGGAGTGGATGAGGCCCTCCGTGCCCCAGCTGGACTACAGGAGGGGGGATTGTTTGAGGCAGCTCACTCCCTGTCCCCAACTCTACCACAATACCATCCAACTCAGCTACTGGAACTGATGGACCTCGGCAAGGTTCGCCGTGCCAAGGTGAGTCAGGTTTACATTAAAGGTACGTGATTTATCCTGCATTTGGACATTTTTTGTAATCTACGGGTGTTGTATGTGTCCAGGCCATCCTTGCCCATCTAGTGAAGTGCATTGCCGGAGAAGTTGCCGTGGTGCGGGATGTGGAAGCAGGGGAGGGTGGAGCAAGGAGACATCTCTCTCGGACAATCAGTGTGACCGGCAGCACCGCAAAAGACACCATAGTGGCCGGCCGTGATGGAGGCAGGGACTACACAGAGATCAACTCCATCCCTCCCTTACCTCTTTACTCTCTCATGTTGGCTGACCTGGACACTTCATACAAGGGTGCAGAGGAGACTGCCAAGGGTACGAAGGTGGCTGACGGTGAAGTAGCTCAGAAGTCCAATGAGGATCAGTATGCTGACCTCTTCCAGGTACGAAAAGTTTACAAAACTGTAACAAATGAATACGTTATGATCAGTCTGATGAAGCATTTGACTGTTTCTCGACTGTCTTAACAGGTGCCAACAGTTACCACAGATGATTTTGTGAACTTTGCCACTGATAAGCCAGAGAAGAAATCTCGAGTTATCAACCTCTCTCAGTACGGGCCCACTTATTTTGGACCAGAGCATGCTCAGGTACTCTGCCTGATTTTACAAATAGCATGTTAAACGTCAGATCTTTATCAAAAGCATGTACCCAGTGAACTCCAGTTGTGTTGAAATAAAATGTTTAATTAGGAAGTGAGAAAGTATTATTAGAGGACGAAGTTGTGGTTATATATTGGTTTGAATACTGTTTGGATGATTATTGGGAATTTCTTAGTATAGGCACTTTTCTAATAAATACAACCCAACAGTAATATCTGTCTGTTATTGATCTGTTTAAGTAGTTTTCTTCTTGTCTGTGCTCAGGTATTATCCAGTCACCTCATGCACTCCAGCCTTCCTGGGCTGACCAGGCTGGAGCAGATGTTCCTGGTGGCTTTGGCAGATACTGTTGCAACCACTAGTGCAGAAGTCACAAGCTCCACTGATCAGCAGTATACAGGTAATTGTATGTTTTGTGTCAGTAATGCTCAGGGTCCACAATTACCCTTCATGCATTATAATGTTCAGCCTGATTCTGCCCCATTATTATCTCATCGCCATGTCCTGTTTCAGCAGAAGTGCTCTCTGCATTTGCAGAAGTACACAAAACCTCCCCCGATCATGGGGTACAGCAGGGATCTCCAGATCCGGTCCTTGAGGGCCAGTGTCTTTCAGGCATTGAATGTTTCCCAGCTGCAGCACACAAGTCAAATCCAACAGCTTGTTAAGTTCTGTACAAGTCTTTTAGTGCCCTTTGGAACTGGATTTGGGGATCCCTGGGCTACAGCTTACATGGCACCATGTTACTGAAGCCACTAGCCGTGTAATGAATGTGAGAGCGAGGCACACCACATGTCATATTTGGAGAGCTCTGTCCTGCTTGATTGCTTGTTAAATTTAACACTGTTTTCAGCTTTTAAAACCTTGAAAATCAAAAGTGTTCAATCAAAACAAACGCATGCGCTGGAACTCTGATATGTTATAGAGAAGTTCCTGTGAGGTGGCCAGAGATGAAAACTACAAATTTCTGCAACTTTCATTCTAAACTTTCCACCTAAACCACCTGGTAAAATCTCCAGATCATCATCATCATATTGTATGAAAATGTCAGCAAATATTGTAATCCTCTGTGTGAGCAAACATGTTTTCATGCTGTTGGGAGGTTTGTGCTTCCTGCTGATGCTAGCTTCCTGCCACCGAGCCTATGTATCGTTACATGAAGTGTTCCTTAAGGAACTTCAGCTGCTGTGATTCTCACGGCCCTGAATTCTGCATACAAATCTGCTCTCACTTTCCAATGATCTAATCTACATCTACTTGTTCATTTTAAATAAAATCTCCTTCCTTGTCTTCACCGATTTTCCTCCTCTCTAGTTTTAAAAGGGTGAATAGAAGATTGTTTTTTTCACTGAAATAAACAGGGAAATATGGAACCTGATGCTGAGCTGCTCAGCTATTATGATCAGCGTTTTTGATTAGTATATAATAACCTGTTTAATTTGTACATTTCTCTATCAGTAAATACACTTTAGTTTTATGAAGCATAATTGTTTTGTATGTGACCTGCAGTATTGTATAGTATTAAATGGCCTCTCATCCTTTACTATACCAGTTCCCCTATGTGCCTGCCAGTCCACTAACTTTTATCCTTTAAAACCGCTAGTGTCGTATATGAGTTGTCTAAATGTTATGAACAAAATAGCCTTTTTTCTGTTAAATTTAGTCTTTCTGCATCTAGTTAATCTAAAATCTTTATGAACATAAACAACAGTGTGTGTGTGTGTGTGTGTGTGTGTGTGTGTGTGTGTGTGTGTGTGTGTGTGTGTGTGTGTGTGTGTGTGTGTGTGTGTGTGTGTGTGTGTGTGTGTGTGTGTGTGTGTGTGTGTGTGTGTGTGTGCACTGTTCCTCTGTCCTCTTTCATTATCAATTTCTTTTTCCTCCAATTTTCCATCCTATTTATTTAGTCTTTTGAGAGGAGGAAATAAGCAGGTTGTTCCAGGGCTACATAAGCACAGAGAGGGTAAGAAGGTTCAGGGACAAGAGATATATTTGACAGGATTGCACAAACTGAAATGGTGCTGGCGTTTAAAATGGCTTTTTTTTTTCCTTCTGGTAGCTATCATATGGAGATCTGTTGGAAGCTAGTGACAAACCTGACAGCCTTCTGGTGTTTGTGTAGGTGGCGAAGCCCTTGATGAGTGTGGACTAAGGTACCTGCTTGCCATGCGTCTTCATACCTGCCTGCTCACCTCTCTGCCCCCCCTCTACCGAATGCAGCTGCTGCACCAGGGTAAAATACACTATTTGTTCTACTACTGCAGTGACAAGTATAAATCGTTTTGAACTATATGACTTTTAGTTAAATTAAATTTTTCTTGCCTCCTCCCCACCCTGCCCCTCTTTGCTAGGCCTTTCAACCTGCCACTTTGCATGGGCCTTCCATTCAGAGGCAGAGGAAGAGCTGCTGAATATGATCCCTGCCATGCAAAGAGGAGACCCACAGTGGTCTGAGCTCCGAGCAGTAGGAGTGGGATGGTGGATACGGAACATCAATACTCTGCGGAAGATGGTTGAAAAGGTACTGGGGAAAAATGATCAGATACTGCTCATTAGAACTAAAACTGAATGCAGGAAGAATTCAGCGTTCTGTCTACTTTCTTAGCTGGCTGCCGTTTCTAGTTTTAGGGCAGTGGCAGTTAACTAAGTCAGAGAATCCTCCGAATCAACTGAGATGATACACAGATCATGCTCAAATAGTTTTTCTTTTTATTAACTAAAGACATATTAATCTTCAGTTTTAGGCTTATTCAACTGCACACTGCACTTTAATGCATTTCCTATGGAAAATACTCATTTATAATGATGGGCGATCGGGTGAAGTTACTGAAAAGAGCTAAGTGTTGAAAAGGCAGCTATAGCGTAGACACTGCAGAGTTTTTTTTTAAATTCTCTGTCTTCAGTCTTGTCTTTACTACTTGTTCTGCTTTCTGGTTAAAACTGAAGAAAAAAACTTATATAAGTTATATTTGTCTCACAGTAATAGACAGAGATTAGAAGGAGAGAACCCATGTGGTATCACTATTCTGTCACCATAATGTAAAAATAAATTTACTGTGAAAAGTAAAACATTTTTTTCACGAATATAAAAAAAAAAAAAAACTTTAATATCTTTAATATCACATCTTTACAAACAAAGCTCACGTTAATGGGCATACCAGTTGTACTGGTTGGAGTTACATTTAATCCTTTTTCTGGTTACAATTGTTAAAGTCATGCTTGTTAATTAGGACAGATAAATTGTAATCTGTACTGTAGTGTTGGATACGTGACATCGGAAGCCCAGTAAGCTGCAACTATTTACGAAATGTGGCAGCAAACATGATATTCATGGTCAGATATTATGATCAGCTATTTCAGCTGCCACACAACCTGCTGTTTGATTTGGGACAACGCTGAGTGCATTGTGCATGAAGTGTAAGAGTATGAATGCACGACCAGCTCAGGTTAATGAAGTAGTAGTAGGGTGTAGTAAACAAGGGGAAAAATTATGTAACTCTTTAACAGTAATATGGGGAACAGTTTATTGAATTAGGTGATAATTATGTCAATACTGTATTATATAGTTATATTATTATATAATCATTTCTGGTATGTGAAATTGAACATTTGGTACCTTCAGATCTGCTCAGAGTGCATTTCATGCATGAAAACTTTTTGTTTTTATGACCATAATGTTTGTGTTCTAGTTGGGTAAAGCTGCATTCCAGAGGCACAACGACCCTTTAGATGCCGCTCTCTTCTACTTGGCCATGAAGAAGAAGGCTGTCCTGTGGGGACTCTTCAGGTGCCGTTGGACATTTTGCTTAAAAACTTTTTTTTTTTAACGTCTCGCAGTTTGAGTATAGTGAACTTCCTTTTCATCCCAGTATGACGCGGAGCTGTCTTACTTCTTCTCAGGTCTCAGCATGATGAGAAGATGACTCAGTTCTTCAAGAACAACTTCAGTGAGGATCGCTGGCGCAAGGCAGCTCTAAAAAATGCTTTCTCCTTGCTGGGAAAGCAGCGCTTTGAACAGTCTGCTGCGTTTTTCTTATTAGCTGGTTCCCTTAAAGATGCCATCGAGGTGTGAACACACACACACACACACCCATTCATCAACACACTAAAAAAAACCAGAATATAGTTTCTGCTCTTTCACTCCGTTTTCCATTTCTTATTGCGGCTGTACAGTGTAGATAGTGGCAGCTAAACCTCTGCATCAGTAATACAGATATCTGTTGTTGAGAGAAGCTCGTTGCTCTGCAGAGAAGTCTAAATGAGACTGATAAAATGCATAACAATCTTGCATCTTTTTCCTTGGCCTGGTGTTTCCATCCACTCAGACAAAATATACAGATAGGCCAAAAAACAAAGAAAAGAAAAGAAAGAATGAGCCCTTTATGTTTCAGCTGCAATGGCAAAATAATCACCTAAAGTTTCCTAAAACATCTGTTATTTTTAGCTTATTTAACACCTACTTCTGCTTCTGCGTTATGATGTTCAGGTGTTGATGGAAAAGATGGAGGACCTGCAGTTAGCCATGATTGTAGCGAGACTGTACGAGGCTGACTTTGAGAAGTCATCCACCTGCCAAGGCCTGCTTTACGAGAAGGTCCTGGGTTGCAACAGGGACGGGAGTGGCTACCACTGCTCCAGACTGCACCCTGACCCTTTCCTTCGCAGCATAGCCTACTGGATCATGAAAGATTACACGCGAGCTCTGGACACGCTGCTGGAGCGTATTCCCAAAGACGATGATGAGAATCCCGGTCTGTAAAACACATGAAGACTTCCTAAGATTTGAAATATTTTTATTGTATGCTTTCTTTAATGTTCTTCTCCATCCTTTTTTTTTACTTATTTATTCTTGTTTGTAGATGCAATGGTGAAATCATGCAACCCTGTGGTGTTTAGTTTTTATAACTACTTAAGAACTCATCCTTTGATCATTCGCCGCCACTTTGCAAATCCGGAGGGCACTGCAACAACTGTGGGTCTCACTGCAGAGAAGAGCAGCGCGGACGAGATCAACCTCATAGAGCGCAAATTGTTCTTCACTACTGCCAATGCACACTTCAAGGTGGGCTCATTAGTTGTATGACTGCTTTACAGCTCACTTTTTGTGAGGCAGTTAAGTCTGTGTTGGAGTGATAAGCTGAGATTCAACCAATGCTGTTGAATATAGAGGTAAACATAAAGGTGTTCACATCTACTTTATTATATTTGGATCTTTTGTAGGTGGGCTGCCCAGTTTTGGCTCTGGAAGTGCTCTCCAAGATTCCCAAAGTTAGCAAGAAATCCAGCTCCTCCTGTCTCAGCAAAGCTTCATCCAAGATCAACATAAACTCAAACCAACCCTTGGAAAATGGCACTCAGGGAGGTGTTGACTGGGGCTCCCCAGCACCACCCACCCATGCCTGGGGAGGGAACGACTCTTCTGGTGGGTTGGACTGGAGCCAGCCGGTGGTCCAGGTAGAAGAAGATGAACTGAAACTTGACTGGGGAGATGACAGGGAAGATGAGGAGGAGGAGGATGATGATGATGGTCTGACCATGAAGAAACAAGAACTTGAGACCATAGCTGACGAAGGCGCCAAGGGCGATGGCCCCAAGCTACAAAGAGAGGACTCACAGGTAACCAAAACAAATCTGGCATCTGCCAGAAAATACTTGGATCTTATATTAAACTTGTATTTGTTTTGATTTTACATCAGAAAAAAAGGTAAATAACATTTTTTTCCAAGTCTTTATAAAAAGTCTGACTCTGCACTCGGATGTACTCCGGAGCTCATAAAAGCGATTTATGTAACACAACATCTCCAACAAAATATGTTCTGAGAGCCTGAAAGCATGTGTGTCTGAGACCTCGTAGATTTGAATTTTACATTCGGACGGCTCTAAATATTTCAATAAAAACAAAGCTCACATAAAGTCAGCATGTCTGCAGTCGGAGGACTGGTCCATTAAGCCTCTGTCATACGGTTTAGGGCGAGTCGGAGGTGGACGTGATAGCAGAGCAGCTAAAGTTCAGAGCTTGTCTGAAGATCCTGATGACGGAGCTGCGTACATTAGCCACAGGCTTTGAGGTGGATGGAGGGAAGCTACGCTTTCAGCTCTACAACTGGCTGGAGAAGGAGATAGCAGCAATGCATAAAATCTGCAATTATAAGGTACACATTCACCCTTTAGATTTTTTATTCTGTTTTTCCAAATATGCTTTTTTTTTTTGTGTGTGTGTGTGTGTGTGTGTGTGTGTGTGTGTGTGTGTGTGTGTGTGTGTGTGTGTGTGTGTGTGTGTCTGTTTAGCCATGATTGTTGACTTTATATATTGTTGACACACAGGTGGAAGGGAAGGAGGAAGGATCAGAGGTAGAGCGTTGGGGAGATCGGACAGCATCAGTGGACATATCGGACGAGGCGCTAGAGGGTATAGAGGCAGGGGCCTACGAGCGTCACCAGATGGAACGGCGTCGCCTTCAAGCCAAACAACAGCACTCTGAGAGGCGCAAGGCATGGCTGAGGAAAAACCAAGCCCTGCTGAGGGTGTTTCTGTCCTACTGCAGCCTTCATGGAGCTAAGGGAGGTGGGGTCACCTCTGTCCGCATGGAGCTTCTCTTCCTGCTGCAGGAGAGTCAGCAGGTATGGAGACATGCCAAAAAACACACATATATGTATATGAGTGTCCTGTAAAATCGAAATGACACTGTCTTCTCTTACTGTGTAGGAGACCACAGTGAAGCAGCTGCAGTCTCCTCTGCCTCTCCCCACCACCCTGCCTCTGCTATCAGCTTGCATCGCCCCCACCAAGACAGTCATAGCCAATCCCGTTCTCCACCTCAGCAACCACATTCATGACATCCTCCACACCATCACACTGATGGAGGCCGCGCCACATCCTGACATGACTGATGATGGGGTCAGAACTTTAATAAGAATCTTAACTTTCTACCGTGTCTGCACAGCCTGTCTTTGTATTCCCACTGCACCCAGTGCCTTGTTCCCAGAAGGCTCTTGTTGTTGAAAATTTCAGCAGATTTCAGGAAGGCATTGGCTTGGAGGTGTCTGTTCTGTGACTGCTTTTCAGCCAACTATTTGTGCAGGCAGAACTCGTCTCAGAACAAAAATGTGGGAGGAGAGTCCTTCTTATATTTTAGAAACTTAGCAGCAGATCAACACACTGGTGCAGTTTGTCGGCAGATAACATTTCTTTTTTAATCACTTTGCTTGCCGGACTCGTCAGGCCTTGCATGCTTAGTAGACATTTTAAGTGAGAAACGGTGTGAAAAAAGGCAAAACGGACAAAAATCCTAAGTAGAGGCTGCAGCACTTCATCTCTTTGTTCATTACAATGTTGAATAATGAAAGTGTTTCTATCCTCAGGTGAATTCTCTTCACACATTAGCAGCGTCTCTGTCTGCTTGCATCTATCAAGCACTGTGCGACAGCCACAGCTACAGGTAACTGTGTGCCATCATTGAGCTACCCAGGTCCTTCAGCTTTTTGCAAGACATCCTTGCAGGGTTCCAGCTATTTGATACAAACTTCTTCTTTTGTTGCTTTTTTTTTTTTTTTAGCAGTCAAACAGAGGCCAACCAGTTTACAGGGATGGTGTACCAGGGCCTGCTGCTTAGCGAAAGGAAAAGACTACGCACTGAAAGCATTGAAGAACATGTAACTCCCAACTCTGCTCCTGCACAGTGGCCAGGTAGCTACGCTTCACTCCCCACCAGCATAGGAATGCAGATTCATGATTAAACTAATATTAAAATTGGGGCACTCTGCTATTAAGTAGCGGCTATTTATAAACGTTTCTTGTCATAATACACTTAATAGAGTTCTCTTTAGACTAATAATTTTCTAGAACCCTCGCTGGGTGTAGCGGATGGGGAAATAGCACAAATGTGAGGATCAAAAGCATTGCTGAGGGAGAATATGAATAGCAGAGTGGGAGGAAGAGCAGAGCAGGCAATCTGTGTTTATGCAGAGAGGCAGATGGTGTTCTATAATAGGAGCTCCATGGCCTCTGGGAAGGAAATGGAAAGACGGAGACTTATCACGGCATCATGAAAATGTTCCATAAATGGCTTCCATATTGTGCAAAGATGTTGTTTTTTGTTCAGCTGTGCACGTTTTTTTTTTCGTTTTTTTTTTTGTAAATTGCAAGTCAATATGTTATACAAACACCACGTCCTCTCTCTGCAGGTGTGTCGTCCCTGATCTCTCTATTGACGTCTGCAAGGGAGGAGGACCAGCCGAGGCTCAGCGTGCTGCTGTGTGAAGCGGTCGTGGCTGTTTATCTTTCGCTGCTCATCCACGGTCTGGGCACTCACAACAGCAATGAACTCTTCCGCCTGGCAGCACATCCTCTAAATAACCGCATGTGGGCTGCTGTCTTTGGAGGAGGGGCAAAAGTCATTATAAAGCCAAAGAGACCTGAGCTCCCACCAGGTAAAATGATTATTTTGTGGTTCACCACTTGCTTTTACTTTTCTGAAGTCATAAAAATTCTCTCTAAGGATCCTCATTATCTGCTTTTATCACCCTGCTCTTCTGGCCATCTTCCTCTTAGTCATGTGTCGGCTTCTGTAACATCCCAAACTAGCTTTACTCACATGGATGCGAGCCAATAGTTCCGTCCTCCTGGGGTCTTTCTGCACAGTAGATATTCACCTCGTCTTTTCCTGTCCAAACATGCTCCTGGTACTGGTGAATAGTGTCTTGTGTGAGTGTGCCCTCTGCCCTGTGTCCCAGCGCCAGCTGATTTTGAGGCAGCCAGGCCAGAGGAGTCTCAAGAGACAGGAAGACCAGAGCAGACCAACCTCACCCCAAACCCCACTCCCATCCCTTCTGAAACCCAGCGCCCTAAACGACCCCCTCCTCCTGTCTTTAGGGGGGAGGGGCTGGGCGCTGTGGCCCCTGCATCTAAGACCAGCTGTGAGTAACTAGGCTGGTGGATTGCGGTGCTGGTTTGCAGGATTGCAGTGCATGGTAATTGTACAGGTTTGCAGATGCTTGACCGACTCCTCCGTCTCTGTTTCTCTCTCTTGTGAAGCAACCAGTGTGTGCACATGACCAACAGCAATGAAGTGCAGTGAAGACATTTGTGCTCGCTGTTTTGATTAGCCAGCAAATATGTGTTTGTGTGAGAGTCTGTGTGTGTGTGCGTGCGCTTGTATACTGTATTGCATGTTCATGTTGTAACGTCCTCTGTGCTCATCTTGTCGTGTCACTAAAGCAACAGCTGGGCCTAGCAAGGAGTGTTCAGAGGCCAAGGCTGAGCAGCCCTCTCAGACTAGTTCTGAATCTGAGACTAAACCAGGTACATCTCGAGAGGTTTCATGATCAATAAATATTAACTGTAGATTTCAAACTTTACATCACGTATCCTGTGGTAGGTGTCCTTATTATGTCATAGACTGATAGTTTATTTTGTGTGTGGTGTAGATCTGTTAGATTTGTGGAGATCAATTCTTTTGTTTTTTATTCTATTTTATTTTTAAGACTTTTTAAATTTACAAAAGGACCCCCCCCCCCCCCCCGACCCCCCCCCCCCCCCCACATTTTCCCCAAACAATCAGACAACAAAAGAAAAAAAATCAGTGGAGATCAAGCCTGAATACCTGCCATGAAAGTCTAATGTTGGAAGTTGACACCTTACAACATCATTTTCTTATTGTGATTATTTAAGATGGTTGCAATGCTTTTTGCATTTGTCACAAGTCTTGACTCTCTTGTCTGTGACAAATTACATTAGTCACAAATCTGCTGCTTTTTGTTTTTATTTGAAAGCATTGCAGACTATCATCTCTGTGCACCCGTCCTCTGCAGCACGAGAGTTTTACTCCCACAAATGTTTATTTCAAACGAGGTACCTCGCTCGCATTAGAATAAATGCATCCCAGGAACCATTGACTTTAACTTCAGCAATTTATTTTCAAAGCTGAACAGCATAGCTGTGTAGGAAGATTTTGCTTTTAAATCAAATGAAAATATAGATCCCATTGACTTTGAAGAACCAATTTGACAGATTTGAAGCATAAAAATGAAGGTCAAAAGCACTGATGTAAAAAAATTCCCTTTGCACCAAACACACCACCCAGTTCAGTGGCCGCGGAATATAATTCGCAGCTGGCTGTTGCCGAATCCGTCAAACAAATGAATCAATAAAAATGTGACAGTATCCAAATTTTGAAGACGGTGACAGCTCTCGTCATTCACGGTGAAGCGCCTCGAGTGTTCGGAGCTCCGGCTTTATCTGTGAGACTGGAAGCTGGCATTTTGATTCCACATCTGTGCGGAGTCTGAGGTAGCTCTCAGTAAAGCCAAGAGCATTTCTGAGAAGCTCTTTTCTCGCAGAGAAATGTCAGACTGTTGATATGGATCACTTGTTAAAACTCTGCCTTTTCAAGGGCTGCTGCTATCTTACATGCTTGTCACAGACACACAGCTATGTGGAGAAGATCCAGACTGATGCTTCCCTATTATCTACTAATTAAAACCCATTTTAAAATGAAGATATTGTAGTTGCCACTCAAATCAAGTCGTTATTAAGGCGCTGCAGAGACAGGAAAATATTCAGCTTATAACTACTCAGCACATTTGCCCTCCATGTTCAGTGTGTTTTCTTTGTGTATTTTGTGCCACACACTACATCAAATATTTACTGATTGAATTATGTAATGGACCGTGTAGTATCTGTGTGTCTAACTGCACTGTCTACTCTGGTTTGTGTCTTGTCTTGTTTTGTCTGGTGCAATGCCAGAGATAGTCATCCAGGATAATGGTGCAGGTTTGTGCACAACCTAGTGTGTCTTGCTTTGTGTCTCCATCCTCAATGTTTGTATTTGTGTCTTTGTATCTCTCTGTTTCTCTCCTTCCCAGTTGTGTTAGTTGTCATGTTTGTTAGAACGGGTTAAAGTCACAGAATCAATGGTTTTATACATATTATACGAATATGATTATACGATTTTATAACGGGATCAAGGTTATTGTTTACAATATAGTCCATTTGTTTCTATAGATTATTCCCTGCTCCTGCTAAGGTGTGTTGCCGTTTTCTTTCCTTTGCCTTTCTTTAAAATGAAAATGAGGCTGACTCTCAGCTCGTTGTGATTCATGATACAGTTTTCTAATTTACTTCACCAGAGTTCATAGTGAAAGATGTCATGTTTTGTCGCCCCCCCCCAGTGGCTCCCCCTCAGCCCCCAGCGGAGGATGTGGACAGATACAGACGTAGATTCAACATGAGGATGCTGGTTCCGGGTCGCCCTGTAAAGGAGACACCTGCCACCCCACCTCCTGTGCCAACAGAGAGACCCACCTACAAAGAGAAGTTCATCCCCCCGGAGCTGAGCATGTGGGACTACTTTGTAGCTAAAGTAAGAAAACTGAATGAATTAAAACAATTTTATGACTCACAGTTCCCAGGATGTTTAAAAGTTCCACATCTGGTGCTGTTACTTTTGCCTTTTTGTTTCTCTCAGTTGTCATGATTTCCTCCCTTTCAGCCCTTCCTGCCACTCTCAGACAGCAATGCTCTGTGTGACTCAGACGAAAGCGGCGCTGAAGATGACGAAGATGATGATGATGCCTTCCTCTCTGACACACAGATGACAGAACACTCTGATGCCAACTCCTATAGGTAGGTCGCATCCGCTCATATTATTTAATCCAGTTCTGCAGGCTCAGATGTTGAACTGATGTTTTGTGTGTTGGAGCTCAGCTGGGCTTTGATTCGCCTTGCCATGGTGAAACTGGCTCATCACAACGTCAAGAACTTCATCCCTCTCACTGGTCTTGACTTCGCAGGTAAACACCCCCTCGTTGATAAATGATATCCTCCTACAGCACCAACAAAAGTCATCGTTTGCTGACTGTTTATGTTTCTTTATTTGCATTTCTCCCACAGACTTGCCAGTCACGTCCCCGCTCAGTAATGCCGTGCTGAAGACTTTAGAGAACTGGGAGCAGCTTCTGCTGGAACGAATGAACAAGTTTGATGGTCCGCCTCCTAATTACATCAACACTTACCCCACTGACCTCAGTGCAGGAGCTGGTCCTGCCATACTGCGGCACAAAGCCATGCTGGAGCCAGACAACACACCCTTCAAGTAGGTCCTGAATCATATGCAGTGCAAATAAACATGCAGACACACTAACAAATGGCTGGGACGTTTGGTCTGGGAGAGGTTAAAGCACATAACAATTCTTACATTAGTGTTGGGTTTTTTTTCATCAAACAAAACAGTCTGGAGATTAAAATTTGCTGAAAGGTTTGAGTCTTCCACACATTTCCTTTTTTTTTTTACCTTTATTTGTGCATCTAGTCCCATTGCGACACACAGTCTCATTGAAAAGAGAGATCTGTTACCTAACATGCATGTCCTGAATCTTTTGTAATGAATCATCCATGTAACAGTCTTACATTGGGGTTGAGCCTCAGGATTCCTTTCAGAAATCCACACATGCACTCTTATTGATTTCTCATGATTCCAAAAGAACACAACAAACATCTGGATTTGATGGAATTTATCTTCACTAAGACCTTTGATAAAACATGTTTTTTTTTTTGTTTTTTTTACTTACATACATCTATTACTAATTTTGTGGACTGAAAACTGTGATCCCCCCCCTCTGTGATCTTTGCCTGCCCCCCCCCCAATCTGCATTAGAGTACATGGAAGGACTCATTGCTTATTGAATTAAAGACAGGAAATAAGATGACCATTTTCTTTTTTTTTTCTGTATTAAAATGTTGACCAGCTTGTCACAAAGTGTGAAACACATTTTTATAACTCATGCTGTGTTTTATGTTTTATGTTTAGTGGAGATTTTAAAAACAGACTTTATTCTTCCAGGACAAAGAACCATCAGTCCTTCCCAGCCCGACGTCTTTGGCATTTCCTTGTCAAACAGGAAGTTCTCCAGGAAACCTTTATCCGTTACATCTTTACTAAGAAAAGGAAGCAGAGCGAGGTCAGCAAACTACCTGAAACAAGGCTTGTTGAAGTTTTGTTTGTTTTTTTGTTTTTTTTAAACCTCCTATTGGTTTTGAGCACATCTTTCAACCACATTGTCGTGGAAGTCATATTTTCAGTGTGGATCTGGCACATTTAACTTGTCGAATTCTAAAAGTCATCTGGATTTGTTGATATTAACTATTTCAACTTCTTCGCTTAACAATCCAAGAAATTCAGTTTAAAGATCAACCAAGGACAAAACTGACCACAATTAAAACAAAGTGTAGCCAAAAATACCTTTCATGGCAAATGAAACTACAATGACTGCTTAAAAGTCACAATTCATTTAAGCAAGTTTAGCATTTGTTTGGCTCTTTCAGTTCTTATTGCACAGCATTGTCTGCAGTGGGCCGTCCTTCTCAATAGACAACAAAACTATTCACATGTTTTTGCACTGAGTGAAAGATCATGGTTTATTGAAGTCTTTGTTTGAGACCTAAAGTTGAATTAAATTTGTGGCCGTGGGTTGAAACTCAAGATTTACTCATGTATCTATTTCATAACTTGGCTTTAATACACCGAGACGTGCCCAATGAGCATTTATCACTGCTGTCTATGTTTTTGTTGGTGTGATTATCTTTGTTTTGACTCCTGGGACATCTTAAATCCAGCACAGGGCAGATCTTTGCCTTCTATGATGTCTGGAATTATTGGTTATTATACAGTGGCTGTCATGACCTACTGCCTCCGTAGCTGCCAGTGACAACGTACAGAAAGGTCCCAGAGTTGTATTTCTGATGCATATTCTTGGTTTCTTGTCAGTTCAGCAGGATAAACAAGATGACTTTCTGAAATGAAACAGTCAGATCCACTGTTCATATCTCCATGTTAGGAACTTCAAATTATTCTCATTTATTCACGAAATATTATAACAAGATCCTGTCAGTCCTCTACATTTTCTTTTCATTTCATGGTTTATTTTTCTGTGTTTGTGCATGTGTTTCCGTGTTGTGCCATGTTGGTGTGTTCTGTCTGTATTGCCTCTGTGTGTTGTGTTGTGTAGTCTTTAGAGAACCATGTGGACCGTATAAACCCAAACTGCATAGCTGGAGCTAGCAGTCCCTATAAGGTAGTATAACTCACTGAACCAGTCTAGGCCCTAACTCTGTCTGTCTTAGTCACTCTCAAGCCAAGCTAATGTGAGCAAAGCCATTAAATGTAGAAAATAGAGAAGAAAAAGGTAATCCAGTTGCATGACATTTGGGGGGTTTGCAGGTTCTGATAAGGAGGTTGCACCAAATTGGGTGACGTGCTGGTTTTCTCCTCTCCAGCTTGGCTTTTAAGTGACCGCTCTGGCTACTTTTCTGACTTGAAATGTCCTCCAGGCTCTTGAGGTTTAGCTCTAATGTTTAATTTCTTCCTCTCACTGGGACACGAATGACATCTTTTCACATAACCTCACGTCTAATCCCTGAAAATAACACATCTCCCTGTGTATCGCACTCCTTTCTCCTCTAGCTGGACTCATTCTGCTGGACTCAAAAGCAAGCATTAAAGAGGGTTTGCACATAGAGTAAACGTACTAACTTGCATGCTCACTGTTGGGGCTATGTGAGGCTTGCTAATTGTGCAGTGTGTTGTCACAGTGGAAACCCAAATCAACTGTCACAATTGTAAATATATTTGCAGTAGCTCCATTCGCCTACACATGAAGATTACGTCTCGACCTCTTTGAATGTGGCTGCACATTTTATGTTTCGTCACAAACTGGGAGTCATTTTTGAGGCAACTTCATGAGCAAAAGCACTAAAGATATCTTCTTTTATTTCTGCTCTGCTCCTTGCGGAAGGAATTGAAATGAAAATTGTTATAATGTTTTTAAGGAAGAGGACTTTAAGCAATTATCTCACCAAATTTTTACACAGCAGCCACAGAGCCATGATTGTTTTTGAAATTTCTCTCCACAGCTTTGATTTGTTGATTTTCTTTGCTTTGCCAGGTGGAGGCAGATCTGGGCTACCCAGGAGGAAAAGCTAAAATCGTCCACAAGGAGTCTGATATAATAATGGCATTCGCCATCAACAAGGTCAGTTGTCGCAGTGAAATTAATGAAAGAAAAAAGAAAAGCTCCACAGATTATTATTTTTGATACTTTACTGTAATGTTTTCTGGGAATATCTGCAACAGGCTCCACATTTTTTACTGTTTATTGTTACAAAGTCAGTTAATCTGTAGGATTTAGAAACAGGTTTTCCCTGCATCCTCTCTTTAACAGGCTAATTCCAACGAGATTGTGCTGGCTTCCACCCATGATGTGCAGGAGGTGGATGTCTCTACTCTAGTGGCTGTCCAGCCTTACACATGGATAGGGGAGGACTTTGATAAGGAGTCCCGCAGGTCTGACTAGCAGGAGATCTACAGATTACTAACTTTCTTTCCTCACAACACAACCAGAAAGAATAAATGGCCTGAGTGATTTTGAGTGATGTTTTTGTGTTTTATTACAGCTCTGATGACATCGATCACCGCTCCTCTCATACCAACATCGCCCAGGCAAGCTCCGTCTCCTTTGCACCACCACAGATGCCAGTCTCTGCGTCCATGCCGTGGCTCGGCAGCGGTCAGACCAGCATGGGGGCCAGTGTGGTACGAGCTAATCCTCCACAAAAGCATGCACAACAAAACCGACCAGTGGTGGTGTGTGGTTCTTAGTAACAACCTGCAGGGGGAAACCCAATTCTTTCCTGCCGACTGCATATGAAACCGTAGCAGAGGAATGACTCGTCCTCTTCTCATGGCGAAATATAATATTGGTTAAAATGCAAAATTACAATTAAAAATATACTAACATTAAATGTAAACATAAGAGAAAACTCAGTTTCAGAAAATAATATGGCCTCCTGACTCTGCTCTCCATACATGTTCAGTCAAAGTTTATATTTTTAATCCTTATCGATGTCAAGCCATGCCGACTAAACAGCTACGCTGCTGAGTCTATAGATGCTGATACAGAGAGAGGGCATGTTTGCATGGCAGAGATGCTCCCATATAAACACAGATAGCAGCAGCTCTCACAGCTGACTGCCCAAGGTACAGATTTGCGTCACACTAACATACAGCCAGGGTTCTCCATGTCCCAGTCACACTGATAAATGTTAAGTGATACACTGAAGAAGATGAGATGGAGGGTGTCACAGCGGCTTGCGCTCTGAGTTTGTTTGGAGTGTAGATGGTGGTCATTTTGTTGTAGTCATTTTATGTATGTTTGACACTTCTTGGAGCCATTAACAAGCAGGTTCGTCACAACCCTAAAACGATAGCAGTCAATACTCGATACTCTGCCCATATTCAAGTATCACCGCAGTAACTAGTACCAAAGTTTGGTTCCAATCAGTATCTGATCTGTTTATTTTTACAACACCAGTACCAAGTCATTTTGCAACCTGGATCATGTTGTATCATGTTGGAAAGTTTTGAATTGAAGCAGAGAAAATGGTGGAGGTGTTGCATTATTGCAATGTGTTACTGAACAGTAAAGATCAATTAAATAAAATAAAAAAAACATACAAGTGAGCTGCTATAAACTAGTGGAATAATCTAGGTTTTAATCTGAGTTCCCAGTTTTATTTCTGAGTAAAAATGGTCTAAGGTGCACAGGATCCCTGCTGTCACACATAATGAGCTGAATCTGTTTTCGTGGATGTTTTGCAGATTATGAAGAGGAATCTAAATAATGTGAAGAGAATGACATCACATCCAATCTATCAGTATTGTAAGTGGTTTTATTTAACTTAATTAAAAGCAAGAAAGACACTTTCTCCTTTTTATTCTGTTGCTTCTCTGCATTTTTCTTCCCTCTCTGCTCAATTTGTGCTTTAATGTGTGTGTTTGTGTGTGTTGCTGCACTTCAGACATGACGGGAGCTCAGGATGGCAGTGTGAGAATGTTTGAATGGAACAGACCTCAGCAGCTTATTTGCTTCAGACAAGCAGGCAATGCTAGGGTCACTCGGCTTTATTTCAACTCTCAAGGCAATAAGGTACGCGCACACACACACACACACACACACACACACACACACACACACACACACACACACACACACACATCTTCAGTGATGTCTGTGTTAATCTGTTTGCTGGGATTATTCTGATTCATCTGGATGAATCTTGTAGTGTGGAGTAGCTGATGGAGAGGGCTTCCTCAGTCTCTGGCAGGTCAACCAGACATCCTCTAACCCCAAACCCTACCTGGTAAGTTTACCTCCGTACTTACCTTTACAACAGAATATAATTAGATTCAATGATGAATTTTTTGAGTCATTCGCTTTTCTTGTTCCTGTTTTTGCTTCCAGAGTTGGCAGTGCCACTCAAAGACCTGCGGCGATTTTGCTTTCATCACATCCTCCAGCCTGATCGCCACAGCCGGACAGTCCAATGATAACAGGTCAGCATCTGCACGAAGGCACGCCGTTTTTAGATCATCCTCGCTCGTTTTCAGTCTTAATATCTCGATTTCTACGTTGTTTTCTATAGAAACGTTTGCCTGTGGGATACGCTCATTTCACCTGGCAACACCATGGTCCACGGTAGGAAACTTGAAAAGTCAAATTAACCCCGTTGTAGTGATACTGTCTGACATGATGCCACTTCCCTCTCACCCCTTCAGCCTTCCCCTGCCATGAGAATGGAGCTACTGTGCTTCAGTATGCTCCCAAACAGCAGCTGCTGATCACTGGAGGCAGGAAGGGCTTTGTGTGTGTGTTCGACATCCGCCAGAGGCAGCTGCTACACACTTTCCAGGCCCATGACTCAGCCATCAAAGCCCTCGCGCTGGATGCCTTCGAGGACTTCTTTGTCACCGGCTCTGCGGAGGGCAACATGAAGGTACCGCGTTTTGTTGCTCCCTCCCTCTGTCACTTACATGGCAGTAATAGTAGTTACCTGTAGCCAGGTAGAACAGATGCTGAGCTTACTAACAAGCTTGAACAGCGTTACCTGCAGCTGCTGAAAACCCTGAAATAATTCCAAACAAAGGCCGCCGTCGGACCACAGTGATAAAGAAAACTGCTTCAGCTCTGAGAGATCTGACATTTAACAGGCGAGCATGCTTTGTGACACTTACAGGGCTATTGGAAATAAAAGAAGCAGCAAGATAAATCTCTTCTTCTGCCTCATTTTGTAGCATCATCCATTGTTTGCAGAAAGTGCTGGCATTTTATATCAGCAAAGACGAGCTATACTGGGTTTGCTGGGATGCTGAAAGTAATCAGTCTCGAGCAGAAACCACTCAGCCAAGGATATTTTCGAGAGGCAGCACTGACCTGTTTTTCTATTGTTGGTGGCTGTTGAAAGTGCATGCATGCAGAAATGGTACATGGTGTTTTATTTTACAAAAAAAAAAAACTGTATTTTATGAGCCTTTTTTTGTCTTGAGCTCAGGCAGTGAAGAGAATAATATTTTAAAGCAGACAAAATGTTTAAAAGAAACCTTTTCTTCTGTCGATAGTTGACACGAAAAGATGGTTTTCTTTTCTGTGGAATACCTTGTTGGAATAACTGGATGGCCTTGTTGCCAGTTAGGTATGTGTGTTGCCATGTGATACACTTTCATAAGGATTGTGGATTCTTTTACAATCTCAAGCAACCAGTGTGAAACCAACTCACAGTTTCTGAGTAAACAACCGATCAATATGGATTAAAAGTTAAAAGTTCTTTATTTTTCCCTGTGAAATTACTTTTCAGGCTAATGGCCAAGAAATGACATTTTGAAGCAAAAAAACTTCAATTTTTTACTGTAATCAAACATCGTAAAACACAAATGATTGATGTTTCATTGATTATTAAAGATCTAAACTATGTCATTTTTATTGCTTCTTCTCTGCAGACAGTGCTGCTCATTTCTAGCTGGTTATGGAGTATTCATACCTAAAGTGTCTTTGCTTTGCTTATTAGATGGAGTCTAACAGTGAAAAAAAAAAAGTACCATCAATTCATGACAAAGTGCTTTTTAAAAAAAAAAACAACAACAACAAAAAAAAAAACCTCCTGTCCTCATGTTCCTATTTTTTCTTTTTTCTGTTTTTTTTCAGGTTTGGAAGCTAGCTGGCCACGGGCTCATGCACGCTTTTAGCAACGAACACGCCAAGCAGTCGATCTTCCGCAACATTGGTGCAGGTGTCATGCAGGTGGAAACGCGTCCTGGAAACCGGATCTTCACCTGTGGAGCAGACGGCACCCTAAAGATGAGGGTCCTCCCTGACCGCTACAGTATCCCCAGCAGCTTGGTAGACATCTTGTAATGACTGTTTCAACCTCTGATGGTCCACAGAGAGGGGAAAAAAAAATCACGCTTACGTAACACTCTTTAGGTGCCGCTACTTGATGGGGGGGGAAGGAGTTGAGTCAAAGGATTACTAAGCTTTTGGCATCTTTGAGTGTGCAGTGTTCATGGGTTTACTGCTGATGTAAGTCATATCCAGAACAACAAACGGAGCTGCAAACATTTTATTTCCCAAAGGCTGAAAACGAAGTTAAAAGCAAAAGGTATCATACTTGATTTTAAAGCTAGATTTATTGTAATTTTATTGAAGAATCTCTTCATAGAGTGTGTCCATAGGGAAGCTATGCATGTCCTGTTCTCGTTCCGCAGTGCAATCACAGGTCTATTGATAGTGCTCTGTAAAAGTGCTCAAGCAAAAATTTTAAAAGTGTGTAACTGTCGTCATTTTGTGCCCACAGCTGAAATCTCTTAGCATCTACTGTAACCAGCACTGTGGTTTGTAATTAAGTCAGTGGTTTCCAGTGTGAATCAAGTTGTTGGAATCTGCATTTTGTTTCAATGGTTTTGCCCCCTCCCTGCCTTTTTGCCCGGCTTTTCTCAGCCCTTATGGAAGAGTTGACGGTGCATTGTCCCTAATAGTGACACCACCCCCCCCCCCAACCAACCCACTGTTTTACTGGCTGCCCATTGCTCACTCTGGCCTCTCCTGGTTTGGGTCTGACCCGGTCACGTTTGGCCCTGGAGTGCGAGTTCACTCTGCTGTGTCTGCCATCTGTACGCCTGCCCACCTGCCTGCCCTCAAATGCCTGTTTGTGTGGCAGACTCACTGCTAGAACATTCCTGTCGGAAAGATGATGTGTTTTACTCCTGTGACTGTGATTTTAAATGTTTCATCTGTCTGGTCCAAAGCTAAACACCCCCACGCATCCAGAGCAGAAACACAAAAGTTCACTTCTGGTTTTTGCACAAGAAAATCTCTAAATTGTTGTTTTTGTTTGTTTTTTTTAATTAAACTGATTTTATTATTTAAATTATTTATGTTTGTGTTTGTTCGGTTGGTTGACCATTCCTTTGTAAAACAACTTAACTTATTGCCTTTTATTTTAGGAATGTAAGGGGTTTTACTGCATCTGACTGGGAGATGTGCAACACGGTCTACTGTATGTAAGTGTGTGTTACCTCGCTAGTGGTTTTTATTGTCTTATCCATAAGGAATAGATATTTGCACTCAAATTCTGGAGACACTCAAAGTTTATTTCAAATATATAGGTTATCAAAGAAGAAACTGTTAAATACAAATGAATGTCTGGCTTTATTTGGCCTAGTAGTAAAGCGTTTGAAATAGTTTTAATATATGAATTATATAAATATAAATATATATATATATATATATATATATATATATATATATGAACTACCACAACAGCTTGTACAAACATGAAAGCATTTCTTTATTTTTGGTTTGTATCATACCAGTTTGATTAGTTGTAACTTTTGTTAAGTGTATGTATGGTATTTATTAAAGAGATTTGTGTTTCTCTCCCTCTTCCTGCTTACTATGTGTATTGTATGTATCTTAAGTGTTTTACTCATGGTCCTGCTGGTATCGGGTGTGTGTGTGCGTGCGTGCGCGTGCAAAGGAAACCTGTATCACAGGTAAATTCTTACCAGGGCAACCAGTGTGTGAGAGAACAGGTCATGGTCAGTTCTAACTTTTGTAAAGTAAATAAATTCTATTAATTTCATCAGGGGAATTTGGCAAAGTTTCATTTATTTGATTCTGCTTTATTTTAACAAGGAGTAATAAAAAGAGGCTCATGCTGCTTCATTGTCAGGTGGACTTTATATACAGAAAAATGAAGGGGGATGGAGGCAAACATCTGTATAAAAAAATGCATTAAATGACTGACATGCAAATATAAACTACAGCAACAGCCACAAAAGTTGAATTATAGTTTGGGGTTTTTTTTGTTTTGTTTTTTTCTTGTAAATAGATTTTTTTAACATAAGATACTTGAACTTATCAACTTGGATAACAATGTTTGATGCTAGTAAAGACCGAACTCTTTCATACGTTTAGGAAAGTTGAGAGATGTTGTGCACTTCCACTACTTCAGCTGGACTCTTAGTTAACTTTCCAAAAGCTGATTTTTTTTTTTTTTTTTTTTTGTATGACAAGTCAAAATTTCTGCCATTAAAAATGTCTTCTGTTAGCTAATACAAGTTGATAAGTTTTCACATTGTTAGTCACTCTAAAAGACACTTTGCAAACTTGATATAGTAATTCGAGCAAAATCAATTTTCCTGCAAGGGAAACTGAAATTAACAACATACTGATGAACTCATACGGATGAAACGTACCACAAGACTTAAAAAATACTTCAACATAGGAAGTCCCACTCTGTTTCTTGCAACCTTTTTGCATTTTAACATATCCATAAAGTGTGTGTGTGTGTTTTTAACATGATATAAAACATGAGTAGAATTGGTCATCACTGCAATGGCGGAGCATATCAGCTTCAAATCAGCAGATCTTCACCTCAGGTCTCATAAAGTCAAGCTGTGACAGCTCACATCAAATACATAGAACAAGGAATTGACTGCCTCCAGGTTGAGGCTTTACTGTTATTTTGAATGTGACAAATGAGACATTATCCAGGGGTTTGTGGTTACTGCAGCCTTGGGCCATATGAAAAGCCACTAGTGGCCAGGCTTCGGGCGAATAATAACCCAATTCCTCCAAGTTACATACTTCAATTTCTCATTTTGTATTGGCCAAAGTTATGAGCAAGGCCAGGTTAGCATATTCCTAGATGTCCACTCACTGTCTGTGAAAAGGTATTGCATTGTACCCGAGGCATTTTATGACAAGGCTAGAAATGCAGACTTCAGTTTTGAGGAATATATGGGTGGGTTTGTAGGATAACTGCTAGAACGGGAAAGATACCTGATCTATTTCAGCTAGAATTCATTAACCATTTTTTACTACACATGTTTTGTGAGAATATGTCTGCATCTGTCTGTGATGTTAAGTAGCAGGTTTTTTTTTGTGTTTTTGTTTTTTTTACTCATCAGAGATGAAGTGGACCACGTAGAGCCTCACATAGTTCTGGTCCCACACGTACAGGTGTCTGTCCTTCGGGCTATAGGAAAGCATTGCCAGAACTCCACCAGGAGACCTCAGATCAAAGGTCATATTTACTGGCTTTCCCTTCAGCAGGTCAAAAGCAAATGTGACCCGGGTATCCTTGGTGTCAGTGACATACAGGACACCACAGGCGATGAAGGTGTTACCGGCCTTCGTTCGAGGGTAGGTGGTGTTTATGTAGGAAGTTACAGAGAATGTCTTTTGATCCAGCTGAGCCACCATGATGCTCTCATCCAAACTAGACGCGAAGATCAGCCACAAGCCGTTTTCATCCGCTGCAAGTTTGAAGTAGGTCTTGGAGTTTGGCAGCAGGTAGGCAAGGTTGTGGTACAAGGCGTTCTCTATAGTGAGAGTGTGAAGCTTCTTGGTTCTGAAGTCATATCTGTGAACAAACAAAACCCATAACGTTTTCCTGGACATAAATGAGGACATCCAACACAAATCTAATCATATAAGTCTGCTGGCTAACCTGGCAATGCTAGGTGTACTAGCAACATGATAATAGAAGGAGCCATTATGGACAGTATGTCCACAGCCCTGATAGTACTTTCGAACATCCACGGTGTCACTGCTATTTTCCTGGAAGGCAGCAATGCTTCGATACTCCTTCACCATGCGACCTGGGGAAGATCAAGCAAATGTTAAAAATACTTCTACTACAGACCTTATAAGACCTGCGAATAGAGTGGAACGTCGCATCCATGCTGACCAGAAAAATGTTCTGCCACCCATATTCTCTCATCGGTCAGCTGTGCAGTATCTTTCATCCATGTGCCAAATGTGGTCTCCATCTTTGCCACAGTTCTGGGATTGATCAGAGACTTAATCAGGCATTCTGAGGGAAAAAAAACAAAAAACAAAAGACATCATACTGAGATGTTCAGTTCCTCACTTTAAATGGTTCTGTTGTACATAAACACTGATGTGGAAACACACCATTCTTCTCAGCAGGCTTCTTCTGTAGTTTCACAGCCTCCTTAACAGGCAAGGTCTCATCATTTGGAATTGCATGTAGCAATCCTGTTAAACACAATGTCATCTTCCTTTAGTTGGGCTTTGTGTTTGGTGAAATCACTTTGCGAGGATCGTAGCTGATCAGCAGCTTTCAGGCAGGCCCAAAGTACTTAGAGAAATTAAACTAACCTGCTCAGTGTAGAGGATGGTTTGATTCAAGCAGGAGGAAAACCTGAAGTATACCTTATGTTCAGTGTTCTTACCCAGGGTATGAGTTGCCTGAAGGTGGGCTCTGTGGTGTCGTGTCCTGGGAGGCCCCTGAGGTCCTGGAGGCCCAGGAGGTCCTGGAGGACCAGGAGGACCAGAAGGACCAGGAGGACCAGGAGGACCTGAGTATGAAACAAACTGAGGCAGGCAGGACACTTTGGATGTTCCTTGCAGAAATGACCGGCAGTGAAGCCCTCCTCACCTTCTATGATGACTTCGTTGGATGATTGAACCTCTTCTCCAGGTGGACCAGGCTCCCCTTGCTCTCCCTTTTCTCCTTGTTCCCCTTTCTCACCTGGTGGCCCTGTGAAGCACATTGTGTAATATACACACTTTTCCTCTTTGTTAAAAACATGAATGACTCCATTGACTCGTTCGTGTGAATCATTCAGTTGACAGTGAGGGAGAACGGAGCGAAGTGGGACAATATGGAAGAGTTTTCTTATTCATTTATCCGAAGCCCAAAAACCACAAACGTGAATAACATTTGCTAAGAATGTGACAGAAAACCAGTGGTTTCATCCTCCTCTCTCGTTCATGAGTAACAAGCAGAAACGCTTTAGTTCAAAGCGTGAACATGAAACAACTCTGAGCATGTGACTTTAAGTGGCTGCGTGCCTCTTGGTATGTCTGCCTCCAGGTTATACTTAACTCTGTGATTGTTACATTTTATCAGTACTTTTCCACTAAAATGGCCGTCATTGCTTGAAGCTTTCATAAACAAAGATAGAGGATGGAGAATGGCGTACAGCCTCATTCTTTCTGTACCTTTTTTCCCTCTTTTTCCATCAGCCCCGGGCAATCCATTCAGCCCAGGAATACCATCAGTCCCATTGTGGCCAGGCAAACCGTCTGCACCAGGCAAACCTATAATAATAAAAAAAAAAAGTCTTCACCAAGAGCTGAGTGGATAAAACATCCACTAAAAATATATAGGTCACTGAATATCAACACGCTCATAAAGAGGAGGGAAGATTTATGTGCTCTCTCACCTGGTGGTCCTGGAGGTCCTGCAAAGCACAGTTTAGGAACGTTACTGAGTAAAAAGGGATATATTTCATGTTTAAAGATGGTTTCTGTGAGTAGTACTTACCAGCTATGCAGATCCCCTTAGTGCTGTTGCAAATGTCAATTAATAATTTGATCTGGAGATGAAAATAAGAACATCAACATGTAATAATATCCTGACAGATCAAACAAGACAGGGCATTTAAAAAAAAACACTCTATTACAAGTTAATTATCTGCATTTGAAATGCTTTTACAGTCTCTAAAGAACCACGTTAGCTCCTGCAGCAATGCTCATTAAGATCCTTTATGAAATACTTTGTTGCAACATTCTTGTTAAGACGGCAGTTTAATATGTTACTGTTCACAAGCTCAACTACATTTGGTTGATATTTCAAATTAATTGTCAAATTGAAAATAAATGTATAGTGGTTTTGTTAAGTACTTACATAGTAGTACTTATGTAAGTACTACTAGTCCATACTGGTAAAGAGAGGATGAAATGTTGAATATGGAAGTACAGTACTACTGTGGTGAGTGACTATTAGTAAATGCATTTTACATCAACTACATTCCAGACATATTTCATCCTCTCTTTACCAGTATGAAAATAACATTCTGTAAAAGTAGTCTGCTTTAGGAAATATGCAGCCTCAAGGCCTGGAAACTGGATCTAAGCAGTTTCACTTTGATGCAGCTAAAAACCCAGAAACAGAATTATATTGTATTGAACAAATGTCCAACAAATAGACCTGCAGCATTCCTTCCACACACCTCATGGTTGTTTCAGTTTCAAACAGATGGAAATTCAGCACCAGTCACCAGTAAAAGTATCATAAAAGATATTTTATTTTTAGATACTGTAAGTTTATCTGTATTTTCTCTGCCATACAGACTTGTCATCTCACCGGGACCATTGAGTAAGTCATCATCATCATCACGTCGTCCTCCATTTGTTCCTTGTGATAACGATGGCCGTGTCGGTGCTTGTGCTTCAGCTCGTGCTTCATGCTCTCCGTTTCCTTTCCAACCTCCTGGCTGGCTTCCTGCAGGGGGGTCCCCTTTCCTTCATCCTGATAAGTCTCACGCTGGAGCTCCTTCTGCAACTCTTCGCTCCGTTTGTTCCTAGAGTACTGGTATTGTGGGTGTTCCCCCGCACTCGCCCGCAGCCCTGCTGGTCCTCTTGGCACCTCCTGGAGGAACTCTACCACTGAGCTCTGCTCCACCTCCGCCAGCCTTGCCTCTGTCTGCTCCAGCCTGACACAGTGCTGGTTCTGTTGGACCATGAGCACCAGAAGGCCTATAGAGTTGATCAACGCCACCACACATGTCCCATACAGTACCATCCGCTGCAGGAGAGTCATGCTGGGTGTTGGGATCCACATGGTCACCACTTCAGCTCCTCGCTTCTGAGGGTCCCCTTCTAACCGCAACATTCAAAGAGAAATACAGATCTGGTGCAGCAGATAAAACCAAACAAGACAGGTTGGATTTGTTTTCAGATGCTGTCACTAAAAATCAATCCAACAGGAAGGAAGATCTTTGCTGTCCTCTCCTGATTATTAGAAAGTTCCCATGAGTCCTGTAAGCGTCTGTGTCTGTGCTCCACCCGGGTGGTCTATCTGAGGGCTGGCTGGTAGCTACATTGGTTGTTGTGTTGTTCGGCAAGTGGAGAATAGGTTGTGTGTGTGTGTGTGTGTGTGTGTGTGTGTGTATCCAAACCAGTAATGTAGGAGTGGGCATTACACAATCTTCTGGGCTTGTCTGGGAAGAAACCCCCGCCTGTTCAGTCACCTGATTTATATTCATCACAAGCCATTCTACAGCACAGCCGTGGGCAGACTGACCTCACGCACACACACACACACACACACATGCACATATGTATGATGCACATAGAAAAGCACTCACATGCATCACACATACTAACACGCAATACACCAGACAGAGTGACTTCTCATTGGCATCATCATCATCATCATCATCATCATCATTGCTGTTGTTCATATTTGGAATTAAAAGAAACACATCAAAGTGGATCAGCGTCACCATGGATCCACTGAGTCGGTGCATCTCATTCTTTTTCTCAAGTCCTGTGTCCTCCCTGAACTTCTCCCCTGGCTCTCATCTTGTCACATCCGAGAAGCAACAATGACCCTTTTCTGTTCCATTGATTTGGACCAGAACGGTGACATTTCATGTAAAAAGTGACATTTTAGCAGAAAGAAGAGGAAGAAAAAAGCCCAGTTCTACCTCCTCTTAGCTTTTTCCACCCTTGGTGTTAGCTGTCTTTTTTACACTTTAGCCCTGTCCTGTGTTTTTAATGAGTCGGTTAATTGGCCTCTTTAGTGATGTGAAGCAGCAGCAGCTGGATCCATGTTTCTGACCTACATGTTCTTGTATCTATGCTTGTCATTTCTGCAACTTCTGTGCACACAAACACACAGACTTCACACAGGAGGAGGTAGAAAGAAAGAAGCCCGTCAGATTGCGGTCCTGAGCTGAGTCTGCAGCGTGTCGGCTCCTGCCTGAGGCTGTAGGTCACTGACAGCCAGTTGTTGGGCAGCTTGAATTACTCAAGCAGATGTGTAGCTGTGCTCACATATAATCTTAAGAACTCAGTGGCTGTTCTTTTATTGCCTCCTTCATTGATCTGAGCTCAGGCCACACAGATGAAAAAGCATCCTTTTCTTTAAAGACAAAGAAGATAGCAGAATGCTTTGACAAGCTTTAAAGCATTCAGAATGATTCATGCCAACCAAACCTTCTCTGTGTTGGTCTTTTGTTAACTTTGATGGTTCTGTTTCCTCCTGACTGAGGTACAGCTGCTGGGAAAGCAGCTTTATCCTATTTACAGCACAGCTTAAGAGACTCACATCCATCTTGGTTCTTCAGAACACAGATGGTCAGGTGACCTGATTTGGCTTTCAGATGATTTTATATCCCCTCCTAACTTCTTCTGAAGTTTTAAAGTTTCATTACCCGAAGAATGGAAAATTTATCATTTATTAAACTTTAATTTACTATATACGTTTTGTATATAAGCAGAACTTATTATACAAACAGTAAAGCTGCCCTCACAGTGGATTTCACATTGTTTTGGGGAAGAACAATTTTGGAGTGAGTTCATCTTCCAGCTATTATCATATCTCTTTGCCAACTATGCTGTGCCCTGTTAAATGTGAAATGTGAGATAAATTCCTCAAGGTTACTCAGACATGTCGCACAGCATATTAGTATATGATATCAACTCAAACTGACTTACTTTTATTGGATGTAGTATACGCCCCTCCCCAAACACACACATTTGTTTATGTGGTTAAACTACAAATGTGTCAGATAAAAACCCAACAAATGATTTTGCCCGGTGGATGACTTTATAGCTTCATTGTCTTTTAACAAACCTAAAATAGGAAAAAATAAAAAATAAATAAAATAAAATTTTCTGAATAATGGAAGCATGAAAAGCGAAAAAGGATTTCATTTGTTTAGTCATACTTCCTCCTCTATTTTCAGTCTTATGTTAATTTTGTTTGTTCACTTCTCTGTTTGCATGTAGTGAAGACAAAGATGTGGTTGACCACAACAAAGCTCAGAGACAAGGTTACAGAAGAGTTGCTGCTGCTGCTTAATCATGCAATACAATCTTGGTCTAAAGCATCATACAGGCATCGTTATTGAGGCAGGGCCTCAGCACACAGTCGACTGTTTGAACTGCACACATTCTTGGACCCGAAAGTGGGAGTTGAATGAATTCACATAGTCCGTTGTGCAGAATGAGGCAGAGACAAAGCCAGACAGTGTTGGGTTTGTCACAAACTGCAAAAACTACATTTATGTATGGTTAAAAAAAAAAAAAAAGACCGGCAGATGAAAAGTTAATCATTTTGCAGGGCTTTAGGTCTCAACATAATTTTCATTTTCCAATTATTTCTTTCATTTTATATTCATATAACAACTTTATTAACAGCAACAGCCTAAAGTCTACAGTTATAGCAGAGGCAGATGGCTGCCTGTCCTGAGCCGGGTTCTGCCGGAGGTTTCCTTCCTGTTAAAAGGGAGTTTTTTCCTTCCCAATGTCGCCAGTGTGCTTGCTCAGGATGGGAGATTGAGTTGGACTCAACTCAATCTGTTGGTTTCCTTATATAGGCTATTATGAATTGGCCTTCATTATGTTTTCCCCTCTGTCTGTAAAGCGTCTTGAGATGGCATTGCCGTGATTTGACGCTATATAAATAAAGTTGAATTGAATTGAATTGAATTGAATTGAATTGAATTGAATTGAATTATAATATAATGGTCAAGATGTGGATCTGGATGATGTAGATCTTGATGTAGTTCTTCAGCTGACTCCTCTCATCTTCTGTCTGGGTCGTCTTGTGATGAAGGTCTATTCTCCTCATCAATGGATGGCAATAAAGGAGATTTTTCCAGATTATTGTTCATGTGCACAGGGAAGATATTGTGGGAACTTATATTCCCAGACCCTCTCAGACCCTCTCATTCTCAGACCCTCCACAACAAATAGTCAGTTTTCAGAGAAAAATCTCATTTTACAAGAAGCAACGGAGACAAACAAAATGTGATACTTAATGATACTTCATTAATCTCAATGGGAAATAAAAGGATAAACATTTACCATCTCTGTATTTGGAGGTACTTAGAAGGTAGACTGTGGAAAATATATTTTTATTTGTCACGTCTAGCCCACGAGATGTCAGCGGGTCAAAAAATAAAATAAGTGCATATTTTTAAAAAAAAAATAATTGTAGATTTTATATTTCTTCTTGGTATTTGTCAAAAAATAAATAAAGAATTGCTTTTCCATGACAGAATGAAAAAACTTTATTTTCATGAAGAACATTACAACAGCGGCATCTGAAACAGCATCTGAAAAAAGCAGGAAGTAGAATAAAACAAGACAAATACTTTGTTGGAATAAATAAATATAAAATATCAAGAATAAAATAGAAATTACACACAAAGGCAGCGATCAAACAGACTTCACAGATTAAGCAGAGTAAATGCAGGTGTTTCCATACTCTCACAGACCAGCTGTTGTTTGTGGGATTTCCAACTAACTTCTTTTGATGTTCAAAGAGGTGCAGTGTTTCTTATCATCAAAATGTCAAATACAAGCTCAGACCAACATGAACCCATTTAACTAAGTCCTGTACACTCAAGGACACAGGCACAAATCCAACCCCTCAAGGTCTGGAGTGTATTGTTTACCATTTTCCTACTATGTTGTGGCTTTTGTATTACCCTGACCTGGCACGTAACCAGCTCACACTGCCTATAAAGAGAAGGTGTAGGCAGCTTTCTAGCATTTACACCCATCAGGTTTCAGCGGCAGCACTCAGGTTGTTTTAACTCCTCATTCTTATGGATCTGATCTCTGCTTGCGAACGGACGATGACTCCTGTAGGTCTGGATGCTGCGGTTGCAGACTTGGTTTCCATGTCATTAAACGCCACCACTGGCTCATCATCTGGAATCCCCATGGCGACAAGAGCCCTCATGCTGCTTGTCTGTTTGCTGATGGTTGCCTGGAGTCACAGACACAGGAAAACTGTCCCAGGTAGGTTCAGTGTTTAATTCTACATTTTGCACTGAGTTTGATACAAGATGAAATTCATTGTCATTTTTTGTCATTGATTGCAACAGGCCCTTCTTTCTGTCTGGGTTTGGGGCCACTTCTGTCATATCTGAGATTTATCTGGACTGGTATTGGCACAGCGAGTAACTACTACAACGCCAAGTATGGAGACATTGTCAGAGTCTGGATCAATGGAGAGGAGACCCTCATACTCAGCGGGTTTGTTTGTTTGAAGATTTATTAATGTTGGCATTATAAACAAACAGCAAACAAGTCAGTCAAGGTGTAAAAAAAAAAAAATCTGTATCCTTTTTCACCAGGGTGTCTGCAGTGCATCATGTTCTGAAGAACGGGAACTATACTTCTCGTTTTGGGAGCAAGCAGGGACTTTGCTGTATTGGCATGAATGAGAAAGGCATCATATTCAACAACAATGTAGCTCTGTGGAAAAAGATCCGCGCCTACTTCACCAGAGGTAACACATGAAACCTTAAACCATGTTAAGATGTTACCGGTTTGAATATAATATCAGCATAAATCACAAAACGCTCTCTGTGTTAGCCCTAACAGGACCAAATTTACAGCAGACGGTGGAAGTCTGTTTGTCTTCCACACAAACTCACCTGGACAACCTGGACAGTTTGGCTCATGTGGACGTCCTCAGTTTGTTGCGCTGCACAGTGGTCGACATCTCCAACAGACTCTTCCTGGGCGTGCCTGTTAATGGTGAATGCATTTCATGCACATCGTAAATAAAGATTTTCCAAACTCAAATGAGGAATCTGTGACACTGTAAACAAATCTGACTGCTGGGTTGTGTTTTTTCATGTACGATGAGCAGAGAAAGAGCTGCTGCTGAAGATTCAGAAGTATTTTGATACGTGGCAGACTGTCCTGATCAAACCAGACATCTACTTCAAGTTTGGCTGGATCCATCAGAGGCACAAGAGTGCAGCGTGAGTGACTCCATCATTATGTTTGATGCTATGCTTCCTTATACAGGAGCCTCCTTTTAAGGGATTTATTTATTTTAGAAAAAGATAAACATAAAAATGGCTCGAGTTAAGAGGTGTTTATCTGTTACCTTATAGCCAGGAGCTGCAAGATGCCATAGAAAGTCTTGTTGAACAGAAAAGGAGAGCTATCGAACAGGCAGATAAGCTGGACAACATCAACTTCGCAGCAGAACTCATATTTGCACAAGTAAGTCTTCTAATGCCAGGATCTCCTTCCTTTTTGTTTTTCCAACCACCAGTTAGTTAGTTACATTGATGCCTGTGTGTGTTTCCAGAGCCATGGCGAGCTTTCTGCTGAGAATGTGAGGCAGTCCGTGCTGGAGATGGTGATCGCAGCACCAGACACTCTGTCCATCAGCCTCTTTTTCATGCTGCTGCTCCTTAAACAGAATCCACATGTTGAGCTGCAGCTGCTGGAGGAAATAGACGCTGTCGTAGGTAAGCAGCTTGGAGAATAAAAACACTAATCAAACATAGACAAGGTCAAGTTGTGTCTGCCGATGTTGCATGGCTTGCATTTCAAAAGCAGTCGGGGCAGCTGTCATCTTTGGAAACAGCTATTAACAAAAAAAAAAAAAGAGAGAGAAAAAAGGGGCCTTACCACATTATAATATGATAGTTTATTACAAAAACAGGGACGGTATCATGTTATAGCATAACATTTTGTTGTGAAAATGATGAATATAAATCATATCTGTTTCTAAATGAGGAAAATTTGCATGCAGTAGGCTAGAGAAACATCTAATTCACAAGCAGGGTACATTAAGATGTACATTAAGTTGTACCCTGCTTCGTTCTTGGCTGAGGCAAGGAGAGAATGTATATTGGTGAAGCTTGGAGGATACCGAGGCACCCGCCACTCACTCTTGCCCCCTTAAATTAAACAGGACTATGTCTTTGTGTCACGTTGGCAGCTTAATTCTCCCTGTCCCAGCGCCAATATAATTGTAACTCTTGTTTTCAGAAGACAGCTTGGCCATAAGTATAACCACTGGTACATGTTGGTACAGGTACAATAAAATATCACATTATATTGAAATAACGTCCATTTTCTTCTTTTTTTTTTTTTTATTTGCGTAGCACATATGATTTCTGAATGGTTCTATATTTTTGGGACAAGTGTGTTTGTGCTGTTTTCAACAGTCTGTTGAGAACGGAACGCTTTTTATTTACCAGAACAAAAACAGTAAAAACTAAACAAGATCTGTTTCAGAATCATTGCTTGTTTGATGCATTAAACAGAGGCATGAAAAAAAGAAAACCAGACTATGATCTCGCTGCAGGTGAGAGGCAGCTCCAGAACGAGGACCTTCAGAAGTTGCAGGTGCTGGAGAGCTTCATCAAGGAATGCCTGCGCTTTCACCCAGTGGTGGACTTCACCATGCGTCGAGCCCTCTCTGATGACATCATAGAAGGCTACAGAGTACCGAAGGGCACAAATATAATACTAAACACTGGTCGCATGCACAGGACAGAGTTTTTCCACAAAGCCAATGAATTTAGTCTGGAGAACTTCCAAAAAAATGTGAGTACGGGGTTAAGTATTTCAACTTAAAGCAACACAGGAACTTAGAAAGTACACAAACATAGTCAGAGATCAGTTTTTCTAATTTAGTTGTTAAATATGAGAAATATTCACTCATCTTTTTCAAGGTTCAAAATGTCATTGTTTTAAAATTTACATTTGTCATCCCTGCTTCCCTCTCTGGTTAGAAGTGAGTGTTTCTGGCTACATAATGCTATGCCCCTCTTTAAACCAGCTGTACTGTTTGAATATAGAGACAAACTTTAGTTGTACTAATGATATAGATGAGAGTTAAAATATTCACATCCTTTACCTGGTGAAGATTAATCTTTTATAAAGTTAATAAAAAGTGTTTTTCAAGCAATCTAAATACCTCTTTCATCTGCCCTTCTTCTGCATGCTGCCGCCCTCTTCCAGGCTCCTCGACGTTATTTCCAGCCGTTTGGTTCAGGCCCTCGCGCCTGCGTAGGCAAACACATCGCCATGGTGATGATGAAATCCATCTTGGTGACGCTGCTCTCGCAGTACTCTGTCTGCCCCCACGAGGGCTTGACCCTGGACTGCCTCCCACAGACCAACAACCTTTCCCAGCAGCCTGTAGAACACCATCCAGACTCTGAACACCTCAGCATGACATTCTTACCCAGACAGAGAAGAAACTGGCGAACCTAACAGTCCCTATACTTTTAAATACATTATATACATATGATCTTCATTCATTCATTTATCTAATGATTGTACAAAGCAAACTTGTTTTCATGTTGTTGTGCATAACCTGTGTTTCTACTGACTTGTGCATTGTGTAAAATGTAAGTTTCTGCATACTGTTGAAGTAAATGTAAATTATTATGACAAAGTTATGGGTTGTGTCTTCTTTCTTTGATTTTGAAAAATACTTTGGCTGGAAAAAAAAGTTTAACTGTTTCCCAAACTTTAAAGAAAACACTAATTATTTAAATTATTTGAACACTATTGTTAACAGAGTATTAGGAGTAAGTCAATTCAACTTGACCCTTCAATACTGAGAGTACCATATTTTGATGCATGCAGCTTTTTAACCCGGGACACCCCCTCATGGTAAAAGAAAAAAAAAAAAATTGGTTGAAAACCCCTGGTACATAAAACCTGATACTTGTCTTCTGCCCCCTGGTGGATACCTTTTGCGTAACAATATTTCTGACATTACAGTGTAATAAACCACACATATTAAATTATTGTCCTAATTCACTTATTTATAAAATTTAATTAAACAAGCAGTTTCCAAAGAAAAAAACCCACTTAATTTTCTACCCTTCCTCTCTAAGGTCAGGCTACAAAAGGTGTGTTGTGATTTATACACAGACAATGTGGACAGAAGAGCTTTACGAAGAGAAGAAGCTGTGGATTATTTATCAAGTGTAAAAATAAAATGAATAAGTAAACAAGTAAAGTTCATCACTAGTTGTGATGAACTAGTGACCTGTCCTGTACCCTGCCTCATGCCCTGAGTCTCAAATGGACAAAGCAGTAGAGAAAATGACAGAATGAATGAAACGTCAAATAAAACCTTTCAAAGAGGATGTAAAGCAATACAGGTGCACGGTAATTTGATACACTGAGAACAAATAAAACAAAACTAAATGAAAATAGTGTGAAACTAGTAAAACTGTTCAATACAAACTTTAAGATCCACAAATAAAAGAGCTTCTTGTGTTTGCATATACTGGTCATGAGAGGGCACTACAGCATATGACAAGGTTGTTGTGTTTTTTCTTCAGCCTAAATAAAGTAACCAACATGTTCAGTTTCTCTTCCTCTGGGCAAATCTGCAACAAAATTTCACACACATGCTTCAATCTATATTATTTTAACTCTCAAAAAACACCACATCCACTTAAGGGATGACGTGGAACAATTAGAGAAGCTCTTCTTACAAATATTATTGATTAATAATGTGTTTGAAAGATGAGAAAAGAAAAGATGCTCATTCCGAGTGAGGATATGAGATCAAACAGGGATTGTTCGTGTGAGAGTTTCAGCTATGAAGTACATTAGTTCAGAGATGTCAGTCTGAGATGTGAGACAGCAAAACATCTAGAAAAAGATGCACAGTCTCAATCCTACTGACACGAAGCCTCCTGGGACCTGCTTGTGCTGATTATATTGAGATGGGGGAAAGAAAACAGACACAAGTGCTTGGTGCGCTAATCAGTATCCGCAACGAACTGTTTTACCACATCAGCAGCAAGTTTACAGACTGTGTTGAAAACTGTGTTAGTTCTGTGTAAGGTGTTATCTCTGCTCGTGTGCATAAAATTGGTGTCGTGAGTGCGTGAGCTGTTGCTTTTTTCCATTGTTTATGTGCAAATAAAAACTCTTTGTAGGCGTCTTGGAGCCAAACAAATGATTACATTCTCATTAACCTCACTACATCAGTCCTCCTCTTTGCTATAATTAGCCTCACAAGCACGACAGCAGTCCTGAAGGCACATTTTACCAGGGGAACACTCATCCTCAAAACAATCTTCATCATATCTGTAAAAAAGAATTTAGTCATTAAAAATCCAGGAATACTGAGAAACAGATTGGATGAAGAGGTTACTGTTCATCCAGATACACTATAAAATAACTAGAAAATAATTACTACTAATTAAGAAACAGCCTGTTTGTCAACCACATTGTCAACCTGTTCACTTGGTGAGTTCCTGCCATGCTGCCAGTTTACAACTCAAAATCCCTGAATGCCTCAATTGTCAGTATAGTTGTGCTTTGAGATGAATGGAATCATAAAAAACAGAGAAGAAGAAGGAGGAGTACGAGGTGGCGATTTAAGTTGCAAATGAATAGACTAGTAGATTTGTATTAGTTGATGTGCCATTTCCCAACAACAGCTGACAAACGTGTTAACACTTACTATCGGGTACAAGACTAGCTTCAGGGTGACAGGGTGCTGTAATTATCACTTCCTCACTGTGGGGCCTTAATACTGCCACTGTCAGTCATTGTCAATATCTATCTATCTATCTATCTATCTATCTATCTATCTATCTATCTATCTATCTATCTATCTATCTATCTATCTATCTATCTATCTATCTATCTATCTATCTATCTATCTATCTATCTATCTATCTATCTATCTATCTATCTATCGGAGGGTGTATTGTGTTAATATGGTGTAATGTCTACACCAAGTTGAGGTTCCTTAATTCTTGTCCCAGACTATGATGATGACTTAATGATCACCCAAGAAGCCAAAATTACTTTCCATAGAAGATATTAAGGCTGAAAAGTTTCCTGAGTGTCTTCACAGTGAATAATAAAAATAACAGAAAACACACGGCTCTAAACTGAGGGATGCCAGGCATCTGCTGAATAGATCTGTGGTAACATTCACTTTGTGTGTATAACTGGGGGCTGCAGTGTATGTGTGTGCATGCGTGGGAAGGTATTACTCATGTTGTGGGGACACAAATCTGTTGACAAAGTCACACAACAGGGACTTGTCTTCCACAATGAGACACAAAGCATCCCCATAATGTGGATCATAAAATGTAAAGGTGAAGAAAAGTTTTAGGAGTTAGATCTGAGCTCAGATCAGGGGCTGTGTTGCGCAATCAGTTCAAACTCACTGATATGGCGCATTTTTAATGACACATGTAGAGTTCAATTCTTAAATAAAAGAATGTAAGAGAAAACTACATTTAGAGTAATGAAGTTACTGAAATTAGGTCAATGTGACTATTTCTGTTTCTGTATGTTTGTATATGTGTTAATTTGTTTAATAATTCTTAATAATTTAGGCGGAGTTTAAGGTTACTCTAATTGGTGCCAATAGAAACTGGATGAAAGTGCTATAAAAGAATAGTCGCACAAGCTTTAGCGTGTTAAGTCATTTGGGAAAAGCATTTAAGTAGAAATTGGAAACAAACTGGTTTCAAACTGTCACAGATGCTTTTACCATGAAGAACGTTGTTTCATGATATATGTTTTAATATAAGTTTTCTTACTGAAAAGAATAACTTGCATTAAAAATATTTTGGATTTTCTGTAAAGTTTATGGTATCCTAAATGTTAACTTTGATGCAGTTTCTTATCTCCTTTTTTTTTTTTTTTTTTTTTTTTTAAAAGTCCATGTGCCTTCATTTGTGGTTTTTGTAACTCACATGTTGAATATTTTCCATTTCCATTCATCTATTTTGACTTCAATATGACAGATTTATAGAGGCAAGATGCTAGACAGCTTTTAAAATAACCCCGACGTAAAAGCCTTGCAGCTGTTATACTGTCCTGATTGACAATCTGATTGATTACATACTGATTACACCCTTCACGCACACACATGCAAACGCACACACACACACACTTGCATGTTATGTCGTGCTAAAATTCTCAAATGCCAGTGGCCATACTGTCTCTCTCTTTAAGTCCCCTGCTGGATTAGTGCATCATTAAAAGAGAGCATTGGTTGTCATGGAAACATCTACCAGAAAGGAAAAACTGGCAAAGTACTCATCTCTACATTGTAGAAACACCGTCAATGTGGATTACACCTCCCACAGTTTGCAATGACACAGGCCTTTTTTCTTTTTCGCACGTTTCTCTGCCTCACTACCTATACACCACATATGTCAGGTTTTTTCATAGTTACAAAATAAAAGTGAGGAAGAAAAAAAGGTCACCCAGATCCTGCATAGAAAATCTATCATGAGGCTGTCCTGTCTGAAGGAGCCTGGTCTGGAAGGCTCTCTGTCAGTAAGGGCACTGGATCAAAGGCCAACTTTCACTTCGCAGCTCTTTCATGCTGCTTACTTTACAAAGTCAGCTCATTTGTTTCCCATTGAACATCAGAAGAGACTGATGGCACTCATCATTACAGGAAGTGCTTCTGCTTGTTCCTATTATTATTATTATTATTATTATTTCAGTCCCTCTTATCTGCTTGCTTTCAAAACAAGCCCGTCTGGAGGTTTCAGAGTTTTCACGCAGCTTATCAACACAGAGCTCCATCAAACCCAAACCGCTGTTGGGTTTGGCTGAGACGGAGAGTTATGTCTATTATGTTCATTTCTGCTTCAGAACCACATACTCTCTTCTGAAACTAGGAGGTGTGTGCATTAAGTGGAGATGTCATGTGCATCGCGAATGAATCAATTCTTTTGAAAGCTCTCAACATCCTTGCCTCTACAAACAGTTTGTTGGTGAGCCGCTGAGTGACATCATGGCAGTCCAACATGCTCGATTTACATTAATATTTCAATGGCAGAAAGCTTTTCTTGGATGCAAATACTGTGAGTTTGATCAAAATGTTTAACAAAATTTGCTCTGATGTCCCTCAGGCTGATTCTATTTTTATGTGTAGTTTTTTATTTTTCTGTCTTTTTCCTGTCATTTAAAAAAATCTTGCACTGTAGTGTTTATATGGGTACATATTATTTTTAATATTATTAATATTATTAGTAGTAGTCGTAGAAGTGGTAGTAGTAGTAGTAGTAGTAATATCAAGTATCATCATTATTATTATCTCTGCAAATCTACTCAGCTGCTCTACCGTAACTTTAAATATAATGACTGTAACACTGTTTTTTTTTCATTTACTTGCCAGATTTTAACAACTTCACCACCAAATAGTGATGAAGGGTGATGAAGATGTTGAACTATAATTAAAATTACAGACCCCCTCTTGCAACAGCACTGAGATTGCTTTCACCTCCCAGCAAAGACACAGTTATCATTAATGTCAGTGAAAGCACGAAGGTGCTGCTGATGATGCCTGCGTCAAAACTAAATTTCTGATGTTTAGTCAAAAGGCTCCTGTGTAGAAAAATAGACAGTGTGAACTGTCTATTTCTCATAATAATTTGTTCTGTTTCAGTTTATAATTTTTGGTTATTTTAACAGGCTGATGCACTCTGTCAAAGAAATGTACTGTAGACTAACATTATGCTCTCTGTCTCAGACAAAATAGCACTTCTATTTATGCCCACACAGCCCACGCACTCACTCTCCATTTCTCATCAGGTCAAAGGAAAATACAGCTTTATTGGGAGGATCAAACAAGCTTGGCTTGTTGTTATTGCTGGCATCTGTTTTGCCTCTGCATTATTGCAGAAGAAAGTCATCATGGCAGTCAGGCTTGCAACATTTGCACACAGTGTCAAAGATAAGTGAGCCTTGGGCAGTGGGAAGGAGGGCCAATGCCATCTGGTGCCCGGTGTTCCTGCTGAGCAACAGTGAGCGCCACACCTGGGATGATGGTAACGCCTGCAACTGTTCTAGGACCACCAACTGGACTCCCACCTGCCCCCACACACCACACAGCCTTATTTCTGTTTCACAAAAAGTAACCCAAGTTAATTAAAACTGGGACCAACCCTGGGATCATTTTACACATTTTATGTCAGAAGTATATCATGCCTATGAAAATGATTTCATAAAATATTTTTCACATTTTACTTTTTTTATTATTTTTATAGGCTTGTACTTATTTCCTGTTTCCTGTTTTCAGCTGGGAGGAAAAAGTGACACCTCCACTATAAGCTGTATAAGTTGTGTCTTTGTTATATTGCCTCCTCTTTTAAAGATTATTATGTTTGCTGTGATCACCAAAACTTCTTGAAAATTTAATGCCAACTGTGCTTCAGATGCTTGAATGTGGCTGTCTCTGCTAAATGGCAATTGGCTGACAACTTTGCCAATGTCATACACTATATCAGGTCCTTTATAGAATAACAAAATGTAAAGTAAAAAAATACAGATTGCTGGACTATGAGAGAATTAAAAAGATAAAAGATGCTTTCAGTTCTTTGGAACTGATAGAAACTGCAGATGTGTAAAACTGTAAAGCGGTGGGTAAAGATTTTGCCTTTTTTTTAAATAAAAAAAAAAGCTACATTAAATGCAGATATAGAAATAAAGAAATGTGCATATGCCATAGAGCCTGAAAAAAAAAAAATTATTATTATTATTATTATTATTATTATTATTATTATTATTATTATTATTATTATCATCATCATCATCATCATCATCATCATTATTATTATTGTTATTATTATTATTATAGTTGTTGTTGTTATTATTATCATTATTATTATTGTTATTATTATTATACTAATAATAATAATTATTGTTATATTTTTTCATCGTAAAATAACAGTTGTTTGATATAAGACAGAGCTTTGTGTTAAAAACTAAGGTAGCAGATGTACATTCAGTTTCTAACATAAAGTCTTTGTACAATTTATTTGTTTAGTTATTTTTTCATACAACCATTGCCTTCTCTCTTATATAAGTTTTAGCCATTAAAAACTAAATCTGTCATATCAAAGATAGATAGTGTGAAGACGATATGGGAAGCCTTCAGTTGTCAGGCCCATCTCTTAAAACACCAGCTCCCAGTCTGGGTTCAGGAAGCAGACAACCTCTCTACTTTTACAATAAGGTTTAAAACTTTACTTTAAGCTTATTGCTTGGGTGACCCGTAGCCATCCCTTTAGTTACTGTACTGTTATTTATTTTTCTAAATATACAAAAATATGACATTTCTAGTCATATAAGTTAATGACTTGGCTTTTTTTCTTTTTCAGCAGCTACCCTTTAGTTTACAGTTATGTTGCTGATGACCCTCTCTCCTGTCCCCTCCACCCCAACTGGTTGAAACAGATGTCTGTCCCCCTTTGTTTGATGATTCTGCTGGAGGTTTTGCTTCCTGTTAAAAGGGACCCCCCCCTCATTATTACAATGGATTTGTTTCCATCACAATACATCTGACCTACAATAAATTGGTTTAAATTTGACAGCTTTGTAAAGTATTTTGAGATGACTGTTATGAATTCATGCTAAACAAAGCTAAACCATCATATTATCAAAGTGTACATATTTGAGCTCATGCCAACACAAATCGTGCACCACAGACACGGTGAAGGCACCAAAAGAAACTATAACATGAAGCATTTTGTGTAAAAACATTGACTTATATTAAAAGATAACAAATTGAGTTGATATGCAGTGATAACTTCAGAATATCTTCTTAAAACAGATACTTTTTAATACTTTAACATTATGTTTGACTTTTTATCTTCATGTGATGACAGACATCTGTGTTAAAGTTGTCCTTAATATGGAATTCTTTTAGGAAATAAGTACAATGGGAGAGTATTTCACTCCCCATGGTGATTTGTCTCATCTGTTCGCGCATTTCAGACCTCTTGTGTTTTGTGGCAGAAAAATCAGAACTTTCATTTGTCTTCCTACACAGTGTTGCATGTGGTACCAAACAGTTTTTCCTCCACTTTCATGTAGAAATCTGGGAAAGAGTCATGGCAGATGTGATGCATTTCTCTTCTTTGTTTGCTTGAGCAGGACAGATGCATGTAAGAGCTGCAAACGGTTGCCTTGCTGTTGCCTGTTTTCATAAAGATTCAGTGTTCTTATGTTGTTCTTAAGCCATTCAGGTCCTTTCATCCTTCAGACTCAGCATCAGAATCATATTCTGATTATGATGCTTCAGATATTTGAAGGATTTTTATTGCGTTTATCTGTTGAAAAATATCAGACAACAGTCCTTAGTGATTCACCCAAGGACACTCTTACACTCTAAGTATCAGAGCTGGAATTTGCAGTCACCCAAGAATAAAGAAGCTTTTATCAGGAACTCAGAAGACAAATTTAATGAATGTTAAATCTGTTCTTTTTTCACCCTGAAAGGCAGCTGTTTGTCAAGCTATAATATACGACACACCACAGTATCCTTGACAGTTTGTTGGACTTTTTGCAGCAAATAGTAAAACAAATAAATAAAAATGGAAAGTCAATAAGAACATAAAGTTTCTTCGGTGACCGGGTGCACGTATGATCTAACAGAAATATGTGACCATCTAAAACACCTCAGAAGCGTTTAATGATTACCTGTGATCATGTGACCATTACAGATAATACATGATTTTACAACAGCCAGTAACAAGAGGTCATGGGATTTTCACTGCTGGAGATGAATTTCAAGTCGCCATGAATGAGTCTTTCCCATTCCTCTGCTAAAACACAGGCAGCACTCTTACCAAGAGACAGAGAGGGAGGGAGAGAGGAGGAGAGAAAGAAGAAGAGACAGCACTTGCAGCATACAGAAAGAGGTAGAGAAAGAGTTTGAGTGGAGGGAGTGAGGAGAGGCTGAGTGTGACAGCACCAAATGAGAGGCAGCGGAGGAGGAAGACGAGGAGGAGGGACAGAGTGGCAGGGAAAAGGGGAGGGAGAAACTGAGAGGGGGACGGACGGAGAGGGAGTGAGGGGAGGGAGCGTCGGAGATGGGAAAGTAGATGAGAGAGAGAAGTAAAGAGGGAAACTGAGGGAGTCAAAAGCGCAAAAAAACAGGAGGGCATCTCAGCAAATCAGTCCAGCAGCTTTCCCTCTCAGCTACAGAGATCCGGGTTGGGAGTCAAAGATTAGCAAGGCAGAGGAAAAAAAAAACACAAGTTGAGTTGTTTTTTGTTTTTGTTTTTTTTTTGGCTCAAGAAATCACAAGATTCCCTAAAGAAGGAAAGAGTACAGAAGACAGAGGAATAAGAGCGTTTCCAGAGCATTCGAGTGTCCTGAAAGGGGGAAGATGGATTCAGACTCTGGAGAGCAAAGTGATGGAGACATCTCTGCAGGTAAGCCTTAACATCTGGTTCTTCTTCTGCCAACTGGTGAGTCAGTTTATCCAGTGTATCGCCGGGTTTGTTTTTCTGTTTTTCCCCAGTAAATTTCAATTGCATTTTCATCAGTTGCCAGACCTTCAACATGTAGATAGTGAAGCTAATCAGCTCTTCTCACTGCAGCTCTGTTCTCTGTGCTGTGCTCAGCAGCCAGTTGCCAACAAAACTGAAGACTTTTTTTTTTTTTCCCCCAAAGTCTTTCACACTTTATCTAGCCTGCTTTCTGAGATGTATGAAATTCAGGCTGCTGGGAGCTCTGATGTATGAACACTGTGACGCTGGTGACAGGCAGAGCCTCACTGAGAAAAAGCCGGCTCAGTCGCCACCAGGAACAGGCAAGCTCCAACACGTGCAACCAGTTTGTTCATCAACACATCCAGCCACAGAGAGAGCTCTGACTCCCTGAACGCTAAGACCTTCCTCCTACCTGTGATGCATCTCACTTTTAGCCAACATAAAAAAACATGTTTAGATAAACTGTTTCCTAGAATTTGTGAGTGGTTGTTTAATAAAAAAAAAAAAAAAAAAAAAAAAGGAGAGGTTTATGGTGTCAGAGCACAGGGCAACAGTTTACTGCAGTGATGAAAGTTACACATTAAACATGCAGACACACAAACACACTCCAAGAAGTTGACTCTCGCTGGAAATATCTCAGCCTTCCACACATGTGGGTGGTTTTAGGAGCTGTGAGTCTGAAAGAAATTCAAAGCGGGAGATGAAACGGCCTTGTGCAGATGGTTTTGAGTTTGAAGATTTGATACTCTGAAGGTTTCTTTTACAACACAGTAAAGTCTTTCACTTTTCCTCATCAAGAAGTGAAAATTTCTTCTTTCCTGTTTTATGGATAAAGATCTTTTTGAGTTCCTCTAAATTTATTTCTGTCAGGTTTGAGGTTTGTCCTTGAGTTCTTCTGCTTGACATGATAAAGATGTTACATGATCTTTGTCACTTAAAAGTGTTGCTGATGGTGTGACTTGTTTGCAGGTTTGTCAGGGAACATAGAGGTTTCTATGTTAATTATGCCCTGATGAACCATCTGTCTGTCCATCTGCACATTTCTGTCTTTCAGTCCATTAGCAAAGCAGGAGGAACCTTGATACCAGAGCCAGAAGGCTTGGCTTACATCGTCAGTAGGTGATGATACGCCTATCATTTACTGACTCCAGGCAGTGAAGCTTAAAACATCAACCATGACTTTTGTATGAACAGTCCAACCAGTAAACAGTGACAAAGGATTTTTTTTTTTAGACAAACTGACACTGTGATAGTTTCAGGTTTCTATAAATATAACAAGCTTTTGCAACAAATGAGGAACAAAGCTTTTTAGATCTTTCTTAGCTGCAGGAAGACAATGTTGCACATGTTGAATAAAGCACAAACAGCAGGATCTTTCCCCGATTGAGAGCCAACAAGCACCTGAGTCATGCTTGGAATGCAACATGCTTTGTGACTCTGCTGCAGACTGTTATTCTGTGTGTTGGTCGTTAAAAAAAAAAAAAAAGTGGTATGACTTCAGTTTTAAGGTCAAGTTTTCCAATGAAACTGGAAAAAAGGTGTTTTGAAAACATGTCTATTTTGAAACCCTGTCAAACACAAACATGACTCTCAGTCGTGGATATGAGGATGAGGGATGCGTGATGGGTCGAGCTTGATGCGTACCGACTCTGGTCCGTAAATTCAGAAGTATAAATACTGAGGTGTTTTCATTTCAGCAAACCGACTCCCCAGCCTTTCTTCTCTGGCCTTGAGCTGTTGGTGGTTGCTATTAGAAACTGGATCTGACTTTATCATATTTTATTCTTTCTCTTCTGCCTCTAATTTATCTTCACATGCGTTTCTGAGAATGTAATCCTCATATACTTTCCCTTAGTTCAAAAGTGTATATATGTGCTGATCCCTGATGACATACATGCTCTTGACTCATTTAGCTGCACAAGAAGTGAAACTCACAGGTTTGTTTTTAAATTGAAAAGTCAAAAAACTGATTATTAAACTATATCTGGAATTTCTGAAGAACTAAATCATGACAATATTACTGCTAGGCTGCTGCTAAGGCAAAAAATGGAGATAGTTGAATTAATACTCACAGAAAAAACTGGTTTGGTTACACGTGTATATATAAAAACACTGTAAATAATGGTGGGTCGACATGCATGTGTAGTTGTGATGTTAGACACACAAAAAAAAAGAGAAAAAAAAACAAAACATACAACATAAAATGTGTACCGGTAAGTTAGTTCAGGCAGCACCGCTCAAGTCAACTGCTACTGTAAACACATGTCCAGCTCACTGTGATGAAGTGAATCAGCTAAGAGGGAAAACAGAATATCATGTTGGTATATTTCAACTGGAACAGGTTTAAAACCTCCTGATTCTACAGAAAAATATGCCTCAGAACAAACAGGAAGCGCTGCAAAGCAAAAGCACAAACATGTGGAGTTACCTCATTTCACAAACAAAGCATGGAACCAATTCCTAGGACCCGGAGAGGCCTCTGCTTCCCAGCAGAGCTGCACATCCATTACTGGGGGTAACACGATATCTTGTGACTTGGAAACCTGGATCAAAACGAATGCTGTACAGGTGTTTTTTTCATTTTAGATGATGACAGATGAATGTTGCTACTGCATAGCAGCTGCCGGGCTACATGCAACAGAGCTCGCCCCTCAGCTCCCAGCCAACCAAACCCTTTAATGATTACTGCACAGGGAAGAAAAACTTACCATGAAAACCTGAATTCAGGGGAATTGATGAAGAATTATATAGCTATGCACAATCAATACAAGCTCTCAGTAAATAAGTAGCAATATCTTAGTACATTTCATCAATTCAAATCCAAATAAGGGAAATAGTCAGTGCTATTTTTATACTTTTGCTGCGTGTCTGCACACAAGTCTGTGCTGTTGATTGATGTCAGCATCCCATATTACCTTAGCCCACCTCCAGTACCCCACCTGTATGCTTCAAGTGCAGCTTTCTTTTAAAGGGGATGACATTACCCCCCACTCCTTGCTGAGTAAAGCACAGTTTTCTTGGAGGCAGTAAAAAGATGCAGAGCATTTATGTCATATTCTGCAAAAAATAGAATGAACAAATGCATGTTAAATATGCCAGGATTTGTAAAATTACCACTAATTTTACTTGGAAATGCATGAAAAATTCTTGAACTTGTTAAAAAAAAAACAAAAAAAAAACAACCAAACAAATAACAAAAAGTATTAAATTATTCCAAAATCAAACCGTTAAGGTGGAGATAGGCCAGCAATCCCTTTCTGGGCCATCAAAGGTTATTGAGTGTCACAAAAATGGTGGACTAAAGGTTGGAGGCAAACATTCTTGGGTGTGAGAGGAAGGATGAAACTTCATGACACAAAGCGGTTCATCTCTTCATTGTTGTCGCCCTGTTTGCTTGTCTTTTGTCTGCTTCAACCACTATGAATGAAATTCACTTTATACAAAAAATAACAAAAAGAAAATGTACCTATAATCATCCAGTCATGCAGTGAGCATGCCTCAGATCACAGCAGTAGCCACCAGCAGCCCTGTCCTTTCTTCCTGTGGTGGAGAGGAGATGAAAACACCTCATTATGAGTCAGAGTGATGCTGTCGACACTCCTGCATGCTGCAGGTTTGAAGCCCCCAAAAACTAAAAAGACATTTTATGAAACAGCAAAGCTCCCGTGCATGTAAATCTTTTCTCAGTTGCCATATTGATCTGTTGTTATGTTGGAGGAGAGTGAATAATCAACCCACTCCCGACTTTGGGCTGATTCATCATGGTGATGTGACTCTTAATGCCAAAACCCCAATCTGCCATCTGTGGAACAATTTCCATCAGTTTGCTTTTCCATCCGTTTTTCAAGGAAAAGCAGACTTGTTGAAAAGAGAAGCTGTTGGAATAACAGCTGTGGGATGCATATGAAGCATGAGAGCTGTTGATGTGCTTCAATTACAAACAACAACAAAAAAAAAAACCTGCAGATGTTGTTTGATGACACAGCTGAAATTTAATCCTCAGCCAGGTGACGCTCCTCCTCATTCTGCGGCACATTTACACACCGATAAACTCTTTTGCTTCTGTTAATTACCGCCAATCTACTCTTGAGCAAAATTTGTATCTTTTTCAGATGAGCCAAAGAGCATTCAGCAATCACAGGAGAGCTTCTGCTTCATGATTGCCATATTGGCAGACTGGCCACATGCTTTACACATGAGAGGCAGGCTGAGTGAGCCAGCACTGCGTACACTGTAACACTACCGTACACAAACACAGGCATGCTCTTCTTGCTCATTCCTCTGCTTGTGTGCTCTCCTAACACATACATCCCTGATTCCCCCCCCCCCCCTCTCTACCTTTAATCTGGCCCACAGATGGAGGCTGCACTAAAAACCAGCAACACACACACATTCACACAAAACACACACATGCTCGAGACACCAAGAGTCAGTTCTGGAAAACTGTAACAAGAACTGTGGATGAAAGAAAAAAAAAAAAAAAAAAAAAAAAAAGGAGTGAAGCCATAAGTGGAAAAGACGACGCAGGATAATGTGGTTTTTCCCTATAGCTGTAGCAGAAGACAAATCCTTTAACTCCCAGGTCACTGTCGATGAGTGCATTTTCCCCTCTGTGCATACATGCATGTTTGCACTGACACAATAATTTGGTGGCATTTTACTGGAGTAGAAGGACATTTGGAAGGAGAACTGTCTCCCTGCGGCTGAGCCATTACTCAAACGTGGAATTAGATCGCCGAGGTACTTTCGCTGGCATTCTAGTCATATGCCTCATAGAAGCACATTTAGAAGGAGGAGAAAACTGTGGGGTTTTTTCTCAGTTTGAAGCAAAGAAACACTCGGTTGTGGTGCCTGATATGTGTGGGGGAAGAAGGGGGGGGGGACTGGTGTCAGTGGCACCTAGCCTGTTCAAATCCCTGATCTGTTCATCTGCATTTGCATTTCATCTGTGATGCAGACTTTCAGATGTCTCTCTCTCTCTCTCTCTCTCTCTCTTTTTTTTTCTCTTGTTAACTTGTTTTTAACCATAATTCATAATCACTGACAGGAATCATGTGAAAAGGTTTTTTTTTAACATTCAGTTTTGGGCTCCAGTTTTATAGTTCAGACAAGATTTCTCCATTAGTGCCAGTAAAAAGTCTGCCATGTTTGTGGGAAGCCACAGCCATCTGGGGTTGTCTTACTTACTTCCCTGCTATATACCCTCACTGCATGCAGATGGTATCAGGCTAAAAATGACTCTCTACAATGCAGCATAGATATATTTTAGAGCATGATGGTGTGGGAGGCAGCTGTACACACAGCTTTTCATGTTTAACTCTGACACAATTGAACTGAACTTTGCTGATTATAGCATTTTAAGGTTGCGGTAGGAAAAAAGTGGATGTTCAGCACAGTATTTCACAACAGTTCTTCCAGCGGTATGTGACATTAAACTGCTTTAAAGCAGCACATTTAAATATTTTGTTGGCAATAATGGCCACAGTGAGAGACAGAAAATTCCACACTCTGTTCTCTTTACCAGCCAGGATACAGATTAACTCGTGGAATAATAAGGTCGGAGCTTGTACAAGAGGTTAAAAGAAAGAATGTAGCCACTAAAGGTCAGAAACAAATCTACAAATGTGTGTGTGTGTGTGTGTGTGTGTGTGTGTGTGTGAGTGCGCGAGTGAACCACAGTTATTTCCTCATCATTAGTTAGTGGTGGGTTGGCAGCTAACAGAGCAGAAGCATGTTGGCTTCACACTGCAGTGTGTCATGCAGAGTGAGGGCCTTCAAGGCCAAAGTTTGCAGCATATCCAATTTTATCACTCCAATCAAAGCACCAGTCAGCCTTTTAATTGAGGCACCCAGACAGCTGAAACCCTGCCCTATTTCATGGTTGACCTTTGCCTCCACATTACTTTAACACACACTAAAGAGTTTATTTTTTATGTCCATATGAAAAGCATAGTCCATATGCCAAAGCACTGGCAATACAAACTGAAAACTATATGAGTATTTCGGTTTATCTTTACTGTCTAAAAACAACAAGCCAAATTCATCTGCCTTCATATAATGATCAGTTTTTCTAAGAATTAAATAAAGTCCACGGCTTCCAGTTGCAGACCAGACAACCTGGTCATGGAGGCAGAGTTTCAGCGTCACAGTGACAAAATGAGCTCCTCTGCAAATGATTTGTGGGTTCTCAGGGCCTCCTTTTTTTTTTTTTTTTTTTTTTTTTACAGAAAACATGAACCCAGTTAAAGTGGGTGAACTAGTAAACAAACCAGGAGGCCAAAGTTCTGGGGAAAGCTGGCAAGGCCTGGACGACGGTGCCCGCGAGCCTTTAAGTGTGTGCGCGTCTTTGCGTGCACGTGCGTGTCTTTGTGAGATGATGCTGGATCATGCTGAGACTTGGCCATAGTCTATGAGAGGAGCAACTCACCCAGGGCCGGAAAACACTCACTTCCTTGCCACTCAGTGTTGTAGATCTGGTGAGAAGTAGACAGGGAGGAAGAGACAAAGAAGAAGACATGAGATAAAAACACGAGCAAGTTTCTTATACAGCTGCAAATTATGTGAAAGGAAATGATAGTTTTTTGGGGGGTTTTTTTGGTCTTGTGCGGGTCTGTGTCTGACGGAAAGGGGTTTTGACAGCAGCTACAATCAAACTGTAGACATATGATTCCAGCAGTCTTTCTTCAACACCATCTCCCTCATTCTGTCCATCCGTCCTCCACGCTCCTTTAAAATGACGTGACACATCTTCGGTTGTGTAAAAAGGCTTTGATATTACATCATGGTTCATATTTTATCTTTGCTAATGCAGAAAGTCTTTCAAAACCTGGTCTCTTTTTTTTCTTTTTTCTTTTTCCAGTTCCTACTTTCATGAGTTCACTTCCATTAATCTTGACTGAAAGGTGTGAAATGAAAATGTACATACTGCCAGTTCTGCCCATCTCCTCCCTCTTTTGCACATCCCACCCTTTTCTCTGCAAATATGCAGATTTTTCTCTTCAAGATAAAATAAAAATGTTTGAAAGACTTTGTTTCAGATGTTACGGCCTGAAATATTTCAAATACATTTTTTACTTTTGTGTTTATGATGCTTCAGTCAACCAGCCTGTCAAAACTTACACACATTAGTAGCAAGCTTTCTATAAATAGACTGACACAATTTTTTTTATTAATGAATTAATTCCTCAGGAAGCTTATGATTCTTTGCTCAGCTGCTTTTCTACATCATTGCATATCAGTCAAAGAGCATTTTCAACCATATCTGGACAGTCATTGGAGAGGTTCCTAAAGTTTACCACCCAGGTTACAAGCAAAAGTGAAAGGCAAAGTTGTGTTGCAGAAATTATTATTAGAAATATACAGAAGTTTTTCCACTAAACCAACATCCACATAATGGGAGTAGTTTTCCAGAGAAGCTCCCAGAGGACTGGAGCAGAGAAGAGAGACAGCCTCCAGCCAGTTCCCATGCCCAGCTTACCAGCTAACTGCGGCCTGGCTCTTTATGCTAGTTAAACAATGGCGCATGGGAGGAAACCACAGCTGGTGAAGATTTTAGCTTTACAGCAGAAGAGAGGTCAAAGTGTAAGATTCTCACAGGCCATGCTGGGTCCTGACAGGATGTCCTGGATACCACTTTGCATCCTCAACGGACTACTAGCTCCTCTAGTCTTCACAACAAGTAGGAACTGCGATGAAAGCCACAGGCAAGCTAAAAGGTGGAGGTCAAATCACTGCCATATCTCTCACTCCTTCTATTCTCCCTCCCTTTTCTTGTGACAGACCATCAAGCCTGCGGCACATTAATCAATCAGATGTCTCCTGCCTCCTCATCCTTTTGCTTCATCTCTCTAGATCAGCTCTACAGGGATGTGGCCATTAAAACTGAAGCACAGAGAGAGACAAAGAATGAGATGAGGGATGGAGCATTAAATAAGGTTGTGCAGCAGCCAAAGGCAATTTGCTCTTGTGTCCCCTCTGATTCAGAAAGGCTTCTAAGTGCCTAATACTACTCACAGGATTAGCGCTAACATGAACATTTTTATTTTACTCACTATTTATACAGACTAAGTTGACTTAATATTGTATTATTTCACTGCGACATGCAACACATTTCTCACAAAATACAACTGTAAGCAGAAAATAAGTTATTTCATTCGATACTTGAATCAGAAAATGCAGAATGTGTCTGACTGAAGAATAAAAAAGCAGTTTTTGTGACATAACTTTACTCATTTCATTTGTTTCCTATTCACTTGTTTCTGTTATTTTTGGGTCATGTTTTGGGGAAAAAAACAAATAAAAAGTAGATAAGAAGCCAGTAACACCTGCAAAACAACAAGAGGAAGTTCATTTATCTTGTTAAATTTTGCAAAATGTTCATTATTTTGCTTAACAAATCTCTGAGGAGAACATATAATTCCTGCTTTTTCAGCCTCACCAAAGCAGCTGTAAGGTTAATGTTTTTGAATTTACCAGAAACTAAAAATGCCCCACAGCCGTAGTGAACGTCAACCTCCATGACCCCAATTCACACAAATGAAAGTCATCAAGGCATTAAAACTGAGTTATTTATTAACGCTAAAGATCTGAATGCTCCTCTACATCCTGAACAGCTGTTAATAACACATTGAATGACCTCTTTCAGCACCAGACTGGCCTTTGGAAACTGGCACACAGTCAAAGTCATGAATAATGTAAATCCTCACGATACAGTGTACTGCATCCCAATCTGTTGCTCTCAATATAATCATATCTTCCTCAAGCTTCATACTCACCAGTTACTTTCTTCAGGAGCCAATACACATGCATTACAACAGACTGAGAGTGTGTAGAGGCGGTAAGTCTGAGTCATCATCTGAGTTGCATTGTGGGAGTCAGAAATATGACTCTACTGAGTCTTTGCAGGTTCAGAGTGAGTGGAGGAGAGATATGATCTTGAATGTATTCCATTGCTTGAATACTTCTGCAGATGTAGGATTGCCTGCATTAAAATGCATACTTGAGCCTTGAGTTTGCTATATTTTTCTGTGCTTAAATGACAGTGAAGCAGCAAAGTTGTTTAGCAAGTCAGCAAGCTTGAAACTGACTAAAATAAATTTCCCTCCTCGAGAGTTGCTGGTGGAGGTACCAGCTGGCTCAACTCACCTCTGCTCCCCTCCCAAGTCCATGGGCTTCTGAGTCCTGTTTAACATGAACCCAGCAGGCTATTAAAACCCTCTTTACTACTGCTGAATGACCCACTCCATTGTTTTCCTCTAGCCTTTAAAAGGCAGTCAGAGAGGCTCTGCTGCAGCTCCTTCTTGCAGAGCAAAAGTGAACTAAAAGGCCCCTGCAAGTGTAACGGAAGTCAAGCTGTTGTCCCTTTTTACTTCTTGCAATTTTCCTTTAGGATAAATTATTTATATTCCATTTAATTTCTGTCTAAAGAGCATTTTCCTGACATTTCCACAGTATTGATACTTTGAAATGAAATTGCTGATGGATGTTAAAGTGTATGAGCAAAAGCCCTTGCTGGACTGCTTGTCCTGTTCACAAGCCTGTTTTTAGTATGTGAAATGTAAATGTATGCAGCTCCTGCTCCTGAAGGTCAGTTTTACAGCCCACCTGAGGCCATGAGGGGATTAAAAGACGTTTTTGAAAAGGAAAATGTCTGGAAAATTAACGCCGGGGTTGCATTTACAGGGTGAAAAGAATTACCTGGCAACCACATATTTCAGAGAGGCACACACCGACAAAAACAGTCCTGCCTGAGAATGGAAAATGGGTTGCAGATGGAAAGAAAATGTACAACATGTACGGAATATTTGTGATGGCTATAAATGGGTTTCAAGGAAGTGTTAAAGAACACAACAGCGTTATTGTCTATCACCCACCAAAAAAAGCAGCCGTACAACTTCCATTTACGTCTGAGAGAGTTTGCCTGTCAGCAGCTTTCTGTGTTTAAACTACTAATGTTTGGAGTGAGGTGTGAAGCAGTTGACAGCACGGTAAATAAAGGTCCTTGTTTTCCTTTTCACTTATCTTCCAGTCTGTTTTTTAAACTCACCTGGTTAGCTATATGCAAATGTCCCCGTCCCCCATCCCCCCCCCCCCCCCCCCCCCCCCCCAACCTAGAATATTGTGACACCATTGTATATTGTGAAAGCACAGATCATGGTGTTATGTTTCTGAAGGTATCACTCACCTGAGCGGACTAGTTTTTGCTCATACTGAAAATAAACATGTAATTTGTAATTAAAGTAAGGTAGATGCAGCAGGTTTAGCTTGTTTTTGTTCCTTATTTAAGGAAGAAGGAACTTCTAAATCGTATCGCAGCTAAAACTATTGTGCAGTGGCTGTCACCAGTTTTGAGAAGCAATGCTCAAGTCCAAAAACTGCCTCATTCCCCTTGGAGGAAATGTAGAAACTGAAAGGAAGGGATGGAGGTACCTCATCAATAATGTATTAATGTATAAAAAACTCCAATTTTCCATCTAACCCATGTCCTGTTTCGTTAAAATCAAAAATAGTTTTACAAAACAAAAAAGCTTTTAAAGGATTTCCTGATATTACACACACATATTGACAAGATTATTTGTGAGGAGATGATGCAAACAAAATACAGTCTTGTTAAAAACTCCTGAACTGGTTTTTTCTATCTAATGCAGGTCCAACATGTTATCTCCTCTAATTTCTGCAACATAGCCACTTATAAGAGCTGAGTCAGTCCAATTCAAATCTACATCTGGTTACAGACACTAGACCAAACCATGTTTTTTTTTATCTAACATTTAAACTGCTGTTAATGTATATTTGATTATCCAAAACCGTTGCTGAGTTTTAAGTTCTTCTTTTCTAAATTGACATCCCAACTCAACAAAATGTGTAAGAACGTCATTGATATACACAAAACTTTCTTTTATTGTAAAAGCAGCAAATTCCTCACTCAGTGTTGAGTCTCTAGATACAAGCCTTATGTCTTTCTACGCGACTTGAAAGATGTTCAGTGTTTTGTACTGTCTTGGCACATATGTCATGATCTCTTTAATAGATTTAATTGGGATATGCATGCTAATTGTTGTTCATTTAGTCATAAATGTAAGAATGGTGGTCTCTTTCAAACAAGTGTATTGTGCACCACTGTTTATCCTCCTGGGTTGACTTGGTTCAGGCCAGTCAGTGAACCACAGCGTTCGCTCCTGGCCCAGCTAATGGCTCATTCTTCTGGTTACTCTGTAATAATACCAACAATAGCCTCAGGTCTCCTTTGTCAAACAAGCGCTCTGATAAGTAGTTCATTTAGCTTTGAGCTTGACCACTTTAAACAAATAAGAAATCTGTCAAAATGCTAGAAAAAAACTCATTCAACATGTAAAGAAAGTCTTTTTTTGTGGATTAATTCTATAAATTAGTGGTGTTATCGTCCATGTTCTGCCTCAGCAGATTTTACTGTTAGAAAAATTTAATTCTAAGATTAAGCAACATGTACGATAGCTTTGGTTCAAGTTGGACTAAAGTCATCCATGAATGGGCTGTTTGGCATCAGTAACTCTTTTTATGCTTCACTGTTAGTGTTTTGTTCATCACCTAACTAGTAAGTCCAATGACGGTCATGCAGATGTGGAGAATGGTCATTAACGGACAAGCCATGCAGCTGCAGATTTATTGTTCAAATCTCTTTCACTGAGAGGAAAAAGCCACACAGTCAGTATGAGGATGGGGATAAATGCAAGTGTATGAAGGCCTGCATATGGACACATCAATAATGGTTTCACAAAAATGTAAAAAAAATAATCACAAACCCAATCCCAGTTTATGATCATCCCATAACAACACTGACAAAGGAAACTCTTCAGTAAATAGCAATAAAATTTCCATACCTTTATTTCAGTGTGGCTGACTGATATGGAAATAAATCAGAGCAGACAGACTTTTAGCTGAACGCCACCTTCAGCAGGGCAGATTTGGCTGCTCTCCATGTTCCACATTGGATGTATGTTCTGACGCAACGCAGCAGAAAGTGTTGACTCAGCCCTCTAAAAACATCAGTCGGAACAAAGAGAGACTGTCTGGTCAACAGCCCCAGCCAGAGAGCTGCAAGCACCTTGCTAATCCTGATGTTAAAAGTAAACTTCACCAACTCCCAAAACACTCTTATGTAAGCAATTTGATGGGCCAGCGCCTCTGCAACTCGTCCTACATCGGTGGTTTGTTTTTAAAAACGTATTCGCACATGCCACACAGCAAACCTACTTTATTTTGTGGAAAACTACCACTTAAGGACAAGTGAGGCAGAGAAAATAATGAGCAGGTAGCAGGGAAAGTGTAGGAGCAGGAGGAAGATGAGGAACGGGATCGACATTTTTCTGTCCGTCTCTCTGCTGACAGCTTGAGTTCTTCTCTAACTCGTCCTGACACTCTGGTTCATGCATGTTGCTCATCGCAGTCCCTGAGTGACAGGCTGTAGGAGAGTGTGTGTGAGGAAGCATGGACTTTTCTCTGACTTCATGAGCACTTCCAGTAATCATCTAGCCTCACTTCCCTGAGTGCTGCTCATATCCCTAGCCAGACTGAATCACCCACCTCCTTTGCCAGTGCTCTGACTCACGCCTAAAGCAGCCTCATGTCTTGTCTTCTCTTTGCAGATTTTTTCCTCAAGTCTTCGTTTTTGCTTACATTCTTCCTCCCTCTGAGACAGGGGTCAAAGCAAATGAGTTGCTAGCCACCTGCTGGTCCGCAGACACAAGCTCAAGGCTGTACTGGGGAAGTAGCAAGAGAAGTAAAACTGCCTGCTCATAGTTCTGTTCTTAAAACACGCATGACTCTGTCAGTTTCTTACATGTAATACTCCTTTCAACAGTTAGTTTAATTAGTACCAGCTATAATTGTTATGAAGAGATTATAGAGTGAGTTGTAGTCACTCATATTGGTACAAATCTAAATCATCTGCACAGCTATTGGACTGACAAGGCTTGCATTATGAAGCAAGCTGTCACCTTTATCAGTGTGCCAGGGTTTCAAAAATCTACCCAGTTGGGTTTCTGAATATCAGAGGCTCACTGGAACAAAGAGCTGCTTGAGAGAAACAGGAAATGACAGTGACAAAGAGAGCCTGTTGATGAGAGCCACTGATCCAGCTAATGAAAAACAACAGTTACATATCCTGCCCTTGGTATTCAAATATCATGAAAACAAATAAGATTTTGTTTTTACACTTTGCATGCTACGCTTTTGCCACCTCAGACGATGAAAAGAAACACACAATGCTTATATGCTTGCTGTCATGATGTTATATTACACATACAACACATGATGTTCCTAAATGCAAAGTGGCTACAGACAAGGACAAAACCGTTAAGTTAATTTTTTTAATATAATCCTGTTAAAACATGGCTGAAAAGCAATGTCTGACTATCATTGGTTAAATTTTATAGAATTTATACATATATATATATATACAAAGTCACTTTTTTCCATATATATGGAAAAATATGACTTGTATAATCTAATAAATGTAATAGAAGGTGCTTCTAGTTGTAAACACAGAGAATTTTTACCAAAGTTTCTTTCAGGCCCTTTATGCATTTATATATATATATATATATATACATATATACATATATATACATATATACATATATATATATATATATATATATATATATATATATATATATATATATATATATATATATATATATATATATATATATACATATATATATATATATATATATATATAAATGCATGAAGTGAATAATTCAATTCAACTTTATTTGTATAGTGCCACTTCACAACAATGTTGTCACAGGGCACTTTACATACACGAATCAACATACACATCATTTCGAGCCAATTCATACATATCATATAATAGAAACCAACTGATTGCATCGAGTCATGACTTCAATCCAATCCCCCATCCTGAGCATGCACGCGGCAACAGTGGGAAGGAAAAAACTCCCCTTTAACAGGAAGAAAACCTCCGGCAGAACCCGGCTCAGGGAGGGCAGCCATCTGCCTCGACTGGTTCGGGTGGAGAGGACAGGAAAGACAGAACAACATGTACAACTGCACTTAATCAGGAAGACCAGCGGAAAAATAGGAGAGATAAGTTAGAGATGGCAATATTGGCATATATTTATACATTAATATATTAGAGTAATAGAGCGAGGTACTTCTCAGTGCATCAGGTAACATCCCCATTGCTAAATAAGTAATGCTTGGCTAGACTACCCATAACTATAAGAGCAATGTGCATAACCTAGACAGTTGGGTCCCGTACATGCAGACTCTAACTCAGGAGATGCTCATGTCCTAACTATAAGAATCATGAAAAAGGAAGGTTTTCAGCTCAATCTTAAAGGTGTGGAGGGAGTCTGCCTCCCGAACCCACGGTGGGAGCTGGTTCCATAAGAGAGGAGCCTGATAGCTAAAGGCCCTTCCTCCCATAGTACTCTTTGAGACTCTGGGAACCACAAGTAAACCTGCAGTCTGAGAGCGCAGTGCTCTATTTGGAATATATGGAACTATAAGATCTTTTCTGTATAATGGAGCTTGGTCATGGAGAGCTTTATATCTGAGGAGAAGAATTTTAAACTTTATCCTGGATTTAACAGGGAGCCGGTGTAGAGAGGCTAAAACTGGTGAAATATTATCTCGTCTGCTAGTCCTCATCAGAACCCTCGATGCAGCATTTTGGATCAGCTGGAGACTTTTCAGGGCATATTTGGGACAACCCATAAATAAGGAATTGCAGTAATCCAGTCTGGAAGTTAAAAAGCATGGACTAATTTTCTGCATCTTTCTGAGACAAGATGCCCCTAATTTTTGCAATGTTACGCAGGTGGAAGAAGGCGGTTCTAGAAACCTGTTTTAAATGTGAGCTAAAAGACAAGTCCTGGTCAATAATGACGCAAAGATTTCTGACAGGGGTACAAGTGCCTACATTAACCCTTCCAGAAAATCTGAAACAAAGGGGATAAATTGTCAACAAAAAATGGACCAAAGAAAACAAGATTAACTCCTAAAAGAACTTGAAAGTGACACAATTCAGTTCACAAGTTTTGAACAAGATCACTTTATTAGTTTTATCAGCTGTGATTAGTTTGCATACAGGAAACCATTTCAAAAGCTTAAAAAAAAGAACAGAGTGATCACTCGGGAAATATTGATACAATTGATCATTTTCTTTAAGATTCCTCTTTTAGATAGTTAATACCGCCATCAGTCTAAAAAGTAACTGAGATTGAGTGTTTTCATAGTGATCACACTCACAGTGACATCCTCCTTACACAACAATATAATTTCCATCAAACAATCTGCTATTTCATTCATTCATTATCCCAATGGCTCAGTTTGATTAAGGGTAGGAGGGAAGCTGGAGCCTATCCCAGCAGTCTTTGGGTGAGAGGCGGGGGACATCCTGGACAGGTCACCAGTCTATCGCAGCGTCACACAGAGACAAACAACCACTCGTGCTCACGATAATTTAGAGTAACCAAATAACCTAACATGCATGTCTTTGGACAGCGGGAGGAAGCCAGAGTACCCAGAAAAAACTCATGCATACACAGGGAGAACATGCAAACTCTATACAGAGAGACTGTATAGAGCTGAGGATCAAGTCACTGACCTTCATGTTGTGAGGCCACAGTGCTAACCACTACGCCACGGTGCATCCCAAAACCTACTATTTATTTTTGCATATACAGTAAACATGCATTGAACCCATAAACATTTACACTTCAGAACAGTAGCAACTTCTGCATGTGTGGACTGGTGAGCTGTCCAGAGTGTACCCTGCCTTTCACCCAAAGACTGCTGGGATAGGCTCCAGCTTACCCGCGACCCTTCAATGGACTGAGCAGTTTGGATAATGAATGAATGAATGAACTTCTGCATGTGTGATTCCTTCATACAGTCTGAACACATGTTTGTACCACAATATGTCTTGACACACCTCCTCTGAACCTTATCTTAAAACGGCTGGTGAGAACATCAGATTTTGTGTATTGAGGGAAACACTGTAGACAAAAGAATTTGCTTTATTTGCCATTAAATGTCACGGTGTGCTAATTATATTACATGAAATGTCATTTAGCTTTCAGACCAACGCATGAAATGTCACTCCTCTGCATTCATGTGAAATGCCAGGGATCAGGTTTCTCCCAGTTGTGATGCAGCGTTCAACCTCTTTTGTATGCATGCACTTAAATAACAAACAACCAGATGATGTGATGACTGTGAGAATTCTAGTTAAATATCTGTCCAGTTTAATGAAATTATAATGACACCACAGCAGGTGCTTCCTTTTTTGAATTTGGGTTTGCTGCCACTCTGTGCTAAGCCCCCCATCCAATGTCTTCCTACTCGTTCTGCCTCTGGACGCGAATGTGGAGGAGGATGACATTGTGCCCAGGGAGCAGGAGGGAAACACGAAGCTTCTTTCCTTGGCTTTAATCATAATAGGAGTTATCTGGTGTGTAATTTGAAGCTGGGTGGCACCTAAATAAAACCCTCTGTCCACCCTCCCACTCCTCATCTTCACACAGACACATGTCAGGCTACAGGCATCGCTGAGGACACAGAGAACCGTTTTTAGTTTTGTCTCTGATAAATTGCTCCTTCAGTGGGACACAGCAGAAAACAGTGATTATTCTGGACTTGTAGAGAGGCAGAGGTTCTTATCAGAGTGAGCTGTTTGATATTATCCAAAGCAGACTTTCATTCCTCTGGTAGCCAGCAAACTTAAACCACAGTCAAAGGAAAAGCCACCGCCCTGCTGGAGAATGTGGTTGCACCCCGTTTTCTCTGCTCCTCAGCGTTTATATGCTGAAGCTCCTCCGTTTGCTTTGTGTTGGTACCTACAAAGCCCTACACGAGGCTCTAAAATAATATTCTACAATATCCTGAAACTGACGGGATTTTTTTAATATAAAAGCTGGGAACGTTTAAAAGATGCTTAGTACTATGTTGTCATAGCTACTAAAAGGACATTAATCTGCTTTATTAAAAATAGAAGACCAATATATTGCTTGTACAAAATGAAGAAATGAAGGATGCTCAACTTGGAAAAGGTTTTTGTCCATTTGGTTCATACTGAACATGAAGGGCAGAGCTAATGACAATGAAAATGTTACGTACAGTGATGTGAGTAGAAAGTGTTGAATGTTTTTCCTTAACCACAGCAAATAAATCAACAAGTAACATCCATTTAAATGTACACATGGCCATAATGTGTCAAGTCCCACTAAAGTAGCTATTGCTCAGCTAAAACTTCATCTGTTTTCCTCAAAACTGTACAAAAGAAAACTTCTGAAAGTCTCTTTTGGGCCTAAAAGGGTTGGAATGTCTCTAAACCCATTTTCTTTATTTGGTAAGTGAAGATCTGTAAATATCTTTATTTTCTTCCCCCCACGCCCTGTGATGGACTGACAATCTGTCCAGGGTGGACCCTGCCTCTCGCCCAATAATTGCTAGGATGGGTTCTAGCTTCCCTGCGACCCTTAATCGAACAAAGCAGCTCGGAAAATGAATATTCATTCATTTTTCCACCCACATCTCCACCAACCAAGCTAGCTGGGGTGCAATATTCTGGCTGTCTGAGACTCATGTGGGGAGCAGCAGACTGGAAACCCACAACTCTGATGGTTGATTTTGGTCACAATACAGCATGTGAAAAGACATAACATGTATATGTTAAGAACTTGATTTTTTAAACAAAGGGGAACTTAGGTGAGACAATTAATAACAATACAGGACACAGTTTACAATGCAAATTTTTTTTTTCACTTTCAGATTGGATTCAATACCAGGTTCAGATAAATAAAAATAGACAACTGCTACTCACCAGAAACTGTGTCGTGTCCGTTTAATGTATGTTGCAGTAACATCTTCTTTGAGGACTTTAAGGCCCAACCTTTATTCTTTTTGTAATTTTCTTTTTTTCTTTTCTATCTTTAGGACAAGAGAGCTTTAACTCTCGCTCCCTGGCTCTGCAGGCCCAGAAGAAGATCCTGAGCAAGATGGCGACCATGGCAGTGGCCAACATGTTGACAGATGATACCAGCAGCGAGATCCTGGATGAGCTCTACAAGGTGAGCCGGGAGTTCACCAAAAGCAAAAAGGAAGCCCACAAGATCATCAAGGACGTCATCAAGATCGCCCTGAAGATTGGCATTTTATACCGCAACCACCAGTTCAGCCCAGACGAGCTTGACACAGTGGAGCGCTTCAAGAAGAAGATGAACCAGGCGGCCATGACAGCTGTGTCATTCTACGAGGTGGAGTACACCTTCGACAGGAATATTCTGTCAGAGCTCCTGCTGGAGTGCAGGGACCTGCTTCACACCCTGGTCGAGCAGCACCTGACCGCACGTTCACATGCACGCATCGATCACGTTTTCAACCATTTTGCCCACGGAGAGTTCTTGGCGGAGCTGTATGGGGACGGAGAGGAGTACAGACTCTCTCTGAGGAAGATCTGCAACGGCATCAACAAACTGCTGGATGAAGGAACGCTTTAACCTCTCGCACCTCACCTTTTTCAGCTCTAGCTCCTTCTCTTCTGTGCTCCTTTTTCTTGCTGGTATTTCCTGTCTCCTTCATTTTCCTTTTCACTTGCTTCCCCTGACAGCTACATCCTCTGTCTTCTTCTTGCTCTCATCTTCCTGTTTCTCCGACATCCCTTTCGGTTCTTGTAACATCCTGCTGCTGTGGTTCATTGAGGGATTTTTTTTTTTTTTTCTTCAGACTGTCTTTCCACTCGGTGGATCCTTATTACCCACCAAGACACCATGTTTCACATTGTATGCATTATTCATCCCTTTTGTGTGCAAAAGTGTACTGTACCAATGGCCAAAAAACATACAGTAGGATGTTTGGATATGAAAGATAATCAGTTGTAGTAATCGGTCTTTGTGTGTTTTTGTGTGTTTGTTTATGTGGGTGTGTGCGCACGTGCGTACACGTGTCTGTATGGGACTTGCTTGAATAATGTTGTGTTTTGTTTGTACATAAGACCAACTGTGTCATGGTGTGTGTGTGTCATGTGTCTGTGCCAATCCTCTCAACAAGAGTGTAACACTTGTCTTTATTAAAGATTTCTTTAAGTCAGTGCTGTGCAGTTCTTTTGTCAGCTCCGCGCATCTGAATTGGGAAATTCTTAATCTTGGAAATGTGCAGGTTAGATTTGCATCCACCATGAATCTTGAGACTTTATAATTGTTTTAGAAGTGTGGAGAGCTTTTTAAAGAACAGAGCTACTCTACCCACAGCTTTGCAGGTTTGCAAAGCTTCCCTGCTCCAACACACCTGACTGAAAGGAATGAGTTATTGTGCAGAATTGTGTGTTGGAGAAGGAATATGCTTAAAACCTGCAGCCCTTGTAGAGTCAGGTTTAGTAGCCTCACTATGGAAAGAAGCCTCCTACTGGAAATGACAAGATTTGGAGGAATTGGTTGAATTCCTGGATGTTTCCCGAAGGTGAGGGAGAACATGAAGGTTACTTGTCATGTGCAGTCTCCAGTGAGCAAGCTACCACAACTTTTAAATGAGGGAAAACTTTGACAAACACAATCCTCAAATGCAGAGCTACATGTCTGAGTCAGAGTTGGATCCAGAATATAAAGATAAGCAAAGAACTGGCACGAACAAAGATATGTTTGGTAAATATACTCATGGTCTGCTGTACAACATTATGGATTACGTTGTCTGGCAGTTCTCACCATGCACCTATTTTTCTGTACTCTTCTGTGTTGACAGACTCAGATGTGGGAAGTGTAGGGAAATCCCAGCTGATGCAGAAAACCTCTGCTGGCTAAATCCATAAAAATAATGATGCATTCACACTCCTTCCCTGTTACCCAAGGCTAAGTTGTTAATGTTTTTTCTTTGTACACAACATGTAAAGTGTGTGGGGGTTGGTAAAAGCTAACTACGATTGCTTGTGTAAGCAACTCCACGTTTCTGAAGAGGCAATGAATAATAATTTTGGTTGTACAGCAAACAAACGTGTCAACACGAAGTACTGTTAGCGTGCTTAGCTCCCTTTTTACTCACTGCACCTGTAATGTTAATGCAATTATACACTTTATGCTACTGAATTTTGGGACAGTTTTACATAACATCTGTGGTTCAGACTCATGTCATGTTCCTGCTGGGTGTGACGATGTGGGACTATTCAAAAGTATGACATTAGTTACTTGGGTAGTAAATAAATAAATAGATCAATTAATAAATAAATAAAAGTCTTGTGAGTGACAGGTAGGGGATAGTAGATAAATAGAGCTAAATTTTTCATAGAAACACTCAAACATGGATTACATTTTTTTTTGTTTTGGGAGATATTTGAGGTGATAACAAAGACAATGGAAAAACATGCTATTGGTGATTAGATGATAGGCCAGTTTATTCCCTTCTGTTGGTTGTCATAGCAATATTCTTCTCTTATGATTTATTTTCAAAATGGAAAAGAAAACAATAATTTCTCTTATTTTTCTCACAAGAAATTGCTCTCCTAATAATGCCTACATTTGGCTAGAAGTGAAATAATTTAATATTTTGATGTTTCTTTTTTTAAAGTTATTCTAGTAAAACTTTCATAATGCTGAGTGCCAGAGTCACAATCAGCATGTGTTGCAGGGAAATGTTTATTTTATGCTTTGTTTATAGTTTCTCATCTGGGAAGCAGAATTTTGATGGGAGGCACTGTAGAAACGTCTTCAGTATAAATAATTTGTTTATAAATACAACATCTGTTGAGATGTTTTTAAGTAGGAATTAAAACATCTGTTAAGTTATCACCCCTTAAATGAAAGGAGGGGACTAAAACTTGACATCCCCAATTGTTTCCTTTTAAAAGTTGCAAAACTGTCTCAGAGCAGAAAGGGGTGTTTAAAGACAAGTTTTTGAGACCAACTGATTTTACACTTCCCAGGTATGTCCAGTGAAAGATATAAGATTTAGTCATTTTCTGATTGAGCTTATGTAATAATATTAGCTGGGAGATCAATTTTTAAAAAAAAATCATAGAGCACTTTTCATACAACAAGCAACACAAAGTGTTTCTATGCCAGTTTTCTTTTATAAAAATTAAAAACACAAGTCATCACACACTCAAGTGTATTAAAGAATAATTTAGGAAACAATGGAAACAATCATAGTAATTTTTCTGCCTCTCTGGTCACTGACAACAACTCAAACAGGTACCGATAAACCAGGTGAGGACACAATATTATAAGGATCCATCAACACTGAAGGCCGCCACATCCATGACTACAGAGCTCATCACCACAGACACTGCCCAGATCAGAGCATGTCAGGCAGAAATTAAAACGAGATCAACTAAACAACAGTAGGGACTTTCACACTGTGTTGAACTCATCCAACTGTGGACATGTAATATGAGTCTTTAGCTTGACTGGATTAGCACACAGGTAAAAATGTGCTGTTAAATGCTACGACTGAAAAAACTTCTGTCTTGATTTCCAGGTTTAAATCCACTCTGCAAGCTATGGGGATTATTTCTGCAAAAACACTGGCTGTTCATTTGTGATTTGGGGACTGTTGCAGTTGCAAGATAGTTGCACTCATGCTGGCAAAGTTATAAACAATAGTTTGTGGGAAAGAGCATAGATGGCGTTTGTCAGAATTGAGCCATAAGCCACAAATGAAGCACAAAGTTCTTTCTTTTTGTCCATTTCATTAATTTGCGCAGGCAAAGATTGAACAACATATGTTTTGAAATGGCCAGGAAAATCTGTGATTTCTGGTTCATTAGATGCCCTTTGCTCTGCTCTGCTTCCTGCTTCAGGAAAACATATTGCTGGTGGTTTGGTTTAACTCCAGCTGAATAGCTTTAGCAACCAGCAGAGACAGAAACAGAGAAGACAGACCACCCACCTTCAGAGCATCCATTAGCAAACGCATACACACACACACACACACACACACACACACACACACACACACACACACACACACACACACACACACACACACACACACACACACACACACACACACACACACACACACACATACACAGTCATATTTATATTGAGGAAGTTATACAGCTACAGCATGTTTATGTTATTTGACAGCAATACTGATGTCATTAATCATAAGCTTAAGTAACTCCAGTAACCTCTGTTCTTCTTGTCCCCAATTTGATGACTGAGAAAGATCCAGTATGATGGTGAGAGCGATTAAATATGACATTGCAGCTATTAATATTATTAAGTAGTAATTAAAAAATTGCTAGAGGAAAAGCAGACTGCTTGAACACAATATACTCTGTGTTTATCAGTGGTGTGTTTGCATTAGATAGTTGTTTTTTAGTTGGGCTTTTCTCCACCAACAGTCCGTAGACGGGCATGTAAGGATCTTAAGGGAACTATACTTAGCTAGGTGTTATTGTGAGCATTAATAGGCATGAGTTTGTTGATTTGCCAGGCTTGTTACAGAATGTCTTCTGGAGTTTCAGCTTCCCAAGTCTGGCCCTCGAGAGCTATCATCCCGCAACCTTTAGACGAAACTCTTTACTAAAATTCATTCATTCATTTTCCTAACCGCCTAATCCAACTCAGGGTCGCGGGGAAGCTGGAGCCAATCTCAGCAGTCTTTGGGCGAAAGGCAGGGTACACCCTGGACAGCTCGCCAGTCCATCGCAGCTAACACACCTAAATTAAATAAATGGCTCATTACCAGGCCGTTGCAGAGATGAATAACATGTTGATGAGAGAATTTGGCCAGTTATTAAGGTCTGTTGGAGAAGGGATGCATCTAAAAGTTGCATGATAGTAGATCTGAAAGACGGCACTTGCTGTATGTACCCCCTGCTTCACAGCATTAGGTGGGTATTGCTACTGGACAGAAAGACATGAAAACATTTAAGTCGACAAACTTTTTTTTTTCTCAATAAAGTTAAAAGCACTTGAAGCAAATAGTTAGTTTGTCTAAAATTCAAAACACGTTTTAAATTAGGATTATCAGTAGCATATGAGAGGGTTACACAGTTTCAGTGGCATCATGCAAACCCACAAACAATGGTAATGTAATTACGCTATCAGGATTATATCAAATACAATGAATCGCAATAGAAGCGATGAAGCTTTCCCTTTTTCCTTTTGTGACTTGGCTCCTTGTCAAAATGTGGCTATGTGGCGTGCAGGCTGATGTGGTGTATTTTTGCAGTGGAAGATTAAACAGCTTCAATCATGAGAGCAACTGCATGTGGTTGCTTGTAAAAAGAATGTATTTTAGCCCTAACATGATCATTTTCTAATCATGAGCCAGTAAGTTTGAGTCCTAGCCCTTATCAATGTTACAGCCTCAAGGCAGCCCGGAAATAATAAAGTTGTGGTATAACTTGTTGTACGTAACCATTGGAACCAGTAAAGTTGTGACTTTTTATCATGAAAATAATAATGATAGTTCTAACTATGATGTTGCTCTAATTCTACCAAAGTTATGTTTTTGTCTGAGCCGTACCATAAAGTGAGAAAACTGTTACTGACCTTATGTATGTTGGTCCGCATCTCACTTCTCACAAATTTCCATGGTGGAAAGTGCAGCACTTTGCTGTCCAAGCCAGCCACCAGTCCTTCTTCTATATTTGGACTTTGTGGCTTTTTAAATGATAGACTTGACAACGTTGTCTGCTCCGATGTGGAAACTTCATGATGGTTGTCGAAGTGATAATTTACAGGACGGCATGAGCAGAAATATTTAAGGGTATAAACAACAAATATAACTCAGTTGTTGAGTGTAGACGCAATATTCTTCCACCATGTTTTCAACGATTGTCTAAGTCTTATCATGTGCTTTTTATTCCAAATCTTAACCAACAATGACACACAGCAAATCTAAAAAGTCTTTAAACAATGTTTTGTCATATTGGGTTCAAACCGTTCTTTAGTGTGACAGTGTGCAGTGTATGCACGCCAATCTCTACCTCCCTTATTAAGTTATACACTGATTTAAGTGAGATATTAATAGACAGATGTTAACTAATTAATTTAATTCACGTGAAAGAAGAAGAAAAAAACAGTAATACAGTAACAATAACTTACACTAAATTTTTTTCCCATATTGTTTTTTTTAAGACTTAGCAATAGCAGCAAGTGATGAGTGTGGCTAAACTTTTCTTTTACCCCTAATTGAGCTTTTAACTTTAACTTAAAATTGAACTTTTCTACAATATTATTATAACACAATAAGGTCACAACTGGAGCAGCACAGCCATGATTTCAAGTCCCCAGGGTGGATCAGGCCCTGGGGACTGTCATCAACAGTATTTTTTATCTAATCCAAACAGACATAAACTCACGTTTTATAAATTCTATGTCCCCCTAAGTTTTCAACACAGGACATCATTAGGGACATTTTCTCAGACTTGATAAAGCTCTCAGAGGACATTACATTTACGAGCAAGCGAAAGACTCAACTCTTCAAGGAGCATTTCCTCACTTATCTGTGGGATAAATCCTTTGTCGTAGTTTAACAAAGGGGCTATTGCAGGAAGGGAAAGGAACAAAAAGAAAAAATGCACTCTTTTTAGCTCTACATGGCAGCATCTGCGTCCAACTGGACTCGTAGCAGTCTGACCAGCACTCATCTATGACGTCGCCTACTGTTTGATTTATTGCATGTTTTGGTCTCGTTCTCAGATATAATTTGCGTTGGAGAAAAGCATCTGCTAAATGTCTGCAGAATAGAACAGAAAATGGTTTACAGTCATATTTGTGCAAAAAAATGTCCTAAAAATCTCAAATTTTCATTTAAATATAAGTAACCTTCCCCCATCGAACTATTAGGATATTTTACTAACTCAAAAGGATTCTCAGAAGTGAAGCTCAATAGGACCAAATAAAAAAAAACAAAACAAAACAAAACACATGAATCTTTTCATTGTCGAGGAGTGTTTGGGGACTGAAACGCCCTCTGGCATACTGAACTTCCAAAGCTGCTCCACAAAGGATCAGAGAGTGAGGAAGAAGTCACCGGCATCATAACTTAATGTCAGCTGATGAAAGAGCGGCTCGACTGTCAATAACACCCTTGGGAGGTCACATGTTGGCTCTCCACTGCAGGATATGTGACCTTTCAAAATGTTCAGGAATGCTGGCTCATTTGCAGCAACTGCCTACAGGTGGTAAAACATTTAAATAGTACAGTCAGTAAGACTGAAAAAGATCATAACAAACAAACTGGGTGGTATCATGCCATGTATTTGCAGTGGCATTTCACCATCTACTAAGCCTCATTAGGAAAAATTCACTGTGACCTCCCTGACCTCTCCTCTACACGTGAAGATAAAAAGAAAACAAAAGCCTCTGGTGGTGAAGAAACTCTTTGCATGAATTGTTTGTTTGAGTTTAAAATCAACATAATTTATTACAGATATGCTGCTCATAAAATTTTATGAGTAATATTAACAGTGCAGTTATTTGTCAAAAGAAAGCATTTCCGATGCAATCCATTGCACAAGCCTACTGACCACAGATACGAATCTGTGTGAGAGAACGATCCCCTTAACACACACTTGGCTATTTGTGCCAAGTAACTGCAGGGGTTTTAACTGGATAAATAAAGTGTTACCCTACACACTGTCTAAAGAAAGCTTCAAATAGATGGAGCATCAAAAGCACAACCTTCCCTGAATATCTGCTGAAACGGGTAATCTTTGAGGTCCAAACAGAATTCCCCTGAGTCTGATATAAAGAGAAGATTCATCTTCTTCAGTGTTTTTCCCCAGAGAAAAGCAATGTTTAGGTCTTCCCAAAAAGAGAGTCAGAGGGGATTTACAAAGAAAGAGAACAAATTAAATAAATTCCATGACACCAGCTTGTCCCGCTGCTTCCTTCCTTCCCCTGAAACAAGCGCAGCATATCCACAGCTGGGACTCCTGTGTTTCTCTGTTTGTAAAATCTGTATTTTGGTTAGATGGCCATCTACCTAAACATGAAATGCTGCAGCAAAGGGAATGCAATCGCTCAGACCAAGCTCTTGAGTTACATGTTATGCCTGCAGCATGTGAAGCCAGTCTGTCCAGTCTGCTCTGTTCAGGATAAAAACCTTTCCACAGACAGAAGACTATGTCAGGAGTCAACCTTGCTTTGGTTTTCGGTTGAAGATGGGCAATGCTTGCAGTTTTGGTCTGACTTGAACTGATATTCTGCAGCTCTAGTGTGACACCATGTGGTTTGCTGAGACTGAATATTACACCAGTATTAGCATGTTAAGCAATGTTCCAATTATGTGGAAAGTACAAAAGAGGAAAGGTTTATTTTAAAAACAGCAACTTATTATTATATATTTATATTAATTGGTTCTATGTTAAAACCAAAAAAGAATTTAAGATTCTTTTCCTAACATATAAAGCTCTCCATGGCCAGGCATTATTGTAAATCAAAGATGTCATAGTTCTATGTTTTACCAACATGGCACTTTGCTCTCAGACTGCATGTTTACTTTTGGTTCCCAGATTCTCTAAATCGGAAGTAGAGCCTTTGTCTATCTGGTTCCTCTCTTATGGAACCTAAACCGTGTCTGGGTTTTGTAGGAGACACAGCTTTAGATCAGGCTTAAAACTTTCCTTTTTGATAGATCTTATAGGGAGGGATGGTTAGAGATCCCTTAGTTATGCTGCCATAGACCACTGGGGGACGTCTCATGATACACAGAGCCTTCATTCTATTTTCATCTCTCTGCTCTTTATTTTCCATGTATACATTTATGGCAGTGTTTGTGTTTCTGTATTGGACCTGTGATGGATTAGCGATCTGTCCAGAGTGTACTCTGCCTACCGGCCAATGATTGCTGGGACGGGCTTCAGCTTCCCACGACCCTGAATCGGACTAAGCAGTTAAGAAGATGGATGGATGGATGGATGGATGGATGGATGGATGGATGGATGGATGGATGGATGGATGTTATGACAGCATTGTTGTACTCTTATTTCTCTTCTTCCTCACAGCAGGAATCCTTGACTCAAAGCTTTGGTGCTTGTGTGCTTGTTGATCCATCTTTCCTGTCCTTCCCAGCCAACTCATCCCAGGATGGGGGATTAAATCAAAGACAAGATTCAAAGACAAGACAATTATATTTTAGGAGTTGACTTTTATAAATCCAATTATCATAAATTGGACTTTTGTGGATTTGTTTTATTTGGATCACAGGAACTTGGATCATCTTTTTAGTCTTTAAATGTACAACCTCAGAACCGAAAGACTGAATATTTTATTTTTCAAATGATTTTATGTATCCTTAGGGGACGGTCATAAATTGTGGAAACTTCTAGATGAAGGACTGCATGAAGGTTTAGTCAAAGAAATAAAGATTTATTACTTTTTTCTCAATTCTGTGTAAGAGTTTAATCAAGCATAGCATAAGTGACATGTTACATCATCCAAATCATCTGTTTAATCAAAACAGATCATTAGTAGGTCCCCACTTCTGCTCCAACTCATTAAGCACTAATGCAGTACAGAGGTGTGTGCTGAGTCCAATTCTGTACTACCATTCAATCACCATCATAAGACTCATCATAGGTGGAGATGAGTCATTATGCAGGGATTAGATTTAGAAAAAAGGCTGTCAGACTGGGGTTCAGTAAATAACCTGGTCTTTTTCTCAGAGAAACTCTCCAAACCAACCCCCACCACTGCAACTGTCAAGAGAGCAAAGCAAATGCTGCACTCGCTGATAGAGTTTGTGTGGCCTTCTACCACACAAACATAGAGAGCCGCCTAAGATATTTCCTGCTGGTGTGGTATCCAGGCTCCTCTGCTGCAGATAAGAAAGCACTTCAGAGGGGTGAAAACTGAGAGCAAAAAATGACTGGCCACTCACTCTCATGGCCATACTCTTGATCTTGTTCTAACATATGGTATTGAGACTGATAAGCTCAAAGTATTTCCTCAAAACCCTGTCTTGTCCGATCACTTCTTGTTAACCTTTGAATTCACTTTATTTGATTACTCACTGACCAAAAATAAATTCTACTATAGTAGATGTTTATCATACAATAATATTACAAAATTTAAACAATCAATTGAATCAATTTTTTCACATCTACCATGTGTTAGCATGACTGAGAGTCCCCCTTTAAGCCTTACTCCTGCTCAGATTGATCAACATGCTGATACTATAACAGCTTCAATGCGTACAACCTTGGATAATGTTGCTCCCCTAAAGAAGAAGAAATTAGGTAAGATTATGAAGGCTCCCTGGTTTAATTCCCAGCTTCGAGCTCTAAAACAGGCATCAAGGCGTTTGGAAAACAGATGGCGTTCATCAGGACTAGAGGAGTCTCACTTAACCTGGAAAGAAAGTTTAAGCGTATACAAAAAAGCCTTACGTACGGCAAGAACAGCTTATTATTCATCATTGATAGAGGAAATCAAAAACAACCCTCGGTTTCTTTTCAGCACTGTAGCTAGGCTTACTAGGAGCCGGAGTGCTGTGGAGCCATGTATTCCTTTCTCACTTAGCTGTGATGATTTCATGTATTTTTTCAGGAATAAAATTGACACTATTAGAGATCAAATTCACAATACTCTTCCTTCTACCTATAATGTTGAGCCTGTTGTGGTCTCCGAAGCATCCTTAGAACCAGGATCTGACTTGTGTCTAAATAGTTTCTGTCCTGTCCAACCCTCTGAATTAACTAAAATAATAGCTTCATCTAAACCATTCATCTGTATCTTAGACCCTCTCCCAACGAGCCTCTTTAAGGACATTTTCCCTTTAATTAATACATCACTACTAAATCTTATCAATATGTCTTTAGTGACAGGATATGTTCCACAATCATTTAAAACTGCTGTAATCAAGCCTTTACTTAAAAAGCAATCTCTGGATCCAGAGGTGATAGCAAATTATAGACCTATATCTAACCTCCCGTTTATGTCCAAAATTCTGGAGAAAATAGTTTCCGCTCAGCTACATGCCCACCTGAGCAGAAATAATTTATGCGAGGAGTTTCAGTCAGGATTTAGAGCTCATCATAGTACTGAGACAGCATTGGTGAAAGTTACTAATGACCTTCTTATGGCCTCAGACAAAGGACTTGTGTCCGTACTTATCTTGCTTGATCTTAGTGCTGCATTTGATCATAACATTCTGTTACAAAGACTAGAACAGGTGATTGGAATTACAGGTACAGCGTTAAGCTGGTTTAAATCATATTTATCTGATAGACTTCAGTTCGTTCATGTAAATGACAAGTCCTCCTCCCAAACTACAGTAAGTCATGGAGTTCCTCAAGGTTCTGTACTTGGACCAATACTCTTCACGCTATATATGCTCCCTTTAGGCAAAATTATTAGACAGCATGGAATAAACTTTCATTGTTATGCAGATGATACTCAACTATACTTATCCTTTAAACCAGATGAAACAAATCAGCCCAATAGGCTACAAAATTGTCTCATAGACATAAAGACTTGGATGTCTAGAAATTTTCTCCTCTTAAACTCAGATAAGACTGAAGTAATTCTCGTTGGATCTGAAAAACTCAGAGCTAAATTTTCCGGTTTTGTAATGAACCTGGATGGCATTACTTTAGCTTCCAGTGCTACAGTGAGAAACCTTGGAGTAATATTTGACCCTGACCTGTCCTTTGGTCCACATATTAAGCAGGTTACTAAAACAGCCTTCTTTCATTTACATAATATAGCCAAAATTAGGGACATTCTGTCTCAGAGTGATGCAGAAAAACTGGTTCACGCTTTTGTTACTTCGAGACTAGATTACTGTAACTCTCTATTACTGGGCTGTCCTAAATATGCCCTGAAAACCCTTCAGCTGATCCAGAATTCTGCAGCCAGAGTCCTGACCAGAACCAGCATGAGAGATCATATTTCTCCAGTTTTAGCCTCTCTTCATTGGCTGCCTGTTGAATCTAGAATAGAATTTAAAATCCTTCTCCTTACATATAAAGCCCTCCACAACCAGGCACCACTATATATCAAAGACCTCATTGTTCCTTATATACCAAGCAGAGTACTTCATTCGCAGACTGCAGGCTTACTTGTGGTTCCTAGAGTCTCAAAGAGCCGAGCAGGAGGCAGAGCCTTTGGTTATCAGGCCCCTCTCTTATGGAATAAGCTCCCAGTTAGTGTTAGGGAAGCAGACACCCTCCCCACCTTTAAGACTAGGCTGAAGACTTATCTTTTTGATAAGTCCTATAGCTAGGGATGGTTAGCATCCCTTAGTTATGCTGCTATAGGTTTAGACTGCTGAGGGACATTTCCTGATACACTGAGCTTCTTTCTTTTTCTCTTTATCTCTTTCTTTTACCCCCCCCCCCATAACAGTGTTGCATCATTAACATGTATGTCTCCTGTCTCAGCAGGTCTCCCTGGCCGGGAGTAGCAGTTCCTGTTGTCTGTTGTCTTTCTGTCCTCTTCCCCCCACACAGCAGAGGCAGATGGCTGCCTGTCCTGAGCCGGGTTCTGACGGAGGTTTCCTTCCTGTTAAAAGGGAGTTTTTTTCCTTCCCACTGTTGCCAGTGTGCTTGCTCAGGATGGGAGATTGAGTTGGACTCAACTCAATCTGTTGGTTTCCTTATATAGGCTGTTATGAATTGGCCTTCATTATGTTTTCCCCTCTGTCTGTAAAGCGTCTTGAGATGGCATTGCCGTGATTTGACGCTATATAAATAAAGTTGAATTGAAGTTGAACTGGCTGCTCACTGCCCTCTCTGGAAGACATTTCTGTCTCATGACACATCAGGAGACATAAAAATCATCAAAGCCTCTGTTCACCCTGGTTTTCTCTTCCCTGAGCTGCTGGGTCGGCCAAACATGCACCTTTGGTTTCTGGAACTTTTCTTTTGTGGAAATTTGCATACCATGAATGGACTTTAGTTATATCATAACGTACATCTTTTCAGTCGTTACATTTAAACTGATGTTACATGGTTGTGTTGTTTCAGCTAAACGTACACTTTCTGAGTTTAGATTAGGGATCTTTGCCAACTCTTTCATGTTCTCAGGTCTATAATCATGCTCTCATCACTGATGCACTGTGTGAATTGTGTGGACACATGTTTCCACACACACTGGTACTGTATATCTTTTTAAAAGGTTCACCAAACTAAAGCTGTATCATGCTGTGATACAAAAAGTAAACACATGATGGCAGTAAATTCACAATATGAACACAAATATGATGTGGAATTTAATAATCCACATAGAGTCAGTCATAATTTTGATGAGATGGTAAAATAATAACATGTTAGCATCTCACCTTTAACATATCTATGTGCTGGAGGTAAAACAGACTTTTGTCATGTGAACAAGAACAGAATTTGGAGGGGGGTCATGTTGATGTATTCAACCTAGTATAATAAAACCTAAATACTTTGTTGTTTTAATTTCTCTCCGGCTATTTTCCTTCATATTAGATTAGGATGCACTGGACAGTAAGAGAAGAAGTGTAATTACAGCCATCATTCACCAGATGTCAGTGGTGAACTACAGTGTGCATGGCAGCAGAGTGGCTCCAGACATGTACACTTGCATGCATATGAAAACTCAAATGATTCAGATGTGAGGGATTGGTGGTGAATGTGTTCATATGAATTACTAATGGAGAAAATTGATAAGGCTGGAAAATCTCACGATCCTCTTCTCACTTCTTCTGATGAGTTACTTGATTTTCCTGGAGTGTGTGCTGGTGTTTTTATTTTAATTTCACAGAAAGCTTTCTGCTGTTGGCATGACTCCTGTTCTTTTGGACTGCTGAGGCAAGCAGGAAGTACAGTCATCCAACAGGAGGTGGCAAACATCCCATCCTGCTCTGATCAGAGCGCAGTGACAGAGCAGCTTTCATTTTAATATTTGAAAGCACATGCATGTCTAAAGATGTGTTATTTTAATGCATTTCTAACAAAACAGTTGAACGATATGCACTTAAACTTATTAGATTTTGGTAATAAATTGCAAACAGAGATCTTTTAATGTTTTCTTTATGTGCAATTGTATTAGTTTGTGTCCAATTTTTTTATTCTCTGGAGAGATAACATGATGAGAATCTATATTGCATGCCATTTTTATTATTTGTGCAGTCTACTGTTCCCTCCAAAACTGTACATAATTAATTTTTGCACCATCAATAATTTAGTACCAACATTTTGTTAAATGTTGCATTTAATATGGGTTCAGTAAAGCAAAATGTATACTCTGACAAAGTCGATGATATTAAAAAAAAAACTATTGAGTCATTGCATGATCTACTGACACAACTCACACATGCTGTTCTGTGTGGTCATGTATAATAAATCTGAACTATGATCGTGGATGACACACGCAAATCAGTTTTTTTTTAAACACAATTTCACTTCCAAAGTGTAAAAAAGAGAGAGGTCTCATCAGCTGCTACTGAAAAGAATTAAAACATTTACTCTGCACTCAGAGAAAATTAAGAAAAGAGTTCACCTTAGTTCAGTCAAAATGATAAACATGAATGGTGTGAAATGATTCCTGTGAAAGAGGTTTGTGCAATTACTGACCAAGATGCATTTTAATCTCTTATAAAGCTTTCATAAACCAGAGGATTAGTGGTAACGCTGCATCATCCAAATCATATGTCTTCTTGCTGCTAATGACTTGCTTGTTGGTTAGAAACAGCTGACAGGGAAGGCGTCCATCAATGAAATATTTATGGCCTGAAGGTTTAAAATTCAGAACATTTGATTTAGTTTCATTTTGCTTTTCAATTTCAGGACATTTTTTATTTGCAACAAATAAGGAAAGGGGAAAAATCCAGATGAACAAATGTATCATTTTCAATTTCTACTTTTTTTGTTCAAGTCTAAAAAACAAGCTTTAAAATTAAAGGAAACTGGAGAGTAAACCACTTAGGACTGGAAATAGCACCTATTACTCTTAAAAGGCAAACACCCAAGCTTACATCAAATTAACAGCAGGCTGAGGTTATGAAAGCAAAGCAAAGCACTCATAAAACTGTCCCGATATATATTTTGTTTGTTCATGGGCTTAATTGCCGTTTTAAGATAGGTTGCTATTGACTGGACAGTAAGGTCTACAAACATGACGCAGGTTGTGAATGACGCACGAAATGGGCGTTTTTTTCTGCAGCTACGCTGCAAAAGATATCTTCCTCTGTGTCTTTTGTTTTTATCCCCAGGAGTATTTAATATGTAGTGGTTTGGAAAACTGAATGCATAACAGTAAAAACATATTAATTCATTGAAATAGCCCAGTTTTTCCACTTTTTCACTGGATAATGGATCAAACTGTTCCGTTTCCATAAGTGAGGGTATTATATCAGAAAGAAATTAATGTAATTTGTTTTCAAATCTTTTGGCAAAAATATTTCAATGCCTTTTGTTTTAGATGGACATAAAAAATTACATAAAACATGGACACTTCTTGCAGTGTTTATCTCCTCCTCTTCCTCCTCCTCCTCTTCTAAGACGGAGGGGGGGGGGGGGGGGTCTTGTTGTAGTGAGCTGTGTTACTGCGCTGGCAGGTGATGCTGTAGCTCACACGGGGCTTGACGAGCCTCCTTACTTATCTGGTTTTAATTAGAGAGGGTGACCTGGTTTCAGCACCGCGGCGCGTCAACAGCTCCAGGGTCCAGCGGAGATTTGCCCAGCCCCTCCCCGCCCGGTGCGTCTCACAGAACGGGTGCCCAAGGCGGAGCCATCGCGGCGGTTTCAGCACCAGCAGCCGGAGTGGAGCTGTCCACACATTCAGCACTTTAGTTTTTTGTTGTTGTTTTTTTCCAGGGAAGCGGAACCCAGACAACAAAAAGAACCCCAGGAGTCAACTCGCTCCTGGACGCTCCGAGACAGCTTCTTTCAGGATGGCGTCCAAATGCGTTGGCCTTTCCGTCCTCGTCTGTCTTCTTGCTCTGAATGTATTGAGCCAGATATCTGCCTTCCCCACACCTACAGCCTCCACGGATGGTGAGTTCAAATGCTTTGTGGGAACAAATAGTGTGAGGTAGCTATTAAACTAAAAAGAAAGATTTAAAATACCTCTAAAGTAGACTAAGATGAAGGCACACACAAAAAAACTAAATTCTCCACACGTGTTTACTTTATCTTAATATTTTACAGCGGTTTATGAATTAGTTATATTGTTGGTGGTGTTCCAGTTATTTCAATTGGAATCCTGTTGACAAAGAAAACATCACAGAGCAAAAGGCAGTGGCTTTAAAGTTGAGCTCCAGCTCACAGCGGCTGATGGTGTTTTCCACTGCGCTGGTCGCTTAAGGCCGCTTGTGGTCTATTTTCGCAACAGTTTAATCTTTTGTTTGATAATCCGATTAAGCTGTGCCTCTGGTGGAGAGTTAGGGCACCAGAAACCCATATCAAATGCGAAAGATAACATGTATTCAATTGACAGAAGTCAAATTTGTATTTCTAAAACGTGTTTTTGTGTTGAAGGTATTGTAACCTTAAAAGTCTGGCTTGTTTGGATCCACCAGTTTTTTTTATGATTGCTTTTCTATTGTTTTAGATCAAACTGTGTACAACAGACAGTTGACAGAAGAAAGACCACTACAAGAGCAGGTGAGCTCCTCAGTCTTCATGCGACATGGTTAATTTTCCCCATTCAATATCCGGCCAAATGAGCTTTATGATCACTTGTCAAACAGCCTGGGTATTAGCCTAGCAAGCATCAGTAATCAGAGCTTATATCCTGAGTGGAAATTATGTGTTCAATATTTGTCATTTCCCCAGATTGCTGAGGCAGACAGCGTGAAGGCTGCAGTACAGTCAGCTGGTAAGAGGAAGCCTCAATGCCAATCAATTAATGACTTTATTCCCCTCTGCTGAGCAGATTCAGGTTGCACTCTTTCCTGTAAAACCCTCCTCTTTCCTACTGACAGACGGCTAGAATCATGGAAATATGATAGTTTCTCATCCTCAACATTACTCAGTCTGTTTCCTCTGCCTGACAGAGAGCAAGCGTCCCGCTGCCTCCAAGGACACCGAGTCAGAGCGGGACAGTGATGACTTTACCATGCTCAAGTCCCTGGCTGATGACCAGAAGTCGAAAGAGACCACCGAGGCAAATGTCAAGAAAGAGGATCAATACGTTCCTGATGAATCAGACTCTACAAAGAGTCGACGTCTTGCAGATGACTACGACTCCACCAAGAATGGCATGGACTATGGTAACCATGTTTCACACTCAACGTGCATATTGTTCTAAAATGGAAATAAAAAGGTCTCGGACTGCTGCTTGCATCATCATGGACAGGCTCACATAGACATTTTAAGAAAGAGTAGGCAGAGGAAACACGTGTGTGGCAAGGATCAGCACAGACAGATAGAAAGAGTCAAAGACGGTACACGTGAAATCAAGAGTACAAGATTATACCTCCATTTCTGTCACCTTGGATGTCATGCTCTGCTATGGTACAAGCTTTTTTCTTCTTTAATTTCACAGGAGACGTTTAAATGTCATGGCGATCTCATCTCTATCCTATGTGAAACAATAAAAAAAGACCTCATTTATGATCACATCAGAGCACCTGTCCCATCACCGGGATCTGTCAGAGCTAAAAACAATTTTTCACTTAATTAGAGTTAATTTGTTTTGCAGATTTAATCCAAATCCAATCATGTGTTTAGTGTTTTTCTCAGTGGACTTCATCAAACAGGTTCACATTTTACCGCATGTAATTTGACCAGTAGCCACAAAGCTCTCTGTGAGCTGAGGTGACTCAGACACAAAGCGCTGAGTGCAACACTTCCTTGATTTGTGCAGTCATACCAGCGATGACACAAAGCTTTTGATATTACGCTTCATCTACCTTTGGCAAACAGTTTTCATTTCTTATTTTCTCCTGGAAGTCAAAAATAGAAAGTAAAGTACATATGATTCAATCTGCCAACACAAGCTATAAAAAAGTTTAAAATATGCTTATTCTCATTGTGTTTGAACTTTGAGAAGCAGCAGGGGTTTGTTACGCAAGAGTCAAGCTGTAGCAGTTGTACATTTCTTACTCAGTAGCGCAGATATAGTGTCCTAAATATAACGGATGGGAACGTATTCACCACTGGCTTTTTTCTTTAATCCATTGAAAAAGAGACTCAATAAATAAACAAAGAAAAAACATAGACTGCGCAGAACAGTGGAAAATTCAAGATTTAAGCATCACTTTTGCACGGCGTGAATAATGTAAATGAAGAAACTATTTTTTTTTTAAAAAAGAAAAGAAAGCGTGAAAACTGACAAGATGTCATAAATTTTATTGAATTAAAGTAAAAGCAAATGCATATATCTTGTAACCCCACCAGTGAAAAGAAAAATCATTAATGACATATGCAATCTCCTTGCAGATGACCCAGAAAGCTTCCGTCAAGTTGACGGCACCCCTCTGACAGCTGAAGACATCGTTCAGAAGATTGCCAACAAAATCTATGAGGAAGACGACAGAGGGGTGTTTGACAGGATTGTTTCCAAACTGCTCAAACTGGGGCTGGTAAGCTCTGAGCTTGTGCTCCCCCCTCTGATAATCTCATTGAATCCAACCCAGCATGTTGCACGACATTTTCTCTGCAGGAACTCTGTCTGTCTGTGCACACCCTTTTTTGCTCAATGGGAGATGAGGAGATGTGTTAATTGCTTTTTGTTCCATGATTTCAGCTGTGAATTACTTTTCTGACACTGTACACAGCAGTTTGGTGATGCTCTCTCACATTGATCCCCCCCCAGTTATTGTGATCAATATGTGACCTAAAAAGTTTTATATTCACTTCACCCTATTTTGTTTTGTTCCAATTCTCTTTATTTTATTGTAGATCACAGAAAACCAGGCAGATACTCTGGAGTACCAGGTGGCTGAGGCTCTCCAGGACCTCATCACCAAAAATGCCAAGAACAATGAAATTGAGGACATTCTGAGCAATGATGAAAACAAGGGCGAGCAAGACGACCAGGGCTCAGACACGGTAAAACCCTGCAGAGAAGCTGCCGTCATGGTAACGTAGAAAACAATGAAAAATAATAATAGCTGTCATTTTGCAGGACATGTGGGAGCCACCCAGGAGACGCTACAACGAAGATGAAGATGAGGAAGATAATGATGATGAGATTGAGGATGAGGTGGACCGGGATGTGGATGAAGATGTGGATAACACCTGGGACAAAGATGCTGAGGAGGGCAATGAGGTGAGCCCTGAAGATGGGCTCCAGGACCTGCAGTACTTCCCGAACTTCTACCGTCTGCTTAAAAGCCTTGATTCAGGTAGAAACACACTCAGACTGACATTTAGCAGCATCTTCTGTCCACACATAGCAGCTCCTCAGCTCAACAGCAGGACTAGACATTGATGTTGTAGTCATGGCAATGTTGTTTTTTTCCAGTGTGATGTGTGTGTTTTATTCCTACATTTGTTTCCTGCACATCTAGGAAGTCCATATGAAAACTCACTCACTCACAAGCTGAGCTAATTATTTCTAATCCAATCAACATGAACACCACAGTCAAACACCATGTGGTTACACTAGCACCACAATCACTTCCCAACCACCTACCAATGTCAGATAATGGTCTTAGATGTGTCCTCTGTTTTACTTTCACAGATCAAGACACTCAGGAGAGGGAGACACTGATCACCATCATGAAGACTTTGATCGATTTCGTGAAGATGATGGTGAAATATGGCACCATCACACCAGAGGAAGGCGTGTCATATCTAGGTAAGACATGAGAGGATATGATTAACCTGTTAACAGCAGAAAGATATATATATATTTTTATATATAGTCTTTTCTTGGGAGTAGTAGTTTAATAAAATCGTGCATTCATGAGGGTTCTGCTTTGAGTCCTGTATTGCTACTCTTATAATCATCTTAAATAACCAGTTTGCCAACATCTTCTGCTGTTTTTATGCTGACAGCTGGGCTGTCCGCTTCCTGAACTGATGGCTCAACAGGCTTTGATCAATATATAACTGATATCATCCTTACATTAAGTATGATCAGGAAGATTCAGAATATCGAGTGTAATTTCTAACTTCAGCGCTGATTTCAATCATATGCTACATCTCTATGAAGAAAGCTGATGAAAGATTCAAGACCAAGGCTTCAATCCATTTATTGCATTAAATTTAGATGCTTTTGTGTGTTAAACATTTTCATTTGTGCTGTTCTTATTGTGTTCTGTTGGACGAATGATTCCTCTCAGTTGACTCAATAGAGTTTGACGTCTGTGCAGGCAGATTATTATCAAGGGCACCCTGTATGACTCTGGCTGCTTGTTTTTTTGTTTTTTTTTATCTAGAGATTAAATGTATCACCAGTAGAAAGGTCAGCCACCTGTAAAGGACAGCTGCCATCTCTGTGCATTTGCCTCAGGGAATCCAGACCCGTGATATGATTTATATTCTCAGTTTAAATTAGATCCAGTCCCAGACTAAATTTAAAACAAGAAAAGGATAGATGATATCCTCGATCAGGATCTGATTGAGGGTGTTTCAATCAAACAATTCTGTATCTGTATATATCTATTTTGGGGGGGAATACACTTTTTTAAACTTTCCAAACTTTCCAGACATATTTTATGGGTTTTATAGTCTTAAAAGATTGAAGTAAAAGTCCCATAAAGCTTGGATTGTAGTTATAACTCAAGCCAACGTTTAGTTTTTATTGCAGGTTTACATGTTAGGTACTAACTTGGACTTCACAGTGCAAGATAATGTCTTCAGAGTTTTTGTTTTTCAAATCTTATATTTCAAATTTAGTAATGATTAGTTAAGAGATTCAAAGCCCTTCAGTAGAGTTAGTGACCCCTCTCTAAGCTAAGTAGGATATGTTTACAATGATTACATCAAGCCGTGACACTATGGTTGACCTACTGCAGGGCTATTCAGCTTGGTTCCACAAGAGTTGTCCTATAGGTGTATTCCTGCTTCAACACCCCTGACTTGAATTAACAGATCCAACAGCCTATGAAGTTCTTCTAAATGACTTATTTGAGCCAGGTCTGTTGGAGCAGCGACACATTGAAAACCTGCAGGATTGTGACTGTCATAGGACTGAGTTTAAAAGCCCTGACTTACTGTATCTAGACTATAAATTGCATGTAGCAGCAAAGGGCCATGGTTGCCTCACGTAGCAGAGCAGATGACCACTGCTGCAGCTGCACCCTGAAACTAAACAGGCATATACCATTGAACAACATGTGACTTTCCATGGCAACCTGTCTGGCTCCATGTAGTGCAGGTTATGAAGAGATTATCAAGTGGTATTCCACCATTGCCTAGCAACACCCCCCCCCCCCCCCCCCCCCCCCCCCCCCCCCCCACCCCATCATCATCCACCACCCACCAAATGACTGTGATGCTCCAGTATGTCACCAAGGTACACCACTGAATAGACAGATCTGTCAGTCATTTGTTATCTGCTGATGTGTGATGCAGATCTTAAGACAAACAGAGGGAGAGAAAGAAAAGGAAGAGAGCGGAGGAGGAAGAAGTGTGTGTGTGTTCTTGTGGGCAGAAAAAAAGAACATAAGAGTGGGCTTCCACTGTGCTTCCACAGGTGGGAGGAGGCGGATTGTATTCATAGAAAGAGGGAGAGTAGGATTGTTAGATAATGAAAAATAAAAGGAGGCTGGAGTGAAAACAGAAGAGAGGAAATTCCAACGCACCTTTATATTCAGCTAAAGAAATCAAATCAAGACTTCCTGTTTTTGTTTTCTTACTTTATAGTCTTTCTGTCAATGTGTTCGATCAGCATGCAAAGCCTGATCAATATCAATCATGAACAAAAGGCCATCCAGAATGATTTCTAATAACATATTTCCTCCTTTAGCAAATAATCCAAAATAACTAGAAAGGACACTTTTCACAAATTGCCTTGACATACAAAAATATCTCATAACAAACATTAATTAGAAGCACTCAGAAAGTGCTGACCTCTGTCATGCCTTTGATTTATTCATTAATTATTTATTTATTTATTTAGTGGCAATGATAGTGGGCATTATATTTGAGTTAGAAACTCTAAAGGCAAAATATCCCCCTAGAAGTTATCTGGATTACCCCCAAAATCTAATAATTTGTTTCCTGAGTCCATTTCTGAGGTTCCCTAAAAAAAATTCAAAATCAGTCCATAACTTGAGTCATGTTGCTAACAGACAGACAAAAGGACAAACCAACGCCACCGAATACATCCCATCCATCTTGGCGGAGCTAATCAAACTTATAATGAATCTTATGAGAGTAGAAAATAAACACTTGAAGAAGTTTGAACTGTGATATAAACTATGTATTAAATATTCACAAAAGTTTTTAATGCCAAAGAAAAAATCATTTTAAAAAAATAGAAATGGACCTAATACAGAGAAAATGATTCCAGTTTATCTCTTCGATATGTGCATCTCTACAACATTTGCCACCCCCATTAAAAAAAAAAAAAAAAAAGATTTGCAGCCAGCCCCCATCTGTTAATCTAGAGAGGACTTGTTGTCCTGTCGCGCCATATGACACATTGTGTCTCCCTGTTTTGTAATCCTCTATGAAAACATGATAATCTAACCCCTATGAAACCCCCGAGGATTACTTTACAAAGTCCAAACACTCAGAATGAAATAGTTACTTTTATGTGCTGTTCCAGAGAAGATAAAAACAATATTTAGATTAGATAACTACAAATCTTACGGCATCTGACAAATCTAGAGGAGAAAAGGATTTGTGGCACCAAATATTGAATTGTTTTTAAACTACACCAAATTTGTTGCAATATACAATCAAATAATTAGGAATTGTAGTAGAAATTTTTAGTAGTAGTAGTAGTACTAGAAGTAATATTTTTTATTACTAAAATGATGATCATCATGTCTCTTTTTAGTGATTAATATCTAAATCTTTTTCAAACGGTGATAACCTTCTGCATCAAACAAAAGCTGAAGACACAATGCTGATTAAATCCAAAGTAAATGTTCGTCCTGTTTCATCTACCTTTCAGAGAACCTGGATGCTATGATCGCCATGCAGACCAAGAACAAGCTGGGCAAGTCCCTTGGTACCCCTGATGTCATTGCACCCTATGGTAAACCAAGATGTTTTGTCAAAAATCCCTGATGTTTTAGTCCATATTGTTACATGTCATTTAGGACTGAAGAAACTGCCTTGTTCTCTTCAAAATAGCATTGCTGAAATCTTAGTGTAAAGGAAGAATTTAATTAAAAAGACAACATGAATCGAGACATTATAGAGAATTTAGATGGTACTGTGATCTTCTTTGGAGTGGGGGGGTGCTTTGGAGCAACTGTACTGTAGATCACTGAGGTTGGGCCTGATAAAGTGTCTCTGGCCTTTCTAGACAAAAATCTAACTTAAGAGAGAATTGAAGATGAGATTTTTTTTTTTTAAAGGGAATTCAGGTATTTGGACTTTAATCCAGATTAGCGAAGTATAATACCAAATGTGTGGCGATACCTAACCTGCTAAACTGACAACAAAACAACAAACTCAACGTAGAATCTTTAATCTTCACAAGCTTACTTTATTTATCTTTAAAAAAAAAAAAAAAAAGAACATCTATGTAACCTTTTTAATCCTCTTGTAGGGAAAAACTTGGATGAGGATGACAACACCAAAGCCGAGGCCGCCAAGATGCAGAAGGAATATGAGAACCTGAAAGATTCGACCAAAGAGGAGCAGCCATCCACCGAGACCAGTCAGTTCTCAGCCAAATCCTGATGACCACAAGAGAAATTATTCATATGTTGTTTTGGATTTGATAATCAGCTAAAACTATGTTAAACCATCTTACTATTGTGCCCCTCACAATCTGATAAACCGTCCCCTTGTAAACTGCATGGATCATTTTTATTTATTTATTTATCTACTTTTTCTTAATGATTTATTGTTTTGTTTCGTGCCAGACATCTCAAATAAATACACATTTCATAAATAAATACAGTATTCCCACATGACTTTAATGAAGCAAAACTATTTTTCAGTCCGACTCAAAATGAAAATACTAGCCAGTTTAATTTTAGACATTTTGTTTTCACTCGATTGATCATAAACAACACTGTGTTGTCCAGGCCGCTCATAATTAAGCCCCTGCTTGTCTCTGAATTAGGCCAGTCCAATAACACCCGCCGGAAAGCTTGTCACAGCTTCTTTTATTCTCTCCCTGTCCACTATACTCTATGTACTTGTCAATATAATCCATGTACACACACAATGGGATGTTAAACATGGAGCGGGATTGCCATGAGACACTTGTTTAAACAGCAACGGAAAAATTTATTCATTACATTATCGTAACTCTGTAATATATCTTTATGAACAAGCTGCAGTGATTTGCACCATTTGACACTTATTTAAATACATAAATTAAATAACTGTTTAATACTTACTTATATTAGGGTGTGTACCAAAATGTAAGTTTACTTTAAAAATTGGGTTTTATAGTCACATAAATAAACCTCTGACAGCTGCTGGTGGGATGTTGTTCCAACCTTTTTTTTCTCATTCTAGTTATTATTTAACCAGCACCCATGTGTCTTCTGCTTTTGTAATTCTGCTTTTTTAATATAAAAGTACAGTTCTGGCTACCAGCGTGTTTCCACTGCTACTAAAACGAAAAGAAACTTAAAGCTTGCTTTGGGAAATGTTGAGACGTGAATAATTAATCATTTTAATAGTGCACTGTCTGGCTAGTTGGTGAAATCAAGACTATTGTTTAAGTGTCATGCTCCCAAAGAGAAGCAAAAGTCATTTTAAAATGAAAAAAATCATTTATTCAGGAAAATTGTCATGTGTGCTTCTCCCCGTTTTCTCTTTCTTATTCCTGCAGATCAGCCTGGCAAGTCAGAGACGTATCTGGAGGCCATCAGGAAGAATATCGAATGGCTGAAGAAACACAACAAAGACGAAGGCAAAGATGGTAAGGCACGCTCGCTTATTAAAAAAAACGAACTGATGAAACATACATCATACAGGCCTGAATCAGTTATATGATGTTGGTGTATAATAAATGAACTGCTTTTCCATCTCCAATGACAGCTAAGTTGGAAGTCCGAAGAACGTCCTCATTTGCAAACCCTTACTTTTCTAAAACTCTCGGGTCTGACGTGACGCTTTAAAGAACACAAAACGTGAAGACCCTTTTTGTTGCCTCAATTTGCAATTTAAAGGAGAATGTGTGTGTGTGTGTGTGTGTGTGTGTGTGTGAAGGGGGGGTAGGAGGCTCTTTGCTTCTGATCTCATGAATATGGATCATTCTTAATGAGCCTGTCCTAATTGCTTGTGATACAGCTGCCTTGTTTCAAGACAAAGGTTGCGGCGACCTGGTTTTGTGTTGGTCTCCAAAAAGAGAGCATAAAAAGCTGAAATGAAATACTTATATTTTCCATACTTTTGTTGTGAGCATGCATATTGAAGCAGCATGTAGTCCAGGAAATGCACCAGTATACAGACCTGTGAAAGCTGTGGTACTTTCACTCACAGCAGTGCACTCGCCTAACTGGGAAGGCCTGCAGTCGGGCTCTCCACAGTGTAAAATCAATGCCCAGTGGTGCTTCATTAAGCAGAGGAGAATGAAATGCTAATGAGTTCTCACCATTCAGGCCATCTATCTATTGGAGATGATCTCAGTAGGATATCTCAGACAAGAAAACAAAAGTTCCAACTCAAGTGAGGATTATTGCCGTTGATGGTAGCTGGCTTGATCTGATCCCAGCTGAACAATAGGATAAGAAATTATAGACGGATGGATTTACAGATAAAAGCAAAGTTTGACCCAGATTGTTGCTCACATCTTAAACGCAGCGGAAAGAGGAAAACAACAAGAAGAAGAGATTAACACTGAGGAGAGTAAAGGGGAGAGAAAGACAGATCAGCAGTGAAGTTTTGTTTTGCAGCTCATCTCCAAGCTTGGCCCCACGTATAGGACACTTCATTAGCATTCAAGTGTGGAGAATGGTTGTCCGGGACAACAGGGGCCTTACCCGCCTGCCTGTCTGGGAACTGACACAGACAGATAATGGTGTAAGAACAGACACACAGTCAGAATCATCTAATTTGCTCATTTTCTGGCGCCGTATTATTAATATAATACAGCATCAGGACCCTTTTCTTACTCATTGTCTTTTCAACTTAAACTCTTCCCCAAAGTCCTCAAACTTGTTTTCTTTCTGTTGTCTGAGAGAACAATACAGCTAGAGGAAAACAAAGGCCTTTTCATCTGAAAACTGTGTCATGGAAACTGAGTGGAAGATGGGCCATTTATTGTGTTTACTCTAACAGAAGCAGCCATCAGGACAATCAATGCAGACTGCACGCTTGTGGGTTCGTGTGTGTTAATGAGTTTGCGTTTATGCGTGTGTGTGTGCACGTCCGTACACACGGCAAAGATTAACCAGAGGAGCAGATGGACACTGACGCGACATCTTGATTTGGCTCTTAGCTTCTCGCAGTGAAGACTGCTAGAAGTGATGCTGGCTATAATCACATTCAGATAATCCCTCACACATCTCCTGTTTGTCACCAGCAAGGAAAGTGTAACTTTAAGCTTGAAAATGAATCACAAAACTTAAAAATGCAGAGAGGTTGCTGGAGGAGCTTTTGGCTGTCCTCTATCTTCTGCTTCCACCTCCTTCTGAATCGAGGGCAGGGAGAGGTGGTGCTGCAGCTGTATGTCTGCTCTGAAAGTCATTCTTCATAATGATGGATAACACCGAGTTGGGCTGTGTTCATCTCTAAATATAACTACATCCTAGAGATGTGGTACTCAGTGACAGCATGGGGAGAGGTGAATACTTGCGGAGCTTGAAGAAAGAGAATGTACTAGAAAATATGCTTATTTAGAACTTTTTTGTTTTTGTTCCAAGAAGTAAAACTGCATTTAGATTTCTTTATGTCCTTCTTTCTTGCATGATAACACATGGCATCTTCATAGTATCAGACAAACATGCTCTGACCTTAATCCCCCTCAGAGCTTGTTTGGGTGTGTCATCTTAAGAGGACAGTGCATGAACAGTTTAACATTTGATCTTTCCTTCCGCTCACAATATCCTCATGCACTTCCTCTTTAAACCTGAGATTTTAAACCTATTTGCCATGCCTGCTTCTCTAGATTATGACCTTTCCAAGCTGAAGGATTTCATGGACCAGCAGGTTGACTCGTACATCCAGAAGGGCATCATCGCCAAAGATGAAGGCGACACCATCAAGAGGATCTACAGCAGCCTGTAATAAGATTGCCCATCCTCCGGCCTAAAACAAAGGACTGAATATTAAGATCTCCAACAAAAATGTGACTGCTTAATTATTATTTCCTATAGTATGGCAAATTATTTACAGATTATTCAAAATTAAATGCTTATCTTTCCAGACATTACTGAAAAGAAGTAGAGTTAAACAATAATACTGACAGAAATTTTAAAGTCCTTCCTTACATGAGTTCCTCTTACACATTTAATTAAATCTGCACGTTAAAATTGAAGAGTTATAATTCCTAAATTACTATAGTGAAGTATAAAACAACTTGATCATCACACATGATGTAATTATTTAGTCCCAACTTGACTCCAGAGGACAGTTTATCTTATGGGAATATGATGCTAGCTTTGTTATAACCACTCTTTCCAAAACCTTTTTGCAACAAGTAAACTTTTATCAAATTATACTCATTATATGTAACCTGTCTTAGCTTATATTTTTTCCAGTGTGTACGTAAAATCTTAATGTACTCTTGCTTTTTACCAAAAAAAAATATATATATGTATGGTGTATCATGTGTGTGCGCCTTGTACTCCTCTACTGTGTTCTGCTGTAATACATCTTGAGCCCACTAGGGGGCAATGTATGAACCATCAACTGCATGTCTCTTCTGTCAAACATTTCCATCTTTGTAGAGGCAAAATATGAAGTATTTTTAACTGTAAATATTTGTGACTTTTTTCCTAAAGTTATAAGAGCAATTAAACCATTGCCTTTTCTTTACCTGTGTTCTTAACTGTGGCAACAAATCAACAATAGCTGACATCTAGAAAACAGTCTTGAGAGCTTGACGTTTGTTTCAAAGACATATTTATTTCTCCCAAATAAAACCAACAGAATCTGAAAGCACAATAAAACAACTGTTACATACAGTTTTCCACACACATAAATAATACATTCACGCTTCAAAAATAGAGCTCTTTGCCCACGGTAACAGAATAAAACAAACTCTTATGAGGCAACAGTGAGACAAAACCCACCGTTCGCCTTCCATTTGGGGTTTTGCTCATACAGGGTAAACACTGATGAGGAAGGCCTGAATATAGTTTCCAATGATTCTATTTCTAGAAGGAGATTTAGAGCATCAGCAGCAGTTAACAACAAGCTAATCCTTCTGGAAATGCTTAGCGCTTTGTGTATGTGCGTGTGTGTAAGAGTGTAAGCGAGTGTGTGAGCACTTATGCAGCAGGTGTGTTCTGTACAGCAGCTTAACAAGCATAATGCTGTGTATATGGGCAGATGTGCTGAAGACGCCCAGTAAAACTGTACAAAACAGAAATCATAAAATACATCATAAGAGTTGCATTTCAATAAATAAAAAGGCCAAAATGACACGTTCAACATGATAAACACAAGAAGACAAAAGAAAAAAAGCAACAAGGTTGTGGTGGTGTTTATGTTTGTATGCGCGTGTGTGAACAGACTGCTCCATTATATCTCCTGGTATGATGTTTTGGGGGCTGTGTAGTTCTCCTCACTGCTCCTGCAAATAGAAAATAGGCAGACAATGAGTGAGTTGATTTATTAAAAAAAAAAAAAAAAAAAAATTGCACATACAGTGGTCACCTGTCTGAGCGAGTGTGTAAATAATAGATGAGGCTAACCCAACGGTTATTGTTCTCGGTCACAGCAGGAGACTCCTCCATACAGAAAAGTGACCCAAGCATCTCATAGAAGTAAACTACCATGGACAACAATCAAAAAGACATCTCAAAGATGCAAACTGTCCCGTTAAGAAACAGAAATATACTTTTCCTCAGAAGCCGCAGAGAAACTGGCTGAGAATTCAGATTGATTAAAGGATGAAATATGGCAAATTAATCAAAAAGAGATGCAAGGAAAGATTTCAAACGGAAAGAGTAGTGGGTTTTACTCTAACAAATATCCTGAGGGAAGATCAATATTTTAAACCATTTAAAAAAAAGAAAAAAAAAATCATGCTCAACGCAAATTAAGTCTCCAAATAATCCCTTACTGGAGACTCTGATGATGCAGCAGCTTCCAAGTCTATTTATTTATTTGAATGTTGACGGTAAGTCTGTGTAATCCCACATAAATCTGTTGTACTCCAAGACTTTTGAGCTGCAGTGTGCAACAACAACAAAAAGAACAGAAGAAAAGGAAACATAATTGTATCATTAAAAGCTGTTTTAGCGAGTTTTTACAAAGCAGTTAAAGGAACGGCTTATATCTGCTCGACAAGAGGGTGCTTCTATTGGGAAGCACTATCATATAACCACAGTAAAAGGTGAGTAGAAGAGGAGTTCTGCCCTCAGGGTGACAAAGAAGGAAAGAAAGGGAAGAGTCTGCATTTAAAGAAACAAGAATAGAGAACATGCAACACCATGATAGAAGGAAAAAAATAAAGCAACTTTAGGGGAAAAAACAAGAATAAACATGTCTTTACTCTTACAAACATATTGATTTTCACACAACGCCTAAATAAAATCACCCTATTTGTTCATTTACATACTGTGTATGATCTAAAATGACCTCATCTCTGTTAAGATTCATGCCCAACTGAATGGATAGAGTGGAAAGTGTGAGTGGGTACCCTGTTTTAATTATAGGACAGCAATGTAGTGAAGTTTGACCTCCACAAGACGTTAGTACGAGTCCATTATAGTACAAATAAAAGAGAAGCTTATGATAAGCTCATACAAATAGTGGAAAAAAAGAGTTGCAACCTTTTGGAAGAAGCAGGCAACAAAAGTCTATTCGGTTACCGGCTGTGTACAAATGAGGGAAATTCAAAACCACTGAAGCAGCAGAGATCAAATAACAAAGATAAGTCCTCAAACAAGGTGTGTCCACAAGGCACAAAGAAAGCAGGTTAACGTTTGCATGGGAGAAAGCAGCTGCTCTTCAAAAAGAACGCCGACCCCTCCACGATGCACTAAAAATAGAAACCAAAAGAAAAGAGAGTTGGTTAAAGGAGAAGTATTCTGTTAGGAGCCAATGTTGTATTCAAGTAAAAAGTACTTTATCCCCTCTGGTAAACACAGTGTTGGTAGTATCATGGTCTGTACATTTTGGTCACAGTTGCTTATTATCACTAATGAACTATACCAACAAGTTGAACAGCCATGAACTAAATGAAAGGAGAAACACTTAAAAATATCATGATTTTTTTTTTTTTTTTAAACAAAGAATAGGTTAAGGAAAAAAGGTTCAAGTTTTCAAAAGTTCAGACCTGAACCTGGCCGAAATATCAAGTAAGGACCTACAAATAGAGGTTGATGTGGGAAATCCATAAAAAACCCACAGCTGCTGCTTTTTAAATTGGACTATAATTTCTTAAAGCTGACTTGCAGAATTGACAATTTCTGTACAAACTTTGACTTGCAGTTTTTGTGACATAAAGAGAAGAGACGATACTGAGAGCACAGGTTTATGCTCTTTGCCTTTTTTTGGCCAAAGAAGAAAAATGCTGTTCTGCTGATCATCATCTTTTTTGAAAAAGCCTAATTATGTTTTCAGTCACATGTGTGATGCTGAAGCGATTCTGTTGCACGTCATCATCATCATCATCTGCTACAGCGTTATGAATGACCATGAACCAGAGCTACCTGAAGACGTAAAAGAAAGCTAAGATTTTACAATAAGATGGAAGCAGGATCCAGCGGTCTACTTTCCTTATAGTTCAGTTGAAAAAGGATTTGAGGTTTTGTTTTATCAAAATGCAGGAAGACAAAAAGGCATGCTGTCTGTATTTACCCTGGGACTATGTGGAAACTATGGAGTCAGCCCTTGTTTGTCTATAGATGTGGCAGCTCTACAAACCAGCCTTTAATGTGGTCAGAATCAAACCAACACTCGTGTCTGCAAGTTGGAAAACAAATAATATAACTCTCAGTCAAAATCTAATTCATAACCAGCAGAACAATGACTTTTATCTTAATTTAATCCACCATGAATTCTTTTGGAAAGGAAAAACAAGTTCAAACCACCATATTCATGGCCCGTCCAAAAGAAAAAGAAGGGGAAAAAAAGGCAGGATTTATCCAAGCAAATAGGTCCGATCCTCCTGTTAAATGATTACTGCATTCATCTGGCAAAAGTTGATGATTAGCTTCTTGTTTCTTTAAATAACCACGTGGGAAGACACATCCAGTTATGGAAAAGATGTTCAACTATTTAAGAAAATTTTAAATTTGGATCACGTAAAGAAAAACAACAGGAGAATGCTGAAATTTGGTTAAGATATGTCCAGTGCATTATTAAAAACTGCAGGGATTGAGGGAAGCCTCTGTCTGACGGGGAAAAAAAATCTGAATGATCGTGATCTTCAACATTTGGTGAAATAAAATGGTAAAAAAAAAAAAAAAAAAAAAAACATGCAGTAGAACTTGTGGTTGTGTTTAATAGTGAAAGTAGGAGCATTGTCACAAACACAATGTCAAGGAAACTCAAGGGATTGAGATTAAACAGCTGTCCTGAAGAAAACTGCTCATCAGTGAGGCTAAACAGAAAAAAAATATTTCACTGGGAGCATAAAGACTGAACTCTGGAGCAACAGAAGAAGGTGATGTGGTTCAACGACTCCAGATTGACTCTGTTCCAGAGTCACGCGTGCATCAGTGTAAGAGAAGAGGCAGATGAAGTGATGAAGCCATCATGCCTACCTAGTGCATGTCTATGAAACATCATTTTCACACATGGATTGGCCACCTCAGAGACCAGACCTGAACCCTTGAGAATCTTTGGGATGTGCCGTGGTCAGACTCTCCCATCATCACCATAAGATCTTGGTGAAAAATGAACAGAACACTGGAATTAAATAAATCCTGCAACATTGCAGAAGCTTATCCAAACAGCAAATGCGTGCTGTAATCACAGCTGACGGCAGTCCAAAAGAACATTAGAGTGTGACTTTTGTGTTGGATGGCCAGTGTATGGAAGAACTGGTGTAAGAGCCAAAACTGGAATATCACCTTGATGCCAAAAAAGAGGGAAAATAATGTGACAGCTGCTACGGGGGAAACTAAATCCATTCCTAAAATAGCCGCATGAGCTGAACAAAATTAGCCTAAAGTGGAAAAAACTGAAAGTCTGCAGAGGTATCAGCTGCAGTGTGACTCAGTCCTCTCAAAGCAAATAGTATCAACTAAGCTTTTTCTATATGAATGGGCAACTGCTGGCATCCACTACTACTTCACTGCTGAGCAGACATGAGAGCGCTCCCTGTCTCAACAAGCTAGGTATGTTGTGACAAACCAAATCTCCCACTACATGCCTGACTGTTGCAAAGCATCCCATCTGACTCTGGCAGACTGGAAAAAACCCTGATTCTTTTCTTCCATCCCTCCATATGAGAGAGAATTTCCACACATCATCCACCAAACTCTAAATATTTAAGTTTACTGCTGGAATGGTCTCAGTTGTTTTCCCGATCTGTGAGCTGCGATCGTGGACTTTTGGGGAAAGATGCTGAAGCAGTAACACCAAAATAATAGCAAAACACACAAGCTTTTCTTAACACACACACACACACACACACACACACACACACACACACACACACACACACACACACACACACACACCTTGTGATTACTGTACAAGCTAAATTGTGTGCATTATGATCTAGGGTTGCATCAGCTGTTCAGGTTTAAGCCCCGTTTCTGACAATGGGTCCCAGTCAGTACGGAACCAGTCGGGATGCATTTATCTGCATTCCCACAGGCAAAATAAAGGATGGGTGCCAGAATATCCAATCTCACCTGTCATGCTTTTCTGGGACCCAATCCTACAAATCCAAGTCAAAAGGGTTGGTGCTTGACATGCTGCAACCCGCTGACTGGTTTAAAGTATGATCAAGTTCCTGTGCATCCTAGCACTATGAACAATGCAGCAACAACCCTTTGTTTAAAGGTATGTGGATTGTTTTGTGTTTAAAGCTGCATGCCATAAAAAAAAAGAAAACTGCTGGATGTCAGCCATTCCCCACCTTTGTTTCTGTGTAGCATCCTCCTTCGGTATAATTCAGTACAGGCGGTGCACAGCTGTGACATCAAGCTGTTACACATCTGACACATCTATCGCTATCCAGCCAATGCGCTAACGGCTAAAGGAACAGTTTGCTGTGGAAACGTATCAGGATTTACTGAACCGAATCATCCGACACAAACCAAAACCAGTTGGTAGAAATGGGGCTTTAGGTTGAGCAAAGTGATATGTTCAAAAAGATGAGGTCACTACAATATAGAGACTAACCAGGTTCTCCCATCAGAGCTTTGATTCGTCTCTGGCAGAACAAGCATTTTCCAAAATGACCATGCAAAGACTCATCTGTGTCAGTCACAATGTTAAGAGGGAGTTCAGGGGGCACAAGAGGCCATTTCCTAACATGAATTAGCTACAGAGTTCAAACCTCAACCCCACCGAGATTCTCTGGGGTGTGCTGGAGAAGAGTTAATATTGTGGTCCAAAGTTTTCTTTATAAATGCAAAATTTAGGTTGAATTTTTTTTTTTTTAAAACTATGCAAATCAAATGGAAATATTTGAAACTCAACACATTAATCAAACCAATGCTAGTTGTTTCCTGTCTACTGTGTATCTAATCAGTTTTTAAAGTTGTCAGATGGCAAAATCCCTTTTTCAGAAGAAATTACAGAAGTGATTATCTGTGAACCAAATTCAGAAAAGTATTCCTTGCAGTGAGTGTATATAGTGTATATCGAGTGGTGTGAAAGAGCGTACCCCTCAACACAGCAAAGAAGCAGTCAATGGGCAGTCAGTTGTTAAAGACCTCACCTTTCTTCATCTTCTTTCAGCCTGCGCGCAGCCTGCTTTGACTGTTTAATTTGCAAGTCAAGTCTGTGTAAGAAGTCTTTGGCTGACAGTTCCTCTGGTTGAGTCTGAGGCTGTGGTGGTTTGGAGTCCTCAGGGGAAGGGGAAGAGGGCGGCGAGGGTCCCTCAATATCCTGCGTCATAATATAGGGTGTATCTGCCTCCTGGCATGCTGCTTCACTGTCCCCATCAGGAGACTCCAGAGACAGTCCATTAAAAATGGAGCGTTTCTCCGACACCACAGGGATGTTGAGGCTGTTCTTCAAGAAGATGCAGTCATTGCTGAACAGCTTATTGGCTCTCTTGATTTGCTCCATCTGGCACATGCGGATTACAGCAACAACAACAACAAAAAAACATGTAAAAAATGACATTATTATTCTAACTCTAGCTAAAAGTATAAATGACTTTATGATATATTTATAGAAATAAATTTTCCTTTTACCCTGTACTATACTATATATATGGTACTATACAAGGTTTGGGCATCCCTGGTGTAGAGGAATGGCAGTATCCCACTCATACATTGTTAAAGTGATAATTGTCCTGCTGAACTTTTGTGTGATTCCAAAACTACTACTGTTTCTAGAGTAGCCAGCTCTGGTAGAGTTAAACAAACAAACAAACAAATAAATAGAGAGGGAAAGAGAGAGAACAGTCTATTTCTACTGTGTGAATGTGAATAAAAAAACAGTGTTGTTGCAACTTCCTGTGAGTTTGTAGGGTACTGAATTAACTAGGCTAACTATGGTAACCAAACCACGTGCAAATAAGTTAAAAGAGCCATTTCTGATCACTAGAAAAAGTCCATTAACTGACTTTATAACATAATCAAAGCAAGTTGTTGTGACTTCTCAATGGCCACATATTAAATGTGGTCACGTTAATGAATGCTAGTCTAATGCAGTGGTTACCTCTTATCAGACAGGAGCGGTCCCAAGTGGTTTAATATTTTATTACAATTTGTTATCAAGATAAATATCGGACCACAGTTTGCTGCTATGTTAGAGCATCAGTCTTACCGTGACACCGTATTTGAGGGCAATCCCTTGCAGAGTATCACTGTGAGTGACCCGATGCTCTATGTACTTCTCCCCCAGAGAGGCCGTGACGCTGGCCGTGCTCCCGTAAGAGCGGATCTTTGTCCGGGCCAGGCTTTGGGACAGCTCACTTTCAGACTCGGAACCGGACCTGGACCGCGGGAAGATGGGCTGGGCATATCGTCCTCCTCCATCCCGTATCGGCAAGACGGGTGAGAACTCCGCCATCTTCTCTTGAATAAATAAAGAGCCTGCTTACCTGTGTATTTTAACGCTCCGGTTGACTGACTACAGAGGAACTAACTCGCTGATTCAGGCAGCGGGGACAGCTCCATCCCAGCTCATAGTTTTCATTTTAACCCAGGGGGGGAAAAGGCATGTTTAGGAGCCATTACCTCACAGTTCGCTTTCATACATCCGCTATGTTTGACGTAAAAAACGTCAACGTTTGAGCGTAAAGAAGAAATGACAAACATACAACTTCCGGTTACTGTTTCAAAATATTTGACATAACATAATGATGTACATAATGTCTATGGTTATGAACATAAAAATTATCATTAACACTAAATGTTTTAATTACGATCTGATTATTTTATATCTACATTAAATTTTATGCTGATTTTGCATATAAACAAACGTGTATTTTTATTTTAAATATTTTAAAAGAAAGCAGTTAATAGTTTCCGGTAAGTTTTGACAATAAAAGTCTTTTCAAAAACTTTATTAGCAACAAATTTATTTCACAATACAAACACAAGTAAAGAAATTAAGAAAAAATAAATCACAACAATTAAAATGGCAATTCATTCAACATCTACAGCTGAAAGTGCTTAGAAATACGAATAAAAATTGCTCATGGAAAAAATATAAATTAATTTTAAAAGATAAAATGAAAAATGTAGCGTTAAAATCTACAGTACAATGATTGAATGAGAAAGAATTTAATAAAGTTAAATAAATTAAAAAGCTAGAAAAATCTCAAAAAATGGGAATACTTTATACTCTATCACATCACACACAGTAATAGATGGTACTAGAAAAAGGCAAAGTTTAAACAATGATTACTGATGGCAGTTTTATAAGCCAATTTAAATGACCTGGCCCCTTTTTCTCACAGTTCTCGGAATCAACATTTTTTTAATCAACCTTAGGTATTTAATATAATCCAGTCTAATCCAATCCCTTTTATTTATAAAGTACATTTTATAACCAGAATGTCTCCAAAATGTTGCACAGTCAGATATTGCTAAATAAAAAGTAATTATTAATTTTTAATTATTTTCAATTTTAATTAGTAATTAAAGTAATTAATAATTATGTCATTAAAATAAAAATAAAAATAAAAAACAAGTAAAACAATTTAAAATACCTAATGAAATAGCTAAAAAGAAAAAATAAAATAAACAAAAGACCCAAAATTGGGGTGATGTGTTAATGTTTTCTGGTCTCAGTTAGAAGTCGTGCCACAGAGTTATGGACTAACTGCAAGTGTGAAAGTGTGTGTTAGCCTATGCCTGCATAAAGATCATTGCAGTAGTCCAGTCAAGAAGAAATAAAAGCGTGCACAACTTGTTCCAAAAGATGAAAAGATTTAAAAAAAATTCACTTTTGATAAAAGACAAAGATGATAGAAACTGGATTTTTAAAAAAGCATTTACCAGTTCATCAAGCTTAAAAATGATTGTCCATGGCGTCATCGGCCTTGATGTCACCAAGACAATTGAATAAGGATGTCAGGGGGCAGCGATTGCTTTTGGAGATTGGCATGTCAACGTTGTATCACCTGATGACACCTTGACTGCTAATGTTTAAACCATAGCAGTTCTCAGTTACATAGAAACATGTTAGCAATGCAAAGATAATATAAAACCACAGGTAATTAGTCAGTTGCTTCACAAAAACATATACTGAACATATACATATACTTCAGTATATGTAGCACATGTAGGCAGGCACTACATTTAGCCTAATTCTGATTGCTCTATATTAAATGGATTGACAATAGGGAAAAGTGTGCTACTGCCTCTGCCTTTCAGCCACTCAGAATCCATGACCGTACTGTATTATTATTAGACTGAATATACAGTGTATTGTTTATGTTTGCTCGGCCACTTTTTAAATGTTGTAATCCTGTACAGTTCTGTGTACTCAAACTTGTAAAAGAAATGGTCACTGAAGAGTGTAGGATTAGGGCTCAGTTGTGCTAATTATCCCTAATACTACATTAAACTATAATAAAATACAGTAATAGCTCTCGTTAAATGATGTGTGCTATTCATCAAAAGTAAACCACACCACACAAAAACAAAGAATAAAGAAGGTCTGGCCTTTAAATGTCACACTTAGTGGAAACATTTAGCAAGCATCTGTGGCCACAGTCCACTGCATGTGACACGTGGAGCTTTGGGTGGCATCTGTAATTGGAGGCTGGTTAACAGTCCCATGACCTGCCATGCACAAAGACAATGCATTTTCCACTATCCACACACTGCACAGGATATACAGCTATATTAGGGAGTTTCCCAAGCTGGAAAATGAGGAATTGCCAAGTGAGGAATTGACTGTGAGCAAAAAGTAATTTCCACTAATCATATTCACATCTGCAGGAATTAAAAAGTTAAAATTGTTGTATTCAGAAAATCAAGTATTTTATCTTCCAGTACATCAGCAATATACTGAACGGCCTATATGATACATAGTCCAGTATTCTGTCGTACTTGGTTATTATGTTGCTGTTTATTTCTCTGAGCTAGAAAGTCTTTCACTGAAATGGAAGGAAGAGCTACATGGATGTGATGTCTGGTCTGGCTGGTGGTGAAGTATAAAGTACAACAAAAATCGAGATCAGTGATGTCCGTCATGACAAAGAGAACCATAAAGACCTAAACAGCCCCATCTACAGGGATATTCTGAATAGCCTTCAGTCAATATGCTTAGCTCTGTGCTTTATTTAGTGTTGGGCAAATTTGATGGGCATTTTTTCTCTTTTTTAAATACATAGTTGTGTTGATTCGTGTAGAACTAATGGCAATTTAAAAAAATCACACAAATGATCAATCTTTTCATATTATCAGTTTTTAGTTATTTATAGAATTCATAGCCATAAAACAACTAGAATTTCAAGATTCCACTGAAAGTGAAATAAAAACTTCCTATCATGCTGTTGTTAGATAGTAACCTGTGGCTTTTGTGGATGTTGCAACCGAGGAAGTAGGCCATAAATTAGTTTATGACAAACCACGAAGGAATAACATGATAAATTCCAACAATTAAAGAAAAATAGAGTTATAGAAGTGCCAGTATGATAATATGAAAAGAGCAGTGCTTGTCTCAGCATCTATTCATAACTATATAGTAGTGAGTAGAATTTTTCACTGCCTCCTGTCGCTGCCATCTGGACAATTCCTATTGGACATAGTTATTCAGAAAACAAAGTGGTGGACTCGTGAGGCTGCTGGGATTTAGGAAAGTTCATTTATGTCCACAAGGGCTATCTTAGGCACTGATAACAAAACTATATAAAGTAGTCTAAATGTAGTTTTCATGAAATATATGTTTTGTTGACAGTATATGAGCCCCACAGGGGCCACTTTTAAATGAGGAAAATCTACTTCAATGAAACCAAATTCAATGAAGGACAAACACACGGAAGCGACAAGTAGATTCATGATCTCTGAATGGTTTTATTCATCCAATCACTCTCTCTTGGTTAAAAATGGTGCTGTGGCAATCTCTGTCTGACATTTTCTAATGGAAATCAGGTCATTAAACTTATGTAAGAGTACAGAGAGAACAGAAAGAGGGAGCTCAATGTATTAATAATACATGATGTTCTCAATACAAGAAGGCACTTTTTAGATTGAACTGCAAATCATTCAGCTTCTCATGTAATATTTGCTGCACATCTTAGTCCTCTTCTAATTTAATAGGAACAGGTCTGCTTATTATGAAGGGTAGCACAAGAGTCTCTCTAGTAATAAAGCATTATATGGGAATATACAACAAAAAAGTGTGTGCATGTTTTGTAAATATATTTAAAGTCACATTTAAATATTATTTTTGCAAACAAACAAGAATGTTAGAAGGTATCCGATTGCATCACTTGTAAGCCCTAGCCTTTTTTTTTTTCTTTTTTTTACATAAAGGGACAATTGAAGTAAAACAAGGGCAAGATTATATAAAAAGAGGAAGAGGAAAGATCAGCCGCTTGTCATCTGTCATGGTGTAACCATGACAACAGTCATCATCCTAATCCAACTACACCTACGGGTTTTGTTGAGAAATGAAGTTGTGAGCAGCTCCAAATCACCCTCATTATTAGTTTAACTATTAGAAAGATTCAACCCATAACTAGTTTAGGTGTTTCAAAAGACTTAAAATTATTAGTTAATATTCTGTCAAATAAAACAAGACTTAATATGTGATTATTTCCACATTGCCTTTACACACGAATTTAAAAAATTCTGCACCAATTAAATCGTCGAGTGTTAACCTATTAATAAACACAAGAGTTGTCTTTTAAAACACATCATCCTCAAGTTCTTCTTCAATAAAGCAGTTTTACTGACCCCTACTGGATTTGTTCTATATTGCATCTGTCGCTAGTCCTTAATAGTTTCCCCCAGCAGATGGCGCACATCCACCACCAGTTAACCTAAAAACTTCATCACATATACCAATTAAATTGGGTAAAATAAAGAGGCTGTGACATATTACATCTCATATACTCCCATGGATGTTACTTGCTTACACATTTCCTCAAAGGCACGAACGCAACCTCTCAAGACGGAGTCAGTGGGGCTGGTTTGATTTGCTTGCACAATAAACTGGAGGATTGTTCATATATAAGTATGTAACAACCACTGATTTTGTGAACATTTGACAGTTCTGTTAACTACAGCATAGTACTAATTCATATAATGTAAAGTTGTGACATGGCTCTGATCTTGTTCTTTAAATTCATTTACTGTTTGTTACAGCCAAGCAATTATCTGACATCACTGCTTGTTATTTCCCACTCTGAACAGGGAGTGCATCAACAGCTACACTCTGCTAAATGTGTTTGACACGATGAGCATGATATAACTTACTATTTTTAACATTCAGAAAGAAGAAAACTAAATTGTGATGTCTTTCAAAGATGGCTGCCTTTTAAAGCTTACAAAATGGGACACTAGTTTTACTCATATGAACTAATCTCACAAGTTCCAGTGACTCACAGAGAAACAGATATCCACTATCCACTACCACTGGCTAATACATTACATGTTATCTACCTTTTCCCCGATGATTAGATCAGTTGCAGTGTCTATGAGCTTCTCACATAGCAGCTTCAGGATTTTATAAATCCAATCAAATTACCAGTAATTGTCTTCAGTCATATCACTGTTTGAGTTATTACATAAGCCTGCCAGGTATCAGACAGGCAGTGTTTAGGGAAAATCATCAATACCCTCATTGTCCTGATAATGAGCCAGCCTGCACCTTGAGAAGCTTAAACAGTGGAAATTAACTGGAGTCAACTGAGTCCAGCAAGCTTACCTTTTCCCTTTTCCTTTAACTAATGATGCAAGTTCTTTGTTTGTTTTTTTGATCCAGTGCAGTAAAGTGACCTCTCCATCATCTTGTCTGTTGTAATCAGTTAGCGTTTGTTTACCAGTGCATGAGGTCATGGGAGAGAGGGATGTCTGAAAGCTTTGTTCACAGTGCAGCTCTTATTCCGATGGAAAACTAAAATGCAACATTACAGCTAAATAAACCTGTTAAAAGTACACAACTTAATTGAATATTGTTTGTGCACTCATTAGTTGTGGATGACTGTTTGTTGTTCGTATGTTTCCAGACAAAAAAAAAAAAAAGCTCATCAAGTCTTCAGTTATGAAAAGACAAACATGGGTTTAACATGGCCATACAAGCCCTGCAGTCAGATTACAAGCTAAGCTCCTGTGGATGACTAGTAAATATCTCATTTAAGGCTTCATTTTCAGATCGACAGTCCCCCAACCCCCTCGCTTAAACCTAAACATAGCCTCCTACATACTAGAGCTTTTGCACATGAACCTGAAATAAAGACAGAATAGAAGCTGGTCTATTTTCCCCACATGTGGAGGCAGTGCTTAAAGCAACAGTTATTCTGTACTTACATAAGAACACAACCATGTATTTAACTCAGATCCTCATTTTAGGTTTGGATTTGCCTCCTTATTACTAGACATGACATAAAGTTCTTGTTTTTTCTATTCTCACAAAATGGAAACACTCGAGTCTTTTAACTCCCATCCCCCAGGCACCCAATCCACTTTTAACAGGGCCATAACCTGCTGCCAGCAGTGCAGCGTCTGTTCTGACATCAGCTCACCACCACACTCTGGCAAAAGAAACCCTGAGAGGGATGTAGTCATATACATGACATCATCTTTCAGGCATGTACAAACAATCTGAAAACTGGATCTGATTAAAGGCTCCATGCATACACTACACAGGGATCTTTCCAAACCCAAAAGCCTACATAGCAGTCTTTTATGTGCTATTACAATTAAATGGTTACACAGAGAAGCAGCAGGCAGAGATGAAGAGGTTTGTGGAACTGCCTGTAACCCTTTATGTTCCTCAAAAGATGGATCACTAGTTGAAACATCAGGGTTTCATTTTTAGTTGGGTTTGATGACGGGCCTTAATGACATTACCTGGTACAAAAAAAGCAAATATGAGTCAAAACTGTTTGATTTACCAGAACACTCTTAGGTTTGTGAACAATTAAATGAACCTCCTCTAAATGTGTCCAGACTGTACCTTTGTGTCTAACCAGAGAATTGGGCAGGAAGTGCCCTCACCTTTCCTCTAACATGCACATCAGCCTTAGTCGTTTTGCATTTAATGCAAATTAGAATCTAAACTTAGTCAGAAAACAAGGGAACAAAACTCACAGGATTTTTCACCTGGATTCTGAGACCAACCCACAGAAAATGTTGTATTCTGACAGCAGTTTATAATACGAGTCACATTCGTGACTCATATTATAAAGCAGTCTGCACAGTCCGTTTTCTTCAAACACATTCACACATCAAGAAATTCTTTAATAGCAATGTGGCTACAGTGGTTCACCCTTTAAAAACACACTAGTTCAAGCAATAAGTAGCAAAAGAAAAAGAAACGTGACTCCAAAATGTTCATTTAGAGTATGTAAAAACATTTATTGTTGAGAATGTATTATATTCAGCAGTGCTTTTTTTAAACCAGTTTTGTGGACTTTGAACAATACATATTCCTTGTGTTAACACCTAAGACTTGATTTATAGTAAAAAAAAAAAAACAAATCTGCAGTGACTTGTGCAGTTATGAGATACACACTGCATGTATCTGTGTGTGCATACTTTTGAGATGGTATCTTACAGTTAGTAGACATATCATGAACCACAGAATACTAACAAGCGCAAGCAAGAAAGTTTTCCACTTTAGCTGACAGTCCAGGAGAAAAACAGGTATGTGTAAAAAAAAAAAAAAAAGTAGAAATGAACATGAAAAAGTGCACAGATATAAAATCCTGTTGTACAACTCTTATATAATGAACTGATGAGAAAACATTTTTGGTCAACAGAAACTTGATGTTCACCTGGGAGGACTTCACGCCAGCATATTGTTCCTATTAACAGTATGTACAAGGTTCAAGTAACTCCTGAATAAGTCCTGTTTTACCACCTACAAACAGACTAATGAAGTGAAATTTGATGCCAACCAACCTGCTACTGCTGTGAAGCAAATGTCTTGGATAGGAGCTGAAGGAAAAAAAAAAAATCAATTCTGAACCCAAATCAGGGAGACTTGGTACATAAAAATATCTGATACGCAATCATGACCCCAAAGAGCAAGATTCACACAAACTTCCAACCCTTCCTCATCTTCTTCATCCTGTCAACATTTTTGTTATGAATGATCAACAAAAAAGGGTGAAAAAAATATACATCTAGCATCATAGCAATGTGATTAAAAACAAATAAAGTCTTAGTCGATTTGAACCAGTAAACCTGCACCATGAAGCCAAACCACCTCGTCCACTACTGATACTTTTAAGCACTGCTCATGTTAGTCTTTGGCATGGTTGAGCATCCATCAGTGTGACCTGATCAAACCTTTTCAAACTAGAATCTTTTGAACCAAAATCCCACTTTTTTCCTTTATATCCAAAACATAGTTATAATTTAGCTTTAGAGGCAAAGAAAATCAAAATTTAAAATCGTATCAAAATAAGATCTTTAGTTAGAACAATAAAGAACTATTGAAAATAATAATTACAGTATTTATGTTACATAAAGGGTTAACCATATCGTCTGTGTGGGTTTTTAACCGACTTTGAGGTCAAGCATCTTGTCTTGTCAGGCGAAAAAAAAAAAGCAAAAAAGAAAAAACATGTTTGCACCATGTGTTACAATGCAAAAGCCCAAGTCAGTCAGCTTTACGAGCAACTTTAATGAACATGTGCAAACCACCCTGCACATGCAGTGTATAACTCTGAACTGAGCCAGGAGTCATTACTGCATCATGCATTTGGTTTTTACATGGTAGCAGACAGCTGCACACAGTCAGGTTTGCAGGCTAACAGTCATGGCTAAGCTATTACATTCTGCCCTCAATAGAAGTGCCTGAACTTCACTTTCTGAGACTAATGTCTATGAGAGTCTGAGTGTCACATCCAAAGCTATTCCCATTATTCTGCTTTCCAATATTGTAGCTTTAATGTACAGACGCAACATGAAACCTCACTATCAATAGTGAACTGTATCAGAATACAGCATGCAGCGATGTCACAATGTTGACTTCTGTTTTTACAAAACTGTTGTTTGTTACCTTGTAATGTTCATGATTAGTTCGCATGATTATAGCATTGTATAAAAGGAAAAAGCAAGTAAAAAGTCTGAACAGGTAAATATAAAGGCTCAAAAAAGGAGCAGCTGAAATGAAATGACTAAAAACTAATCAAATTTACACCTTCAATAATAACATTGCAAACATAAGCATGAACATGTGAATAGGAGAGGGCAATTCCAGTTATTTCCCTTCTTCTCAGATGTATATTCTGGTTTAGCGTGCCTTGCCCCGTAGTTTGGCACAAGACTTAAGTTTTCACACTGTGAGATGAGACCAGGGCATTGGCTGAAATTATTCCACATGATGAGATGAAACAGGATTGGCTGTGCTTGCTCTCTACAGGTCCCCCTCCACTCGTTTCCTGCGAACTAAAGAGGAAAAACAAAATGCCCAAAGTGTGATTTTTTTTTCCCCCTTAAAGACAACATTTAAATTTCAAAATTAAACATGCTGACTGCAAAATGTTAAGTTGAATCTGACATTGGCCTGTTGGCACATCTTGAAGAAACAAAGTGAGCCATAATGAGCAATGCGGTCAAAGTTTACGCCTATTTCAACAGCGTGTGTCAGCGTGTTAAGAAATCAACAAGTGAGATGTCGTCACTCTCCGAGCTGCAAGACTACACGGTGTCAGCTTTCACCAATTTCCAAACTGTTAATGCAGTGAATGCTCCATTCAAACATAGTGAAAGAACTCAAGTGTTATCAATGATGCACCGACACACTCATGCATCAGACCTGTGCTATTGCAGCTCTGACATGGGGAGGAGCTAAAAGAGAGAGCAGAGGTTATCACTCACGGTGGAAGAGGAAGCCCACAGATGCCTGATGCGCCACAACAATTTGTCCTGACACTCCCGTATACACAGATACCAGGTGATTAATCACCCATTTCTTGATAGTTTAAGCACATTTCAAAATGTTTTGGATGCTTGTGCACATCATACCTAGGTCGTTGTTCTTGGTGATAGCTGCAGCGGCCCTGGACCGAGGCCCTTGCTGAGTGAAATGATAGCCAAACTTCACTATGCTGTTGTTTTCTTCCAACATTTTAGCAATCTCCATCTCTACAGTGGTTCCCAGTTGCTGCCTCTGAAGAACACACAGATATAACATGTTTAACACGGACAAAGAGTCAACTGGGCGTTTTTTTTTAGTCAAGAAGCTTTCTACCAGTTTCCATTTAGTTTCATCATAACAGGAGGCATCAAAAAGTCTTAAAAAGCAACATCTGTGAGAGTAATCACTGTTTATCACTGTTTCATTTATTGTTACCAGCTGGATAATACACAGCCTGTAATGAAACATATTTAGCTGACTTTCTGATTTGATGGCTGGAATCAGGCAGGATGTGTTTTTATCACAGCAAAATGAGAGGAAACAAAGAAATTACAAGCATAGAGATTTTTTGTTCATCCTTTAAAAAAAAAAAAGTCTGCTTTGTTTATATTCAAGCTTCTGCAATGACAACAGTATCAACAATAAAATAACATGAATCACTCTATACTTTATGTACCTGGTTGTCTATTTTGATCTCTGTGAGTGTGTCATTGTCTCGTAATGCATCAACCAAAGCCTGAACTCCTGCTCCGGTGATGAAGTTGGACTCCAAGTTCAAACTTCGCAGCGTCTTGTTCTCCCGCAGCATGTCACTGAATGCCTGAGAGTAGAAGAGAAAGTAGCAAAGCAAAGATTTAAATGTGCAGCCATGTGTCAACGAAGCCATTAAAAGCCCACAAACCACCTCAACTCACAACTGCGATGGGGTCGTTGCTCCGTGTTGCTGCCAGGCTGAACTTTTTAACGTGTGTGTTCTTCTCCATGGCTTTGGCAAAGTCTTTCAGCGTAGGAATGGGAATGTTCTGGGAAATCAACAGACACACTGCCACTGGTAACGGATTCGACAACAATGAGCGCACCGAGAAACCGTGAATCTGTGTGTACCTTAATGTTGTTGAGGTTAACCTCTGTTAAAGAGCTGTCATTGCGTTTTATCCTCTGCAGAGTGTCTTCTACATTAGTAGGGTTAGGTGGCTCATCAAACACCGGGTTCATCTTCTCCCCTTTGATCACATCTGAAACAGTAATTTGGGCAGAGATCAACATATTGACCCTTAAGAGACTCTTGAGAGTGTATTCTTATTGTACTTACTGTTGTAACCCTCTTTAGACCCAGTGCCATCATATGTCTGATTGCTGGTGACCAGTGTGTGAACACCCAGGATCGCTGCAAACAAAAGCAGATCATAAATTAAGTAGCTGGAAGTAATCGGTGTGTAAACATGTATTCTGCAGGTTTACTGTGAAAGAGAGTGACTATTCCTGGGCAGCATAGCACAGGAGTGGTGTTATGTTGCTCAGCGAGCCTTTTTCTTCCACCCATCAACACACACAGTAAATGACACCGCCAGGGGAAAAGCTGTGTGAAAGGATCTTGTGTTTGGCACTCCCAGCTGATACTGGGCTCATGCAGACTGCGGGCTGTTACCAAATACAATAAGCTTTCTTTTTAAAGACCCCCTTTCTTTCTGATTTATGTTTTTGAAGCCTTAAAAAAATCTTTATCTTCCCCAAAGTTTTAATTCCTTCTTACCTGCTAGATCACACAGTTCTGTGTCTGTGGCACTGGACAGAGCTTCCTCTAATTCCGGGTCGAGGGTTGTGACTTCTTCTTGGCGTGTTTCTATTGGTTTCTGTTTTGGAACAAATACTTTACCTAAAGGAAGAAAGACACATGAGTCATACCATCATCTTACAAATGGAAAAAAAAAATAGATGCACACAAAAGCAGATTCATAAAGTCACATTCCAATAAAATGCCTAATTGCTACTTAATGATGCTTGTTACTCTCCTGAAATAAGTCTGTTCTCCACCCTTCAACCACGGTCATAAGACTACGTGACTGTCTGAGATGTGCGAGCGAGATGGCCAACCAGTAGCAATGCTTGTTGGAGTCGTTGAATCAAAATGAGTGTGTGTGTAGTGGGGAAACCTTGTACTACGTGCAAATTTGGAATAAAGGAAAGGAAAGAAAAGACACATTTGAAGCTGTGGAACTGGTTCATGTTCACACAAGTGAATCCTCAAATGCCCACATCAGGCTTTTGAGTTTTACACTCGGGTTATAAATGCACAAATATTTCTTTCCTGCAATCCACAGGAACGAAATGTGCTTTTTCTTGGGAGTTGTAATGTTGCTTCTTGAAAATAAAATGCAGATTACATCCAGTGTTTGTGCACGATTTTTATATTATTTTAAACCAGTTTATTTGTAATTTTACTGATAAAGAGACGAAGCAACATAAAAACTCCCTCCCTGAAGAGGCCCAGGCCTTCTGCTGTTTTATACAGCATTTCCAAAACATCAACAGTTCAGACAAGCTGTATTCAGTCCTGCCATGACTGTCAGACAACTCCTGTATCGCCATGGCAACCTGTCTAAGGAAAAAAAAACCAAAACGGAAAGCGCAGAGGAAGTCATGGAACAATGACTTGAATATGATCTAAAATGCACTGCTGGGGCAACAAGCATTCCCAGCTGACAGACTGTACAGTGGGTGCCATTTGCTGCCCCTCAATCTCCCCGTCTCCTTAAACAAAAAAGCCCAAGACAGACACTCCCTCTTTACCCTCCCCCTTGTCATTCAAGCCACTCATATTGTCCAAACTGGTCCCCAGTGGGAGCTCTGGCACTTCCTGAAAGGCAGTAAACAGTAAATACAGTCATTAGGCAGTATTTAGAGCCAGACGCTCTGGAGCGACATGAAACTTGCAGAAGAGTCAAGGAAGGACAAGGCCAAGAGGCACATGCAACACAAAAACCAGTATAATTAATAAAGCATTTTAGTCTGTAACAGCAGAATCTGAGCACACAGTGAGGAGTTGAGGGTAAAACACTTAATAGAACAGCACATCTTTCATTTAATTTCACCCAAAAATATCTTTATTTTTCTAATATGATGGTAGTCCTTATTCTGCTCTGTTACGATACAGAAGCTATTTAACCACCTTTCCACCTGCTGCAGTTTCTGGTTCAAGTTGCCCTCCAGTTTACAGCCAATCACTGTGGAGGCAGCTGAATGATGCAGAGGACCATTACAACAGTTAATCCGCCAGTGTGCAGGCAGGGAAACAACACGGGACAGGGCCAAAATAGATAGCTGGCCCCGGTGAATACCAAGCCCAATTAAAGTCTTTGAAAATCATAATCCATCACTGCAAAGGAAAACTAAGCACTGTTGGCACAACAACAGAAAGTATAATTGGCCTTTTGAATCAGCAAATTGTTCGGTTTTGGTTTTCATTTCCAAATCAGAAAATCAGAACATTAAATAATTAAAAGAAATCAAGCAAGAAACTACTAAAAATGTGGCCTAATATTACTCAGGTTTTTTAAAACCTCAAAGTGAGTTTCCACTCCAGTGCACATGCCAGCAACAATGTGCCTCTTGGAAAAAGTTCCATTATGCTACATTTCTTCTCCATCTGCAAATAATTAGCTCCAGTCACCAGAAATTAATAACACTGAAAAACCCTGAAGGAAAATCAAAATGCAACAAAATGAATACAACAAAAATGGAGCCACTAGAATGAGTACAAGTAGCTGCAGCAGTTGCCATGGTTTTTTAGAATGCTGTTTTACTCTGACTTTCAGAGCCTTATTGAAACTACACACAAATAACCACATTACTTGTCAGCAGGGGGTGAGCTCTACAAGAGGAAAAGAATCAACTACATTCCACAGAACCACCGCCACTGCGATCTGATTTTTCCGTGTTGTCATAGAGAGCGCACACATACACGCACACAACATAATTTCCAACAGGCTGCGGTTAGGTCGGGGGAAGATGTCAGCTCCACATTTCCTCTCCATTGAGGGACTTGGCTATTTTCCTGAGATCCCAGTGAAGGAAATATTTTCTGCTAAAAAGAATATTTACTAAATAGTGTCGCTGTTCCACTAGCTTTTGATGGTTCTTATCAACCATGTTATTACATGAAAAAAACTCATCCCCACATCTTTTAAAAGTGACTATGATCACCACAAAACATGACAAACTTAACCCCATTCCTCTTCAGATTAGTTTTTTCCCCACTTTTCATCTTCATAAAAGCAACAGCTACAATCCCATTGGGCTAAACAGAAATAGTTTGTCTGGAAACATAATTGCAGCTTATCAAAGGAATATCTGTCTGCCAAAAAAAAAGCTGGATTGGACAACTAGAAATGAAAAATCGGCAACTTTTTAAAAAATGTAAAGTTTTAATAACTTTATTTTTTTTTAATGGTATAAAGATTTTATATGTTTAGGAGACATCTACAGTTTTTGACTGATTACAATCAACTAAGCAAATCAAACAGGAAAGAAAATGTCTTGAGGAAATCCCACTTATTTAAATAAGGCTTTAGTGTAACATTTGCATAGATCTTTTAGAAAAAAAAAAAAGAAAGAGTAAACAGCCTGCAGCAAATCAAGCTGAGATTTACACGTCTCTAGAGACCAAGTCGTGAAAATAATGAATAAATCAACCAACTATCATCAACAAAAATATGGTTCCACCATATTAAATCCTAAGCTTGCCTCCTCCTCTGACACTCCCTTCCCTTCTACTCCTTGGTACAAACACTCCTCCCCCACACTGCTGTATGTTGCATAAGAGCAGACATGTATGAATAATACCTGCAAAGACAGCAAATCAGTAATCACTGCTGATACACACACAGACACACCCTGAATCCAAATCTCCATAGAAAGTCAGCACTAACATGAGATAGCAACTCGCTTCTGGTGAACACAAAATCCAGAAACTTCTCACCAACACTTTCTTTACGATAATTTAAAGTACAAACCAGGGTGGGTCAGGTTTTACTCAGACAAAAATGGTCATCTTTTACACCATCTATAAACATTTAGATTGAAGGAAAAATACACAATTATAGAATTACCATCAAATGAAGTCATTTTGAATTATCAGCTCCCAAATCACATATTTCTTTACCAAGTTTTGTAACATTGCTTTTCAACAATTTTATATTCGGAGTCAGAACATGAGTAACAAAACATTTGCAAAGATCTATTTTGTTACTAGGTGGAATAGTGGTTAGCACCGTGGCACAGCAAGAAGGCCGCTGGTTCGATCCTCGGCTGGGGGCGAGGCTTGGACATAGGGCTGCACAATTAATCGGATTTTGATCACGATTTTGGTTACCCCAATTAAATAAACTTGATAGTCAACGATATTTACATTCAAATCGCGAGCTCTGCTGCATGCATCTCTGATCACACAATTCTCAACCAGTAGTCTGCCAACCACCACAGGCAAACGTGTGGTTAAGGCTTCATTAAGCTGCCTAAATACTAAGCGTGCACACCTTTTACAATCAGCCAGTTAAGTATCGTTGGATTGGTTGGACATTTGAGGTCCGCATTTTTCCTGGTAAAACGGATTCTTTTGATTAAACAGCTGATCGAGGTGGTAAAAATCCCTCCCGGCTTCAGACGAAGCTTCTCGTGGAGGATGTAACAAGCTTTAGACTGATGAGAGTGCGTCATGTCAGCTGCATCAAAACACTGGATAAGAAATATGAGATCCCTTTGTAATTAATTATTTTGCATTGCCTGCGCTGTATGAAAAATAAAATATATATTTTGCCAGACACAATGAATGATCATGATTAATAATCGTGAATACAATATTTCTCAAAATAATCGTGATTATTATTTTGGTCATAATCATGCAGCCCTATTTGAACAGTGTCCAAAGACATGCATGTTAGGTTAATTTGTTACTCTAAAATTGCCCATAGAAGTGAGCGTGAGCATGAGTGGTTGTTTGTCTCTGTGTAGTGAGCTGGACTGGACTGGACATGTACTGGCGAGCTGTGCAGGGTGAACCCCGCCTTTCGCCCAAAAACTGCTGGGTTAGGTTCCAGCTTCCCCGCAACTCTTCATCGGATTAAGCAGTTAGGATAATGAATGAATGAACGAACATTTTGTCACTAAACCTTAAATCCATCTCGAAATCCTTAACTTAGTTAAAGGTTTGATAAAAGTAACTCATACTCCTGGACTAACCTCTAAACTACTAAACTACTTTCTTTTCCAAGTAATTTCTATTCAACAAGCCAGATACATATGACTCAGTTACATGAACATCGTGTTTAATAGTTTAGGCTAATAAATAGCCAAAAAAAATAAACTGGATTCTGGAGGGGAGGATCAGAAATTGGCCCGGTCAGTGTAGAAAATATTCTTGAACTTTGTTAGATTGTGAGTCACACACAGACCTTTTTTCTCTCCAGTGAAGGGTACTACATCATCTCTGTCCTTGTACTCCATGGCTTCCTTCTCCAGATATTTGAGCAGACTATCCCTGTTAAATGGTCCTGTTGCTTTCTTAGACGTCTGGTCTTTCTGACGTAAACCGGGTGGGAGGAGAGCATTCTGAGGAGAGAAGACAAAGAAAGCTAAACTTCATGTCTTCATATTTTTCCTAACAATAAATGCATTTGCAATAGATGCTACAAAATAATTTACTACACTCCCTTACGGCTTTTAAGTCTTGCCATCTACCAGCAATGTCAGTATCTCTTTCACTTACATCACTATGGCATCAAATTTCTTGAGCAAGCTGCGCTGCTTTTCAAGCATTTTATCAAAAATTGGATCGGGAACAGAGACAACCCAGCATAAAATTTTCCGGCATTTTGACAAATTTCTGTCAAAAATAGGTGTGTGAGGAACTGCTGTATCTTTTAAATTGGTCTGTGACACGCCAGCATTGCCACGCACAGGAGTTTAACAGTCATTAATATGTGAAAATTCAATGCAATACTGGAATGACAACCTCGTCAAAACAGAAAAAAGAAAAGAAAAAGAAAAAAAAATGACATGAACCAGTTTAACTTGATTCAAGGCTTAAACCAAGAATGGAACCAGTTCTGGACCATTTGTTGCAAGTGACAATGAAACCAGCTGAAACCCTGATGAATTTGAACAAACCTGCATGAGAACCTAAACAAATTTGTTGAGCAAGGCTGTTCACTCTGTAAGCGCTGCTCCTTGTGAGCCGACTTTGTCTGTTTACAGACATGAGACCAAGAGATTAATAATTTTCCCACTGTTGGGGAGTGTTTCCTGTGGGCCACATGTGGACATTTGTCTCAGTCAGCTTAGTTTAAATAAAACATTGACCAGCTTGGTAGGATTTTACTGTACTACACTCTTCCACTAAGAAATAAATACACAAACACTTGGAAACCTGCTGACAACGCTGCAGCAGCTTGAAGTGATTTTTCCAACCGCAAAAGCTTTGGAGAAATAAGTGCAGCCGAGTAACAAGGAGGGGAAAAAAATCTTGGATTTGAAAGAATGAATCTCAAAGCATTTTGCAAAAGTCAACATTGAGAATGAACATATCTAAAATGCGTCTACAATTTAATCACAGCAACCCCTAAAGAGGCATTAACCCACTGGTATCTGGTAAACCTGGGATAATTTAAGCTAAATGTTTGCTAAAAGTGTGTAAATGTCAACTTTAATCAAGAAAATTAAGGTTTCAAACAAATAGTTTAATAAATCAAGAGTGAACAGTTTTTTTTTTTTCCTCCCAGTTTTTAAAAGTTTTCCATTAAATCCCTATGCCACATTAACTTCCTCCCATTTCAAAGCCCTGGAGCTTTCCCAACCCTCCCTGATCTCTGACCTCAGGATCCATCTCCTCGAGGGCCGTCTCCAGCTGTTTGAGCTCCTCCGCTGACAAATTGTTGAGGATTTCATCTTCATCGAGATCCTTGTACTTGTCGAGATCCTTCTTGAAGGACAGAGCCATGGTGGCTATAGCTTACCAGGCAACACTGAAGAGCAAACCTAGCACACCTCCGCCACACTATTCCTCCTCAGGCTTTCTGCTCCAGGTCAGGGGGAGGGCTACCTGAGGACACACGAGTAATAAATTAGTTCACGATGAAAGACCGAAGAAAATTCCAGCAATCAAATCTAATTGCATATTCTAAACAAGAGATAAACACAGTTTATGTCATCACTGTGAACAATAGATGATCACAGCTGGGCTGACCAGCAGCCTTGCAATGACCTTCCAATGAGGCAATACATACACAGCTGGAACAAAGGAAGCACTTTCTCAGGCCCTGACAAATCATCCAACTCCCATTAGGATCACAAACAGCTCATCATGTTCATGTTCCTAAAACATTATCAACTTCAAGAATGGAAAAAAACAGAAGCTTCAACTGGGTATGGAAAGTTTTGTATATGTTTTTCTTTTAGGACTAAATGCCTGAACATAAAACCACAGACTAGATTAAATGAAGTCCAGAGATATGGGCGAGTTAGAGCCTGACAGTGTATAAGATCAAACAAAATGAGGAGGCTTTAGCCTACAGTTCCCTCTCCCACGCCACAGTTCGAACACAACATGATCTCATCGTTTCCAGATTCCCTGCAGGAACTCCCAGATGCTTTTTATCCCTATGCCTCATGCACATTTTCATGCACTTAAATGTGTATTGTTCCAAATAACTGTGCCATGTCAGAGTAAAAACAACTTTATTTGTGAGGAAGACATAACAGTAGAAATGTGTTTGTGAATAAAAGGAATTTATCATTAGTCCTTGGCATTACATATGTAATAATGAAGCTGGAAAATGATCCTGCAGTTGCCTCCTCAAGATGACACATGGTAAAGTTTCATTAAATCATTTACGTTAACTGTAAAATACAGCATTCCTGCTGTCAATGAGCTCAAACATAAAATGAACTCTGCTCTAAATTAATAAAGGGCTCCTCACATATGTAGCGCCAGTTCTTTGGAACTTCCTGAGTGACTTCTCCACTCCAGAGAATTCCCAAGGGAGGCTGACCCTGTCTGTGTCTAACAATGTTCAGTTCCTTGTCTCCACAATCCCCACACTGTCCTAGACTAATTCTTCTCCTCGCCTTCTGCATTAGTCCGCTGCACACATGTACTTCCAAAACGAGGAGAGTCATAGCAGGGGGATTTTCAAGGCCGATAGCCAGCAGATGATGTTGAGCTCAAATGTCACCCATAATTTTAATCAAAGCAAATGAATATAATGATCTACAACAATAATCCCTAATCTTCTGTTTGACAAGAGCTTAATCGGGATCTGGAAAACAGATTTGGTACACTTCTATCAAATATAACCCCAACGCAGGATATTATTGATGTCAACAGTGAGGATGGAAATCCTCCATTCCTGCTATATGGCTAAGCTATAATTCTGTCAAAAATTGTAGATTAAGCCCAGACTGACTACAAAGTGGTGTATACACTTGAAATCACAAGGTAAAAACAGCATTTCACCACACACAAGGCTGATTTAACTTTAGAATCATGTTTTCTAGATTAAAAATGTGATGTATCCATACAGTAAGTTAATTTTGCCAGCTGTAACTTAAAAGCAGCATGGTCGAGATAGAATCAAAAGGCCTTTGCTAGTTTTTTCTAGAAGTCTGGATAAAAATTTACAAACAAATTTGATGAGCAAGAGGCATCAAAGAATAAATGTAAATAATGAATATATATATATATATATATATATATATATATATAGATATAGATATAGATATAGATATCACTCATGTACCATTTTTATGCTATGTAATTTTTCTTTATGTTCAACGTAACTGATGCTAGGGCTGGGCGATTAATCTGATTTTTATCTAAATTGCGATTTGGGTTTTGAATGATCATGAAAATAAAAGGGTGCAATTACTTTTCTCTTTGCAGTTTCCTCTCCTGCTGTCTTCAGTTGCTAATCGAGCTTCACTGGCATTGCAGCACCGTGCTGTAAACTCCTCCCACACCTGCGTTGGCTTTATTCAGCCACTGTTGCCAACTTGGCAACTTTTTTTTTTTTGTTAAAAGCAAGTAGCAACAAATCTAGCAACTTTTACTGGCCTTATTGGAGACTTTTCTGGTGTTTTGGCGACTGACTTAAAGGCACATGTTGTTCTGTAGTTATTGTAACGAACGAGCAGCGGGAGCCTCTCCCCCCTGGCACTCCCAGGCGGCCAGTTTCAGTCGGCTCCGGCTGCAGGTCAATGTAGAATAACTGCAGTAGGTTGTGGAAGTTCACAACAACATAGTTTATACCACTGTCAGTGAGAACTGGCTGCATTATTTTCGTGTAAACGCAAACGTAGTTCGGCGAGTTAAACACTATAATATCCCTCCGTTACGGGGCGTTACCATAGCAACACGTTAATCAGCTGGTTCAGATCAGCTGTCTTTAATGGGTGAATGAGAGAAACGCCCTGTAGCTTGACAGCGGTTGTTTTGGCATAAAACGTACATCGAGGCCAACATAAAATAGTTCCTATACTTCAGCAAATGTTGAAGAAAAGAAATCCAAATTTGTTATGAAATATTTACTGTGGGACCATGCTAAAAGCGGATTAAACAACTCGTAACCGTGTGTTAAACGGTTATAATGCCCAACGCGGAGTCGAGAACATCACGAACACCCCTTATCATCTATTCAGTTTACATCAGTATTTGCACTTTGTCAAAACAAAGCTTCATGTTATTTGTTTGTTTTCTAAAATATGTGGAATCCTAAAAACATTTTTTTAAAAGTCACGGTTTAATGTTAAAAAAAAATTTATGTTGTCAAAGATAAAAGGATAATCATGTTAAATAATCGAGATCTCAATTTCAGTCAAAATAATTGTGATTGTAATTTTTGCCATAATTGAGCAGCCCTAACTGACGCATCATTCGTCCAGTTCAACAGATATTTTCTATAGTGAGGCTTAGTACCTTCTAGTGTGCAGACAGAAGTAATGGAGCATGTACAGGGATAATAAAGCCTCTGGGTGGGCTTGGGTTGAAGTGGAGACGCTGAAAGGATACATTAGTCCAGTCTGATTGATTCCTTTCTCCTTCTCCTCACTGCTAATCCTTCAAGACAACAACAGATGGCTCAAAGCCAATAATACTGACAACCTGAGTGTACTCAACACTCACCTTGAGCTTTCCTTCACTGACCTGAACATACAGGCTACAAGACACAATAACAAACAACTTAACTTCACCTGAGAGGCTAGTTGTTATAAGTTTATTTTTCCTTCTGACTGCATTTAAATAAAGTGGCATGAAAAAACATCAAATGTAATGGCATGTGAAATACATCTAAACACATTATTATAGTTCCAAAAGAAAAAGAAAGATCAATTGAAATATGTAGAATACATATATAGCTTTAGGCAAAATAGGTATTAAAAAAAAAAGCCTATAGCTAAATAGCTTTGCCATCACTACTGCAGATGGACATATATCACATACCCATTAAAGTGAATGTCACATACCATTCCAGCTATCCCTGGTTAACCCCAATGTCACCCTTGTCAAACATGTTTAACTCTGTTATGCATGATTCTGGAAAGCAATAGTAGGGATAAACTGATCCACTTTTTAGGAGTTCCAATCAGGTACTGATTTCTGAAATTTGAATATTTGAACATTATTATGACTATGGTTATTATTGCTGTTATAACTGTGTAAGATTTCATTAGGTTGTAAGAAATTACCCATCCTTTCTTTAGTTACCTCACCAATACAAATATAACATTACAGATCTAACAATTTCAACAAGTTTTATTTTGATTTGGCACATTTTACCTAAATACAACTATAAATGTGTGGCTTTGAAACAAAGATCTTGTGACATTTTAACATTCAAGGCATTCATTTCTTTTAAAACATGTCCGAAGCATGCCATCAAACACATCTGCGCTATCTTGACTAGTGTGGTTTCAGTTGGGGTTATTGGTACAACATTATTACCAAGTGCGAGTAAACACACTTGGTATTGAGCCGATACCGATACTGGTATTGGTGCATCCCTAATCAATATCCTGGTTACCTGAGTATTTAGATCTCAGGCATAAGAGTGAGAGAAATAGTAACTTGAAGCTCAAAGATGGCTCAGGAAACAGAGACTGGTGTTATATTATTGTACACACCCCAAAACATTCAAAAAGACTATAGTTAGAATGACCCAGCTTTTATGCCCTCAGGAGAAGACTCTGTACTTCCTCCTCCCACCTACTCTCCTCCAGTTTTACTCTGCACCATCCATCCTGGTGTTGCCCTCTTTTATGGTTTCAGTGTTCAGGTTTCTTATGAAGCATGGCAGAAAAGATAGAAGACAGATGGAGAACCCCAGCCATGTAGATACGGAAATCCACAAACAAGTAAAATAAGAATGAGCGTGTTGTCAATTCTAAATTATACAGATTTTGAAAGAAAGTTGTCCTTTCATCTCCTGTACTAATGTATGAGGGTAAGACAGGAAGTGGGTGTTTTTTCCCCAACACACACACACACTTTGTATAATTCCCTGTTTTGAACGCCCACTTCAGAGACACACACATGCATGACCTTATTATATAATGAGGACAGATTTCAAGCAGTGCTGTGTCTTTCGGCACAGAAAGAGTTTCTCAAGTGTTATAGTACTAATAATGCAGATTCAAAAAGACTTGCCAGTTTTACAGTCTAAGGCCCCCTTTTCATTTTACAAAGCTAGGTTTCACTGTTCTGTCAATCGTATGCAAGTAAAACAAAACCTGGCTGGCGCTTTAGCTGTGATACCATGCTAAATAAGATGGTATAGTCAACCGTGTCACCAAGAAATATGCTGTTAGCAGCAGCTACCACAGCACTCCACCCATTAACAATATCTGCTTCGCTGCCTCAGTAAAGCCACCTGTCTTCTGCCTTTAAGAGAAAACCACAACTCTCCCAGCAAGCACTATAAGACTTGGGCCACACCCTTCATTCACAGCTGAGCTCTACTGACAAAACCTCCTTTTGGAAACACACTAAACAAAGTCTCGCATTAGTTACTGACCTGGGAGTGTGTCAGTAGACTTAGGTGCAATGACCTTGCACTTAATTACCAATCAGTTTAACTGCTACATATCTACAGCATTTTCCTCATTGTCCACACAGGCTTGAGTCATTTCACCAAAACTGTGTTGCCTTATAATACTTACTGCCAGGTCTTAGTCACACGCAGAGAAGTGTCTTTAAAATATCTGGTGTGGCTGACAGGGATGGGCAGACCATTAAACCATTATTACTTACAATCACCAACACTCAACTATGATAAAGCGAACGAGGTATTCGTAATTTATTACATACATATATACATATACACACACACACACACACACATATATATATATATATATATATATATATATACATATAATATTTTGACCTGTCTGAAATGAATATATAAGAAAGAACAACTAATAATTTCTACATTTAGTATGTTACAGTTTCGGTAACTTAGCTGTTATCATTTTCTGCAGAAACAGCGGGCTATCTGTAGCATTAGCTAACCCGTTCTTAATATGTTTACTATCGCTTGACAGGTAATGTGCTGGTCGTAATTAGCACCATCCGGAAAAAAAGCTTCTAAGAATTAGCTTAGTCATAAACACAGAGCCGCATATGGGTGAACAACTCTGGTTACTTTGCTACATTTCTGGGTGCAGTGCACCATGGATGAGATAAACAGGCTAACAGGCTAACATTTGCAGATGTCTCAAGTCGCTAGCCGTTTAGCTAAACCATTGACCAGTGACAGTGAGTAAAACTATGCAGCTGGCCACGCTACTGGATTGTGTACTAACTTCAAAACACTCAGTACTACAACTTCGTTCTTTACCTGAGGTTGATGGGATCTTGATGGTGAATCTCCAAATAACACCAGTCCTCCCAGTGACTGCAGCGCCTTCTCAGGAGGGGTTTTTGACTCAATCCAACGAAGGGCGGTAACACAGGAAAGGGGAAACGAAGTGCTGTTGCAGTGACGTCTAGCTTGGCCAATAGGCAAACAGCACATCAGGTTTGAACCAATGGTATGATTCGGCCCGCCCCTTTATCTACAACTATGTAGTCAAAAAATAAAATAAAATAAAATAAAATAAAATAAAATAAAATAAAATAAAATAAAATAAAATAAAATAAAATAAAATAAAATAAAATAAAATAAATGATCAATAAAATAAAATAATGGTCAATAAAATAAAATACAATAGAAAAGAGAAAGACTGCTTTTGAGCACCTGCTTACTGCTAAAGCAGTAATAATTAAATGTGGAATTATTTATACTGTATAAACCAACCATTTATTTTACAGTCTGAATATGTTACACTTTGACTATGTTACACAGTATGGATGAGAACATTTATTTTAAAACTGTTTAAATGCATACAAAAGACTGGATCAAACATGAAAACTTTCAGTGTAATTCACAATTAAAAGTATCTTAATTTTTCACTATATGTTACACAACATGTAGAATTCCATGGACCCTCTCAGTTCACAAATCATGTGCACTGTAACAAGATGCCTTGCCTGTAACTCAGAATCTTTGTGAAAAAATAAGGGAGCTGATTTAAACATGCATCTCAAGCTGAAATTAAATTACTGATAGGAACCAATTAAAGAGATTGAAAATACCTTCAAGAGAAACCACATTTAGCAGATGGCCGTTTATAGACTAATGTATAACTTTTGATACTGATAACAGGGTTTATTGTAGGGTAGCAATGCACTTGTTCATATTTCAGAGTTATCATCACATAATAGGAGGTGGGATGTGTCATGGATATTGCTGGTTTTTCTCTGAGTTGTTTCTGTTTTATTTTTTCCTTGAGTTAATTTTATCTTCTGTAAATGTGTGAGACTGTTGTCATATAAAAACAGCCTGTTTTCCATCTTAATCAGAAATCATAGAAAAAAGCTTGTATGTCAAGCTTCCACCCTAAAGTAAGGATAAATAAGAGCAAACACAGAAAACAGTGAGATTCTTACTGAAATATAAAAAGTGTAAAATATAACAGTTTTTAGCACCAACTTTGGGTGAAAGGAAGAATTAGATGATTTTAGTATCTGGCAAATTATTCACAGTACTGATGATGGTCCAAACCAATAATATGGTAAAGAACTAAAGAAATACAAACTATCCCCATCACATTAGAGTTGCAATGACACCACAGTCTTGTTTTGGGTTAATCATTCCTTGAATTATTTAAAGTGTAAGATTTTTTTTTTTTTTTTTATTTATTTATGCTGGAAAATATAATTTATCATTATGCTGCTGCTGATTCACAAAAGAATGACTGTACACATTTCACAATTGACCACAGGAAATATGTCATACAAAAGCTGATATTTTTAAATATTAACAAAAACCTTTAGAACATTGTCACTGCAAAGAATAAGTGTATTATAACAATAAAACAAATGGGGGCCATTTTTAAAAAGTTAAGTACTTCATCTGTTTGCTAAAATAGTTACTGGATCAGACTCCTAGACAGAAATTCAGTTTGATTGCATGTGGTTAAAAAAAACAAAAAAAAAAACTTTCTTTTTATATCCGTATTTTACTTTTTAAAGAAAACTTTGATATCTGCTCTGCTGATTTGTTCTTTAAAACACGTATTTGTTTATGTATTTATTTAGTTAGTTAGTTTGCTAGTTAGTTAGTTTTATACAGAGATATAAAACTATGACTGTAAACAGCTAAATTTATTATCTGGGGTGTCGTATACTGCCCCTTAGTGGCCAACATAGTTCATTACATTACAGGAGCTTGACCTGGAAATAAAAGTTTTCTCTAATCCCGGTGATCACTTCCTGGAGGTCACATCTTGCCAGTCGGTGAGAAATGGCGGACATGGACGAATTGTTTGGGAGTGATGGAGACAGCGACAACGATCAAAGAGGTAACGATGACTTACAGGAACGCATTATTGTGCTTTATTGTATTATTAATTCAAAGTAATCTTTAATATTTTGCCGAAGTCAAATGTGAGACAAGATTTTTCCCTCAAAACTTAAACAGTATTTTTAATTTCTCGAAATGTTTTAAACACCGTCTTCGACCAAATCTAGGTTTGCATTTTTTTTTATTTTGCCCTGCCTTTTTATTAGATGTATATTTTAATATATATTTACAACTTTGACACGAATGAAAGTCATTCTTTGTCTGGATCAACGTAATGTGGCTGAACTGGAAGTTGCCCAGTCCTGCTCATTTACAGTCTCTACATCATCATCATCATCATCATCTCTGCCAGAGGTGAAGCGTGAACGCTGTCATCTTGCAAAACAATTTAACTTCCATTTAGAAAGATCAAAACTTTCAGAGGTTTTATTTAACATTATGTATCAATAAAATTTCTAATCCCTGCATCCACCAGACTGAGACTGAGGTAGGAACATGGATGGGTGGATTAACTTCCCGGAATGCAAATGACAGCTTGTATACCTTTTCTTTTACAGCAGATTTTTGACTTAAAATAACAGGATAAGCTCAGGTAGAATAAGGGCTCCATTGCACTTATATTTATACTCTGCAACTATTCAGATCTATAAGTGGAACACATAATTAACTCAAGTATTTCTATAAAAATGTAGTCATATTGTCAATGCATTATTCAACAGTTATCTTGGATTATTAGATTTTTTCTTAGACTATCTCATGAGGGCAATAAATGTAGTTTTGCACAGTTATGTGAACAATGATTGGCAGTCTTTCACATCAAATCCCACCATCATTGAGAGGCCACAGCATGAAGTGTATTTTGTGCTCAAAGAAAAACACTCTGCTTTCGTGCTCTACAGAGTCTGGGTCTGGCTCTGGTTCAGACTCAGAGCAGGAGAGACCTCGATCAGCCAGCAATGCTTCAGGCAGCGGCAGCGAGAGTGAGAGGGAACGGGATGAGGATGACGACGACGAAGGCCAAGAGACGGGAAAGCCCAGCATGAATAAGGTTGGTTGCCTGTGATTTTAGGTCTGTTGTAGGATATTTACATGTCAGGATGGCCCTTGATCCAAGAATCACTTAGCTAGTGTAAAAATACAAACTTATTTGTAGTTTTTTAATCTGCTGCCAACAAACAATTCAGTTCAATTCAGCTTTATTTGTATAGCGCCACCTCACAACAATGTTGTCACAGGGCACTTTATATACACATCATTTCAAGCCAATTCATACATAGCCTTTAATAGAAACCAACTGATTGCATCGAATCATGACTTCGATCCAATCCCCCATCCTGAGCATACACAAGGCGATAGTGGGAAGGAAAAAACTCCCCTTTAACAGGAAGAAAACTTCCGGCAGAACCCGGCTCAGGGTGGGCAGCCATCTGCCTCGACTGGTTGGGGTGGAGAGGACAGGACAGACAGAACAACATGTACAACTGCATGTTGTTATTTAATTCTTACTCAGAAAGTTGTGAATTATATTGCCTTCTGATTCTTGTTGGTATTACATTATTAGTATAAAGAAATGATAAATCAAGAGAATAAACAAAAATTTGCATTTGGAAACAATCTCACTTAAAAATATATGTATATGTTTTTTTGTTTTTGTTTTTTTTAGCTCAAAGTATTTTTATGTAAAAGCTGTCCATCAAATAGTAGTGTGTGGACCTTTTTTTTTTTTTTATTTTTTTTATTTTGGTACCACCTTTTTTGTGGGGGCACTTAGTAATGCTACCAGTGGTGATAGTTTTGCTCTGCTCAGAGTTGGTGATGACTTATGATATAAAAATGGTCAGAACTTTCCCACCTTTCCCTCTGCGTAATAGGAGCTGTTCGGAGACGACAGTGAGGATGAGCAGCACAGTCAACACAGCGGCAGTGACAACCAGTCTGAACGGTCAGGGAACCAATCAGATGCCAGCATGCACTCGGACCAGGGGGAAAATGATCACTCGGATGCAGAGCAGCACAGTGGATCAGAGCGTGAGCAGCGAGATGAGGATGACGATGAGGATGATGGGGGCCACCGGTCAGATGGAGGAAGCCCGGCAGGCAGCGGGATGTCTGGCGCTGGAAGCCCTCATTCTGAAAGGGGCAGTGTTCGTTCAGACCAAAGGTATCACAGCTACGGGTGTGCCATCATAAGTACGCCATGAGTTTCTTTGATAATTATTCTGGCTGCTTCTATTATTAATTTACATCTTTCCAAATTCTGGGCTTTTTTTCCTCACTCTGTGGCTTCTTCATATTTTAAAATCCAATTCAAGTAACCATACAAACTTGTATTATTTTTTATCTAAACATAAATAATTCGAACGCATATCCAACATATTGCCTGCCCAGGTCATCACTGACTCACTGCCAAAGCTGTTCATGCTGGGGATTGTTGCATCTTTAGACGTTCTCATGGCTGTCACATATGCTCAACGTGAACCTGCTCTCATCCATGAGTAGCACAGGGGTGCCTGTGGTCAATCTGCCAATCCTCAACTTCTCTGGCATATTCTAATCGTGCTGAATGGTGTTGAGCTGTGAGCACAAGCCCCACCAGTGGATGTGGGGGTCCTCATCCACAAGTGCTACTTGAGCATCTTTCCTGTTTGCAGAAACCACCTCATGATACTTAAGTGGTGAGGGCAATGGAAAGATGTAAATGTGACCAGAAATCAGCCAGAAAGGATAAAGGTGTGCATCCATTACCTGCAGGACATTGTGCTAATTGCCTCTCATTTCCACCTCCATGTCTGTTCTGCCTGTACAATGGGTGGAATTAATTCACAATCAATGTTACTTCCTAGCTGAGCAGATTGATATCCCAAAAGTGTGGCCTTGTCCACACGTAGCAGGGTGTCTCACAAAACAAAGATATTTTTCTCTGTTTTGGCATGGCATCCACACCACAACGCAGATTTGTGCACTCAAAAACGATGTTTTTAAAAACGTGTGACCAAAGAGAAGATTTGCGAATTCTCTGTTTGCACGTCTGCTTGTGGACATGTATAACCGCAAAATGTAGCATGTTCTGCTACAGAACATGCCATGACGTCACATGTGTGACCTTTGTTTATGTAACCGAGGGTCTTGTTCATGCGCCTGTACTTTAATAATATAAAAAAACAAGAACAGGAAGAAGTTTTGTGGGACTGGCACAGCCGTCGTCTTTTACTATTAGTCAGCACCGTCAAACTTTCACCAACTACAGCGCAGACTTCCGGTCTGGTCTTCAAAATTAAACCGAAGGCTCACTACTTACTGAACACTAGGAGTGGGAAAATCTCATTTAAAAATAGAATATTGGGGATTTTTTGCTTCACAATTTTAAAAGTTTTTTTTTTGTTTGTTTAAAAAAAATCTTTTTTTTTTTTTTTTTTTTTTTCCAAATGAATAAAAATTCTTTTTTTTTTTTTTTTTTGTTGCCATTTTTATTGTTTTTATTGATGTTTTTACCTGTCTTATTGGGTATTATAGCAGCAGAATGATGGTCTGGCTACTTTGTTGTTTTACAAACTGAAATCAAGAAAAATGACGAGCAAAAACAAGTTTTGTGCTTTTTTTTTTTTTGTTTTTAATCTACAAAAATCCGCAATATTGAAGAATTGTGAGAATGGCAATTTAAATCAAATCGGCACCCAAAAAACTGGATTTGAATCGAATCTGGTAAACAGCACATTGTCACAGCCCTGCTGAACACATTAACTCTTTTACATTTACACCAGCATGGACGTCCTCAAAACTGTGATGGTGTTATCTGTTGTCCAGCTGCTTGTGTTTGTTTGTTTTTACAAGCTCAAATACCGCTCCACATAAACTACCAGCAGCAAAGAACGTCATTAAGGACAATTATTTTCCATCAGCTAACCAGATCACGTTGGAGGCGTGTTGGTTATTCTGGAAAAGGATTAGGGACGCTACCGCCGCCTAAAGGTTTGATATGCTTATGGTTGTTCTTAACAACACGGTTTTGCGGAAATGTGTGGATGGATTTGTATTTGAAAAACGAGGTTGTGTGGACTCAATTTTTTTACTGGCCGGAGGGGGGAAAATATTCATTTTTTTAGTGTTCCCTTTATTTATTTATTATTTAAACGGTGTATCTTTTTCTATTGTCATCTTCTTGTACTTTTTAAATGTAGTGCCCACAGTGATCCTGGAACTCCGCAGTCAGGACCAGGTACGCCTCACTCTGACGGAGAAGCCTCTGGAAGAGAGAACCAATCGGATGATGAGAAGTGGGGCGGAGGAGCTAAGAGCGACCAGTCAGAGGATGAGGAGGAGAAACGTCATTATTCTGATGAAGAAAGGGAGAACTCTGACGATGAAGGGCAGAGGAACAGGGAAGCAGGTACTTTGTGTTTAAAGGTAGCAAGCTAACCTCATGAACCTCATGTGCTAATCGCAAAGCATGGAGTTCTTTCTGATTTGTTCCATTTTTTTTAACCTTTTATCCTGAGTTCTAGGGGTGATTTGAGATTAATTACGGTACGACTCTTTGTGGATAGTAATGATCCATTGTCCTCCACTCGATGTGCCTTGTTGGTCCCCTGTAGGTTAAAGCATACTGACATGTTGCAATCGTACGTTTAATCCCTTTATGTGATTTTCTTTCTCAGAGTCTGGCAAGGGCAGCGACAGCGAGGATGATTTCCTCAGACAAAAAACCAAAGCAAAAGCTGCGTCTGATTCAGACTCAGACAGTGATTTGGAAACAAATAAAAGTAAGAAAAGTTTTCCTTCTGCTGCATTCTACAGTTTTATTGTTTCTATGTACGTAACGCAGCCTGTCTTCCATGCCGTTCCACAGCAAAGAAATCTGCAGCAGATGATCTGTTTGGGGAAGCTGATGACATTTCTTCAGACAGTGACGCAGAGAAGCCTCCGACCCCAGGACAGCCACTGGTAAGCGTCTGTCCTCCTGCTCTCTGTGCCTCCACTGCACCTATCATCAAGTTTTTTTCTCTTTTTTTTTTTTTTTAAGGAATCTCTTTTCCTCAGAGCCTCTCCCAAAGCCTTTCTGAGCTGATCCACATTATCACGGGTCTTTGAATCCCACAGTGTTCTTCTTTTAATCCTCCCTCTGTGTTTTTGGCCAGGATGGAGAGGATGGGATGGAGGGGGAACAGGCAGAAGAGGAACCGGCGCCTGAAACCCGTATTGAAGTAGAGATTCCAAAAGTCAGCACGGATCTGGGGTCGGACCTTTACTTCGTCAAGCTTCCGAACTTCCTGTCTGTGGAGCCCAGGTCAGACCCCAGGCACTGTAGATAAATCCGAAAAGTGCATAGACTAATGCAGTGGTTCCCAAACTGGGGGGCAGAGTTATCACGGGGGGGGGGGGGCGCTCAGCAAGGGTAAATAGGAGTTTTTACACTGGATGAATTTGTAAAAGTACTCATAGGAAATGATGATAAATCAACAAGAGAGACTTCAAGTAGTAAAAAAAGAAAAAAGAAAAAAAAAAAAAGAGAACAAGTTATGATGGAGCATATCTGTTCCTGCTTGACCAGTAATAATAATAATCAATGGTTTGTAACAATGAGACTATAGTCTTTTGCATGTACCAAAATATTATCTAGTATATTGAAGCATGAAGCCAAACAAGTGACATCACCACTTGGGTACGTTTCATCCTCAACACAAAGAAAAGCCTGCAGGTTACTTTAGAAATAAACTATCATATATAGAAAAATTGTTTTACTAAAGCAGCATCGTGTCATAGTAAACTTCACTCGCCTTAAGTCGTTTGCAGAGATTCCTGGTTTAAAATGTTTTATACTTATGCAGAAGAATGGATAATAGTTCTGACACAGTTTTAATTATAAATACCTAGAATACAGCCACTAAAACTAAAGGTGCATTTCTTAGTATGTGTCTGTGGTCCATGTGACAGGTGGGAGGGCTCGACATTATTGTCGTTGATGAAAAGGGGGCCCTGCAGAAAAAGTTTGGGAACCACTGGACTAATGACCTGTGAAGGACATCATGATAATAATTAGAATATCATTTTGATAATAACAACTCTGAATCTGTCTTTTTTAGACCCTTTGATCCCCAGTACTACGAAGACGAGTTTGAGGATGAAGAAATGCTGGATGAGGAGGGACGGACCAGGCTCAAACTGAAGGCATGTAGCTGGATGGTGTTTACTGAGGCTGTCAGTCCTCAACAGTTTTGCTGTTTCGACCGATTTTATTAATCAAAGTTTCTTCTGTCCTCCAACAGGTGGAAAACACAATCCGGTGGAGAGTCAAGCGGGACGAGGAGGGAAATGAAACCCGAGAGAGCAATGCACGTATTGTCAAATGGTCTGATGGCAGGTGTGTGTTACATAAAGCTCTGTGTTGGGGGATTGTGACATTATGCTCTCAGTAATTGGCATGCTTTTAAGTTTCCTATTCTCACCCGCAGCATGTCCCTCCACTTGGGTAATGAAGTGTTTGACGTGTACAAAGCTCCTCTCCAAGGAGACCACAACCACCTGTTCATCCGACAGGGCACTGGACTGCAGGGACAGGCCGTGTTCAAAACCAAACTCACATTCAGGTAACGCGCTAAATGTGCCGTTGTTGCATTGATGACGGGCTGCTGTCAGGAATAGAGTCTCACACAGAGACACGCTTCGTACAGAGGCATTGATCACGAGTTGCTAGGGATACTCCTCCTCTGTCTGGCATCCCAACAGCTGATCACATACTAAACAAGCCCAAAGCTACCTGTAATACCAAACAACAACAATGGTAGCCTTCATTTAGGCACCGCTCATAAATAGTCTTTATGCAGTAAAGTCTTTGGATCATCTTGTACCAGGTGCCCAGGTTTCTTTCAGTAAGGACTCTGTAAGGCTCTTAGTGCCCCCAAGTCCACCTGAATGTTCTGTCTTCTAAGACCACATGGGTTTAGTAGGAGACTGTTCAAACCTACCTTAGTACAGAAACAGCCCCCCCTCCCCCAAGGCTGCCAGAACAAACATTACAGTTTGTTCTGATCGAGTATTATCATTTCAGCATAGAATTAGGATTAGGGCTGAAGCAGCTCAGTGAAAAAATGGTTTGGTCACAGCTTGTTTCATTCTTTTTAAAAGGAGCTTTAACCTTAAAAAAAAATGAATGCAACAAAAGCCCTCGACTGAGATGGGAACAGAGAAGAGGATTAGTTTTCTGAAATTGCTGCTGAATTGTTGGAAAAAAGGGGCTTTTCTGGAGATGTTGGGAACAAAAATGTATTCATCTATACGGTGGGTACTTCTTTTGTTTTTCTTTTTTGTTTGTTTTTCTCACAATGTGATCATGTTTCACTGCTTGATATACTTTTTTCACTAGAAAATAACTTGGTCTATGCTGCAGTTAGTTGTTTAGGACAGTAGATGCTTTCTGTGAAGATTTTTTTTTTTTTGCATTCAGTTTCTTTTCAAGCATTTCGTGTTTGTTCCTAAGTTTATTAACATGCAAGGAACTTCCTTCCACCTTAAAATATTTACAAAGCAGTTTTTTTTTAATTGAAAAATCTTCATGTTAACATCCAGGTTAAGATGTCTTCTTTAAAATGCTGATTTATGTTTCCTCTTTGAAGTCTCTAGAAATTCAAATTCAAAACTGGATATCTTATCCAGCTTGTTGTGGAGATGTCTGACGCCAGATCATAAATCAGCACCTGCGCTAAATTTAGTTCAACTTCCAGCAATTATAAATGCAGTTTTACAGTTCTCATTGCTACGTGTTTAACTGTGTTAACTGAACTGTCAGATAGCCAAGCAGCGTGAAAATGCAGGCAGCAATGTGTGCGTCATGCCCGGAGCGCGATGCGCATGCTAAACATAGGGAACATTTTTTTGATGGTGAGACTTAAAACTCCATCACACATTGTTTTTGTTTGTAGTTCTGCTAACATGCTTCTTCTATACTTCCAGGCCCCACTCCACAGACAGTGCTACCCACAGGAAGATGACCCTGTCCCTGGCTGACCGCTGCTCAAAGACACAGAAGATCAGAATACTCCCCATGGCTGGAAGAGATCCTGAGTCGCATCGCAACGAAATGATCAAAGTACTTTCCACCAGCACTCTGTCACTCATGCTGTTCTGTTTGTCTCCTGTCTGTTGTGTCCGGGAATGCTTTTGTCACCACAGTGGGCCGCAAAAAAAAAGTTTGTGTAAGGGTTATTGTTGACAAACGTCATGCCCGGTTACATAAAGGCATAAACGTCCATGATTACATAATGAGGTCATGCAGTTGTGTGTGAAATGGAAAGTGTTAGCATGCTCACTGTAGATCAACCACAAACAAGCCTCGCTGGAGGCATCATTAATGACATAAGTGTTGTCAGTGCCCACCTGAGACAGTGTGTGTTTCCTGAAGTTGGGCTGCTGTGATGACTGGAACAACAAACACTACAAATCACTACATCATGTGGCTTTCCCCACATTTTGCAGTCGTTCTGCAGTGACAAATTTCCTTACAGTTTAATAGAGCCAACAAAGCATCTTCTTCTTTTTTAATTAATGAATTTATTCTTTGATTTTAAAAATGACATCTTATTTGGCCGTTGCCAAGGCAAAAACTCGGGCATGGGAGGAGTTCGGCGAGGCCATGGAGAAAGACTTCCGGACGGCTTCGAGGAGATTCTGGTCCACCATCCGGCGGCTCAGGGGGGGGAAGCAGTGCTCCATCAATACTGTGTACAGTGGAGATGGGGAGCTGCTGACCTCAACTCGGGACGTTGTGGGTCGGTGGAGGGAATACTTCGAAGACCTCCTCAATCCTACCAACACGTCTTCCCATGAGGGAGCAGAGCTGGTGGACTCAGGGGTGGACTCTCCTATCTCTGGGGCTGAAGTCGCTGAGGTGGTCAAAAAGCTCCTTGGCGGCAAGGCCCCGGGGGTGGATGAGATCCGCCCGGAGTTCCTTAAGGCTCTGGATGCTGTGGGGCTGTCCTGGCTGACACGCCTCTGCAGCATCGCGTGGACATCGGGGGCAGTGCTGCTGGATTGGCAGACTGGGGTGGTGGTCCCCCTTTTTAAGAAGGGGGACCGGAGGGTGTGTTCCAATTACAGGGGAATCACACTCCTCAGCCTCCCTGGTAAGGTCTATTCAGGGGTCCTGGAGAGGAGGGTCCGTCGGATAGTCGAATCCCGGATTGAGGAGGAGCAGTGTGGTTTTCGTCCTGGTCGCGGAACAGTGGACCAGCTCTATACCCTCTTTGGGGTCCTGGAGGGGGCATGGGAGTTTGCCCAACCAGTCTACATGTGTTTTGTGGACCTGGAGAAGGCATTCGACCGTGTCCCCCGGGGGCTCCTGTGGGGGGTACTCCGGGAGTATGGGGTACCGGACCCCCTTGTACGAGCTGTCCGGTCCCTGTACGACAGGTGTCAGAGCTTGGTCCGCATTGCCGGTAATAAGTCGGATCCGTTTTTCGGTGAGGGTTGGACTCCGCCAAGGCTGCCCTTTATCACCGATTCTGTTCATAACTTATATGGACAGAATTTCTAGGTGCAGCCGAGGGGTTGAGGGGATCCGACTTGGTGGCCTCAGGATTGGGTCCCTGCTTTTTGCGGATGACGTGGTCCTGTTGGCTTCATCTGGTCGTGATCTCCAGCTCTCGCTTGAGCGATTCGCGGCCGAGTGTGAAGCGGCTGGGATGAGAATCAGCACCACAAAATTTGAGACCATGGTCCTCAGCCGGAATAGGGTGGATTGCCCTCTCCGGGTAGGGAGTCAGGTCCTGCCTCAAGTGGAGGAGTTTAAATATCTCGGGGTCTTGTTCACGAGTGAGGGAAGGATGGAACGCGAGATCGACAGACGGATCAGTGCGGCGTCTGCAGTAATGCGGGCTCTGCGCCGATCTGTCGTGGTAAAGAAGGAGCTGAGCCAGAAGGCGAAGCTCTCGATTTATCAGTTGATCTACATTCCTACCCTCACCTATGGTCATGAGCTGTGGGTCGTGACCGAAAGAACGAGATCTTGTATACAGGCAGCTGAAATGAGTTTCCTCCGCCGGGTGGCCGGGCTCTCCCTTAGAGATAGGGTGAGGAGCTCGGTCATCCGGGAGGGGCTCAGAGTAGAGCCGCTGCTCCTCCGCATCGAGAGGAACCAGTTGAGGTGGCTCGGGCATCTGGTCAGGATGCCTCCTGGACGCCTCCCTGGTGAGGTGTTCCAGGCACGTCCCTCTGGGAGGAGACCCCGGGGAAGACCCAGGACACGCTGGAGGGATTACATCTCTCGGCTGGCCTGGGAACGCCTCGGGATCCCCCCCGCAGAGTTGGCAAATGTGGCTGGGGAGAGGGAAGTCTGGGCTTCCCTGCTTAGGTTGCTGCCCCCGCGACCCGACCCCGGATAAGCGGCAGAAGATGGATGGATGGATGGATCTTATTTGGGAGAGAGAAGCCTCTGAAGGGCTTTGGTCGACCAAAAATCAACTCCATTTAACTGGCAGGAAGGCCAATTTAAGAAAACAATTTTTCTTTATCCTGCACTTAAACTCTTTGTGTACTCATTAAGTATTGATAGAGTACTTTATGCTTCCCTGTCGTGTGTTACAGAAGGGAAGGGAATACTTTAGGATGTTCATTTAAAATTGTAAGATTAAAAAAAAAAAAAGATTCAGCACAAAAGATGTGACAGGTCAATACAAACTGAGATAAATCCATCTTTGCTGTTTACCACATATTTTCATGTCAACAGTTTTCACAGTCAAACTGGAGGAAGGGTTTGAAGATCTTTTATGCCATTTATTCACATATAAATGACAAGATAATGGTGCGGTGTCTAAACTTTCCAATTAATGACGTCGCCGTGGAATAATAAATGTTTTGTCAGTTCCTGAAATATTAAGAAAATCAACTTATAAGTCTGAATCTTAACTTAAATTGGGTCTATACTATGAATTTTGATTTAATTTTAAATAAATAACAAATTTATGAGAATTAAGTCAATATTTAATATGCTAACCATTAGAAAACTACAAGGCAGTGCAAAATTGTTAGAATTAAACATTTGCTAATATTTGATTATAATTAGAAATGAATTTGAAACCCAGAATGAAATACTGTCTCCTTCTTCTTGAATGTACTAATGTGAAAATGTCACCATGCTTTAGCAGATATTAATAGGTTCTTTCTTGGCAGAAAGAAGAAGAGCGGCTTCGGGCGTCTATCCGCAGAGAGTCTCAGCAGAGGAGGATGAGGGAGAAACAGCACCAGAGGGGCTTGAGCAGTAGCTACCTGGAGCCTGATCGCTACGATGATGAAGAAGAGGGCGAGGAGGCCATCAGCCTGGCAGCCATCAAAAGCAAATATAAGGGTGGTGGCGGCCTGAGAGGTGAATAGACCAGATGAAAATTTTGTCTCACAAGACAAATTTCCTCTGACACTGTGGAAGCGTCTTAAACATAATCCTTTTTTTTTTGTCCCTAATCCAGAGGAGCGAGCACGTATCTACTCATCAGATAGCGACGAAGGCTCCGACGATGACAAAGCCCAGAGGCTGATGAAGGCCAAGAAGTTAGACAGTGATGAGGTAGGTGCAGTTCTCTGGTGGACAGACAGGGGGCAGCGTGACTCAGGACACTGTCCTGGCTCAAGTGCCAACTTTTGCATTATCCTTATGTGAACTAAACAGGAAGTGCTAGAGCTTCCAGAGAGCTTCTGCACAGACTGTTTGTCCTCAAAACAGGAAAAAGGTGCTTTCAAAAACACTCAGCTCTTCTTAAAAAAAAAAAAAAAAACTGGGAAAAATGTTTGCTGCTCTCAACTTGACATCATTTCTCTCATTCTCTGTTGTGCACAGGAGGGCGAAGGTTCAGGCAAGAGAAAGGCAGAAGACGATGAAGAAATGGCCACCAAAAAGGCAAAGAAATATGTTATCAGCGATGAAGAAGAAGAAGAAGAAGATGATGATGAATAACTTACCATTTTTTTTATAATCATTCCAATGTGTGAACAGTGCTCAGCCCACATGGCATATACAGCCATACATTGTCTTGTATATTTTCTTATGAACCGTGTGAGTGTGTGATTGTGTGTTTGTTTATGCTGTGTACAGCAGAGGTGAGAAATAAAGAAATGGTTGTCTTATGTAACCAGAGCTTTACAAAGGACCCTGCATCTTTCTTTTTTTTTCTACTTTTAACATCATGAATCATGAATGAGTCACACAGTTGTTGTGAGATTATGAGACATAATGTTTAGTTCAGTTTCCAAACAAAAACAGAACATTATTGGAGATGAGTGTTGTGGTTTGATGAAGATTAAACTATATTCATGGTTTTCGCAGCTATGCCTTTTTTCTTTTTTTTTTTTAACTCGCTGACAAAGTACTGCACTGTTTGACAAGAATGCTGGTTTAGCTTTGAAGTTTTTGCAGTCCCTAAGGTTGAAAAATGCCCTCTAGGAAAGAACGGAGGAATGTAATTGTTCAAGGGGAGCAGGTTTTTTCCTGACAGGAAAGGCAAAAGATCAGAGGACTTGGGAATTGAGACAAAGAAGCTCTAGTGTTGTAAGTGGGTGCTCCTCAACCTTCTTGCCAACCCAGAAGAAGAAGAAAGAGGCACAGCTGAGGATTAAACCAGCAGAAATCCCTGCTGGTGTGGGCAGTTTACAACGCCAGCCTCCCCTTTTCAGAAAAAGAAGTCTTCGCCACATTTCCAACTTCAGTTAAACATCCCACATTTGCAGGCAATAATGGCATCTTTTTGCATTTATTGTTAAATCACCCAATACAGCATTAACTGGTTTTTCAGGTTGCAAAAGTCACACTCAATAATTTAAGAAATCTTTAAAAGACTGACCAAAGCTATTGTGGGTGTGTTAATAAGGTTTGTGGAGTAGCTAATAAAAAATGACTTTCTTGTTTGTGCATGTATACATTAACAGAATCTGACAAGAACCAGAGCACACCGGGGATGTAGATGTTTACCAACACTCCAGACATGTCTGATGACCATTTGTTGCCTTGGTGTGTAAGATGAGTAAGGGTGAGATGCATGGAACTGCAATTGCAAACATAACAGCAGTGCAAAAGAACTATCATCGATAAAATCTCCACTATATGTGACTCAGCTGGATTCAGCTTAAATCACAGCCGTTTCCCCCCTATTGTTGGTAGTATCTGACCACCAGTTATTATGATACCCTTTCTCCAGGTCCTAAGAGGACTCAGCTGTTATGAAATGACAACCTTACGATCAGTCTGCAGATCTCATATTCAGGGCAATGAATAACCACATTTCTTAACTGTATGTCACTGTAGTTGGGGGGTAAGTTCAAGTTATACATAGACAGCTGTTATGCAACTTCATTACATGGTGATATTGTTTGGTAACAGAGGAAAAGCCTGGAGTAAAAACGAAACATTTCAGGCAATTTAGCAGCGGTGTGCTTTTGTAATAATCTACAGTAATTGTTTCATACACTTTTTACAATCAATTTTTGCCATTCATTGGGGCCTGAAGCCAGAGCAGGAATCATCATGAGGACTTCAGTTATCTACGTAAGTGCTCCCGCTGCTAGAAAGCAAACAAGGTTGGATGAGGTGAGGTATTGAGATTTGATCCCATTTGAGCCACATAGTAAGAGGAGAACATGGAGAACAACAGTACTGGTTACTGATTCATGTTCATCTGCCAGAATGACGCACGGTGTTGCACACAGAGGCATCAGTTTGCCAGAGATAGACCAAGCCTTCAATGTGACCAATCCCCTGCTCTGTCTAGATTGAACTGGATGCAGCCACCCAGAAAGCAAAACTGGTAAAAACATGGCGTGATTAAGTAAGAGTTACATAAAATGACAGCATTTTCTTGCTTGACAATGTTGTCCTCTTTTTGTACAACACGAGTTCAGAGAGGACACTGGGGCTTGAAAAGCCTGTTGGAGTTTTGGAGTTGTTTGCAATCAGCGTCCAGTTCCATACAAATTCATAATTAAGCTGCTTGGATGGAATGAGGCTTTTGTGCAACAACAGCCCTCACTGTTGTGGGTGAGCTGTATCCAACATTAGCTTTCCCACCATTATTCAGAGCAGGCCTGTGTGTGTTGTGTGCAGATGCATGTGTATGCAGAGCACAGCTTTGGGTATAACCATACTGCCCAGTGCTTATTATAATATATGCAATATGCATGTTTAATGGTACTCAGAGCAAATGTCATCTTTCTGTTGCCCTTAAAGACACAATATTGCCAGCAGCGATGTGCGCTGCGTTATCTCAGACTGCAGTGTTATGTAAACTCAGTTCCACACAGTAAGGAGTGAGAAAGGGAGGGGAGGAGAGAGAGGCACAGCTACAGAGTCAGCACTGATTGAAAGGGGTGAAACAAAGGGGAGGGCTGCAGCATTTTACCCTCCTTTTTGTTTCCTCCTCCTTTCTCATCTGTTTTTTCTGTCTGTATCATTGTAGTTGTTCTCCAAGTAGCCAAAGCTTTAACCAACCTAACCCCTAGAAAACTGACCTGAAAATGGATTCTGCAGCTTCACTTCAGTATCTCTCTCTATGCTCTCTGCAAGGGAAAACACAGAGGGTCAGAGAGGGTACGGCTGAGACACTTGCAGCTTGTAATTAAGGGCCAAAGTGTCTCTTTTCTGTCAATTATGCCAGAAGGGAGAGTGCAGCTGGCTCAGTGTTTTTATTTAGTTCTTTCACTGACCAATTCCTAAATTCTAATCCAGATGTCTAGATTTTATTGAGATACAGCACAGAAACACCAATCAGCAATAACTTCATGGCCATCACCAAATGAGTTCTGCTGCATTTTACTGCACGGACCAGATAAGATGGTCCTGGAGAGTCTGATAATTGTGCAATAGCATGAAATCATTTGGGCCCTGTAGGTTGGGGTGATGCCTTTGTAGACTGGGCTTGCTTCCCACAGATGCCATCAGATCCCATCAGATTGACACTGGGGGTGGACTGCAAATATTTTTAGGCACAGTAGGAGGCAAATGTCAGAGTACCATTTAAATGAACACAAGGAAAAGTTTTTTTTTTCCCTTGTTTAAAATGGCACTGGAACAAAATGAACCATGTTACTCACTTTCTAGTGGTTTGTGGCTGATCGGTGTAGATCTATTTGAAATGTTTGGCCAGGTTGTTCTGCAAGCATAAGCTCAAGCCTTAGATTTACTCCATAATTTCAGTAATGTGATATAAATTAAGTTTAAAATATACCGAAGTTAGGTAGTGCTAAAAAATAGATTGCATTCACTTGGTGCTTTATAGTCCTGTTGACCACTAAAAGTGTCTTTAAAGTACAAACCACATTACTGTCTCTTCTTTGTCCAAATGTCCTATAGACTATGTAGCACTATTTGTCTGTTCAAACACACTTTAACACCAGAAACACAGGGTTCAGTATTGTGGACAAGGATAACATGTCGACATGGAAACCTAGAGATTAAACCAACTCCTGAGCTACAACCATCATGACATAAGAGAATTAATGTATGTGTGTTACTTGTCACAACTTTTTATTAATCCCTTTTTCATTAACTAGAGTATTGACAACCAGAGGCACAAAACATGTGTTATTGGGCAAAAAGGGCATATCTGCATATAAACTGCTCATCTGCTGTTGATTAAATAACAATTGTAGAAATTATCAGTAAAGCACACTTCTACAGCAATCAAAATAGTCAAAATAAGTAAATAAATATAGTGACATAACTTTAAAATATCAGTTTTTAGGTCTATAATCTCTTTCTCTCATAGTTGTTATGCTGTACTGCTGCTTTACTTCAGTAACACTATGATGGCGGTATAAAAAATATAAAACACATCAGTCCTTAAGTATTTGCTTTTCTCAAATGAAAGTAATTTCAGTACTTTTGTGTTAACCACAGAAGGCACTATTTGCTTTTGTTTTATAATTAGTTAAATTATTTACACACAAAAAGCCAATTTCTACTGCTTTTTGAGTTATTGCAAGACTTTTTCTTCCTGTAATGCCTCTTTTGTTCACTTGTCTCTGTAAATGCTATAAATTACCTCAATAACAGCCTCACTCTGTGTTCCCTGCTTGTGTTTCTTAGCTTGGTGCCCTTTAGCCCATCTCAGTATGTCCCCTTTCTCCTGCTGGTGCTTATATAAGAGGCTAATAAATAAAATAGAAACACAATACTTTAGTCTCACAACAGGATCCTCGCATACTCAACACATGACAGTGACCCAGAGACTGCTGTGAGGGGTCTTAGCTGGAACATTTTTCCCTTACTCAAAAGCAGGTGCGCCGTGTTCACACACTCTCTGGTACCACACAAACAGGACTGTTACAATTCAGTATCATCTGTTTTTTCCTCATGACCCCAACAATGTGGGTCAGCATGTTCTGTTGAAGGAACAGGGCTTAATCTGTAAACAACAGGTTACTTTCAGCTGTGAGCTGCTCTGTACAAAGATTTCATTTGAGCTTTGTTTTTTTTTTTAAAAAAGGCACACAAAAAAAGAGGGGGAAAGAAAGGTAACACTTCGTGCTGCTGATGTCCCAAGGGAGCAGGGTTCCTCCTCCCACACACTGAAAACAAAGTTATTAGTAAATGCAAAGGTGTTTTTCTATCAGCTCAACACAGTGTCTTGTTTGTGTTGCATGTTCACATATTCATACAGCAGCATCCGAGCTAGTATGCAACCTTATGAATGAGGCTGGGGATAATAGCTTTAACCAAATTTCCTTCAAAATGTGGTGGTATCAGAGATCAAAATGTATATCTAAATGCTTTGAGTAATGAACAATCCATCCCAGCCCTTTGACTCCTGTCCCCCACGGTCCCCAAAACATGTGATTAAAACCAAATTTGAATTTAAACAACTTGCAGGGTCCTCTCTTTCCCTCGCTGCCATCTCTGTCTACAAAGTCCTTCTCTGCAGAGGACCATATCAAGATAGTTAAATAACCATAGCAACTTTAGAAGTCGCTGTGCTACAAACACCGGGTTGTCTCTTTCTCATCTTCAAGGTTGTCTTTACTCAGAGAAAGTAGAAGAACTTATTATGCATGCTATCTTGTAACACTATCATGGTGACAGCTCCAGCTAATATTACAAAAAAATGTTTTTTTTAGTCATTTTATAAAAGACCGCATCTCTATCTGCTGTGTCAGTCTGCTTACTTGATCTGTTTTTATCGGTCTGGTTTGCCAGGCTGTGAGCTTAGCAAGTAAAGGACAGTGCTTACAGTGCAGTGTCAAAATCACCAACTTGGAAAGGATATGACTGTTTCCAGCTGTGTATATAAATTCACCAAAAAGCCTTGATTTCTTTTATGCAATATTGTGAGAATATACTCCAAAAGGTAAAACATTTGTGTCTAAAACGAAGATAGGAGCATGAATAAAAATCTATAGGTAATATTTTGTGACAGGTTCACACACTGCCTTGCAATGCATCATTTTTATGTGTGCTCACACACAGAGCAGAAAATGCTTTGGCTCAGTGCCCCTCGCAAGTCTAGTGCTTGCATCCTGTGCAAATATTGTTGCATGAGGGCTGTTATGGGATTACAAGTTTGCCATAACATGAGCCCACATGGAGGACTTCCATTTTGGAAGTTTGTGAATTATGGACCATCGACAGGTTGTGTTTATACCCAGAAAAGTTTTGCTTGTTCCTGGAGAGGTCGAGATTGTACCGGCTCTGGAAGACCTTGTGACTCCCTCTAAATAAAGGTGGTAGATCTTACAGAATCACATGTAAAAATGTTGCACCATCTCAGACAAGCTTATTGAGTAGCATTATAAGAGACATAAAACATGATGGTTTTCCAAACCAAACCAAACACTTTCTCATGTCTGACCTATTAATTGTAACCAAAGAGCCTCCTCCCTACTCATAATGTAGACATCACTGCATAATGATTTTCTTTTTGTTTTTTATGTCCATAAATACGTAAAATCAGAAAAAATCCTACCTTACAATCCAGAAGAATATTACATTTTGTGACATAATTGCCAAGGCAGGATAAAAATGTGTTTTTTTTCCCCTTTGGAGCAAACTAGTCTTGGTATGTTTGGATATTTTTTATGTAATTACATGTATGGTTCCCTCAGTTTCATTGTGTTGCTAGAACAATCATTTTAACATCTCAAGATAAATAGTTTAATAGTTTTAAACTAAATCCTGTTAACAAGCTGCCTATACATGATCGACTGCTTATTTTTTAATGTTTTTTAAATATGTTGTCTCTGCACTTAGTAATATCAAGTTAAAAAAATAAGTGTAAAAACCTGAGTTAATGTGCATAAGTATGTGATAGTTGTTTGGTTTGCTAACTGGTACATTAACAGATCCGTGATTTTTAGAAGACTAAACAAGAAAAGACACAATATGTAATGGATGTTTTGATCATGGGGTGAATAAAAAAGGATGAGATGTTTGGCACTGAGAGAAAGATAAAACATGTTGTGGAAGAAAGGGAGGTGCTAGAGAAAGGTGATAAGGTCAGGTGTGGGCCCAGTACACACCCCTTCTCCCCAGCTTGCAGTATTTCAGAGCTTGCTGCAACTCAGCCTCACAGTACACTCTGCGTTTGACCTTCAGTTATCTAACCACCCCGCCTGCATCATGCCAAGCCAACTCTCTTTGTCTTTCTCTCTTGTCTCTCTTGACTCATTTGTTGTCCACCCTCTGGTTAGATAAGCACATGCATTTAGAGGAGGACAGCAAGTAATTTACCATCCTCTTAGCTAAAACTTCTCAGTTTCTTACTGCCTGGAAATCAGCTTTGATTTGCTTTCTAATTTGCATACAAGTAAGCTTTATTCCCCTGTTATTAGGTTTTTAATCTTATTTCATAATGATCACAAACGTTGAGGCCACGATGTCTTAAACAATATGAAGGTATCTGAAGTACTTGTTAAAAACTCCAAAGAAGACAAGAAGATACTTGCAGAGTTGAAGGGTTAACTTGTTTTACAGTCCAGTCATGTTTAGTTCTGGTTTCCTGTTTGATTTTGTTGGTTCTTTCCCTCTTATTTACTGGATCCTCTTTTGCTTCCTGTTGATCGGCTCACCTGGTTTGATTTTCTCATCAGCTTTACCAGATCCTTATCAGTCTCTCCATGTATTTATACAACTTGGGTTCCAGTTTCCTTTCTCGGATCATCCGTCATGTACCATTGTGGTGTTTCTCTGTCATGTCTTATTTGACTTTTCATCAAAACCTTTGTTCCTGCACCCGCCTACCTCCTGCCTTCTCCGTCATGCATCTTGGGTCAACTTCCTCCTAAAGGCATGACAATTTTTTTCTCTTTTTTCTTTTCTTTTTTTTTTTTTTTTTTGCGAAAGACATTTTATAAATATAATGTAAAGGCTACATAATCATGATTATAAAATAAAAAATATTCAAGTGCATTGTTTTTTTTTTCCATCCAAAAGAAAGTATTTAATTTTACTGATTTCCACTTCCATTGCAGCAGTGACCTTTGACCAAATAATTTGCTTCAATAACTACAATAAAATTGCTATAGAATATTAACGTGAGAATATTTTTTGGTTTAATGTAAAAGCTTAAAATTCCTCATAAGGAAAACACTATATTGTTACATGTCAGCATTTAAGAATGTATGGGTTTTTCACATATTGGAGAACACGGTGGAACTGAACTCTTTCTCATGGCTCTCAATCTGACTGCTCTGTAAGATGGGATACAACTTTATCTTTTTTGTTCCTGCTGACATAAACTATACGTGAATGTAATACAGCATGTTGTGTTGTAATGCAGGGTTATCCAATTGGCCTTCTCACAATCTTCACCTCTCTGATAGGAGCTTCCACAAGTATTCCCTCTTCCTTTCTCTGCTCATCTACAATAAAAGTCTGTCCCTTTACTTTATTCACGTTTTCACTCTGCTGAAATGAATAATCACACTCTAACAGTCAAAGTTTCATATTTAAGTCAACATAAATAAGTGCAGCTCCATGTTTGAAACTGATCTGTCCTTGTATTCATGTGGCTGCAGGCTAAAAGAAACTTAAACCACCTGTGGCAGCAGATCCTAATAAAGGTTGGTTTTAAATCAGGATGATGGTGTGGTGGTTGGCATAGTCACCTCTCAGCAAAAAGGTTCCTGGCTTGAACCGCAGCCAGAGTCTTACTAAAGTTTGCATATTCCTCACACAGTCCAAAAACATTCATATTCGGTTAATTTGTGTTTCTATAAAAATTTCTCCAAGAGTGAGCATGAGGGGTTACCATAGACTAACCCCCCCCCCCCCCCCCTCCCCCTTTGTTCACCGTTGTTGTAATAAGCAAGTAGAGCCAATGAAAAGATTGATGACAAATATCACTGCTACATCTGTTATCTATAATGTAGTAGATTTTTGTTACTTTTTCCAATATATGTGTTACATACTAGTTCAGTTGGCTTAATAAACGCCGTTAAAGTGCAAGTGATTCGTTCTTTGGAGTTCTAACCGGACTCACAACAGTGATTTGAACACTCCAACCAGCATAGCATTGTCACCATCTTTCACTAGTCCATCCATCCGTCCATCTATTCTTCGCCTCTTATCCAGAGTCGGATCTCGGGGGCAGCAGCCTAAACAGGGAAGCCCAGGCTTCCCTCTCCCCAGCCACATTTACCAACTCTGTGGGGGGGATCCTGAGGCGTTCCCAGGCCAGCCGAGAGATATAATCCATCCAGCTGTCCTGGGTCTTCCCCGGGGTCTCCTCCCAGAGGGACGTGCCTGGAACACCTCACCAGGGAGGAGTCCAGGAGGCATCCTGACCAGATGCCTGAGCCACCTCAACTGGTTCCTCTCGATGCGGAGGAGCAGCGGCTCTACTCTGAGCCCCTCCCGGATGACCAAGCTCCTGACCCTATCTCTTTTTTTTTTTTTTTTTGTCTTGTCCAGCATTTAAGCAAGCAGACTGATGTTCTGGATGCTGTGTTCTGCTGAGCAAATTTATTTTGCCAAGGGGAACTTTTGTAGATGTAATGATCCCCTTGTATTTCTTGATTCTTATTTTATTTTTCAATTTGTTTTGGATAATAGCTTGTATTACAGAGTTTATGCTGCTGGACCCGACCGGAAAGGACAGGAAAGGGGCAGAAAGAGAACAGAAAAGAGAACATAAAAAAAAAAAAAAAAAAAACAAAAGAAAGAGATCAATGCATACATGTATATGCACATACATACCCACCTACATATATATGTATATACACTCGCACATACATTATATATATACATATATACATACATACATACATATACACATACATACACACACATGTACACATACATGCATACATAAAGATAGATATACATACATACATATACACATACATACACACACACATATATATATATATATATATATATATATATATATACACATATATACACATATACATACTCACATACATACACATACATATACACATACACACACATACACATACACTCACACATATGCATACATATATACATATCCATACACATACATACATACACATACACATACACATAAGTACACACACATACCCACCCACACACATAAATATATACACCCACACAAGCCAACTCTAGATTCGTGGAGAACAAAACCGTTGACAATCATGAGGACCAGAAACTAGCAAGTTAAGTCAAAAAGACAGAAAGAGAGGTACCTGCTGTTAGTGAATAAACTTGCTGGATGACTCAGTGACTGTGACACATGCAGAACATTCATGCAGAACATTCAGAGTGGAACGTGTTTAGAGAAGAGTGATCATGCCAAGCCGAGAGATATAATCCATCCAGCTGAGGAAGGCCAGGAGAACCCAGAGACCCGGGTAACCGACAGTCACCCCCAGGTACAGATCCCAACCCCCCCACTCCAGAGCCAGCCATGCATCTGCCCAGGAGGTGGTGAAGGAGGTGCCCAACCAGAGTCCCCCGCAGTCAGGGGGAACAGGCCCCAGCAGGCCCAGGCCGGCAAGGGCCGATCCCGCCGGGCACCGGCCACCTAGGGCAGACAGAGCACTCCCCTCTCAACCCCCATCCACACAACCCTCTGCAATCCATGCACATCATCCATCACATATACAACCCCACCCCACCTCTACTCACTCACCCATACCAAGTCACACGAACCCCACCCTTAAAACCATCCTCCTGACCCCCACGTCACATCCAAATCTCCCCCACTCCCATCCATCATATCTACACTTATCCACCAACCTACCACACACATGCACCACCCACTCCCCCCCCCCCCCCCCCCCCCCACACACACACAGACAGCACGCCCCCCTCCCCCCTCCCTCCCCCCCCCCACACACACCCGTATACATGCACCACCGCCACTCCCCACATACACGCATCACCCCACTCCCCTACACACACGGCACTACCCCCCCCCCCCCCCCCCCCCCCACAGACACCACGACACCCCCCCCACACACGCATCATCACACTTCCCCACCCACACACATCCACATACCTATGTACCGCCACCAGTCCTCAACGCACACCCCCTACACACATCCCTCCATACACACTCACATCCCATCCACACTATCAAACACCCCCCACTCAACAAGTCCCAGGGTCGCAACCAGGCACCAGAGCACGTACCTGCCCGCCGCCGCAGCGGCAGGTCCAGGTCAGCCCAGCCCCCCCCCGGCACAAGCTGACCCCCCACCCCCAAGAGACAGGGGACAACCCCGGGCACCGGAGCCCGGGACCCCGCCCAGCCCACCCCACGGCGGCACAGGCGCCCGTTACGGAGTCACGCCCGCCAACCCATCCCCCGCCAGCGACCTCGCCCCGCCGCTGCGCGGCAACTCCAGCCGCTGGCCCATCCAGGTCCACAGTAGGGCTAGAAACCTAGCCACTCCAGCAATGGAGCAGTCAAAATCCCCCCCCCAGGAGCCCACCACAGACCCACAGCCCCCAGAGAACCCCAACCGGCCACCAACCCCGAGCGCAATAAGGTCACATTCTCCCCCCATACTAAGTGATGGAGCTGATCACAGGGGACCAGAGGGAATAAAGTTCAGCTGACTGATCTCTTGAGGAGGCAGACATCATCTCGACACTGATGTGATCTAATAAGAGATTTCTGAACTGCTGGATACACAGACTTTGTTTGCTTTTCCAGTTTAGAAGGATAGTTTTCTTTGCGATACATAAACTGGTGAGGATTAAGTTTGCAGAATTAAATTCTATGTTAATTTCACCCAAGTAACCCAGTAGGCCCAGTTTGGGGTTTGTAGGGATGTTACATTTGAAGCAATTTGACAGATCTTTACATACCTGAAACCAGAATTCCTGGACAGGTGGGCAAGACCACAAAGCATGGTAGTAGCTGTCAGTCGTGTTGCCAGTGCAGTGTGGACAGATGTTTGATTGTGACAGACCCATCCTGAACATCCTGTGTCCTGTATAATGAGTTCTATGCAGAATTTTAAATTGTATTAGTTGCATGTTTGAATTCTTAGTCATTGTAAATGTATTTGAACAGATTTGTGACCATTCATTTTGGTCAAAGTTACTGGATAAGTCTGCTTCCCATTTAGAAGTTGGGAGACATATGGAATCGTCTAGCTTTGATAGTAATCTATATATTTTGGATAACAGTTTCGGGGCATTGAGATTTAAGAATTCTGCAGCCCTGATAGGTAGCTGCAAGTTTAATTGATCAGGGGTGTATTTCTTACCTATAATAGATTTAAGTTGGTGGTATTCTAAGAATTTTGTGCTGCTGATTTCATATCGTGAAGTAATTGTATCAAAAGGGAGAAAGTTCCCATTTTCTATTAAATGTTCTAACTGTTTTATTCCTTTATTCTTCCACTGAGGGAAGTTTATCATTTTCCGGTTTTGCTGGATGTCGGGATTGTTCCAAATAGGTGTAAGTTTGCATGGAATAAGCAAGGATTTGGTTAGTTTAAGAAATTCCCACCAGGCCATTAGTGAGGAGCTGATATTAATGCTTTTAAAGCATTTTTGGCGTTTGACAGCTGTGCTGATAAATGGCAGGTCTGAAATTGCCATATCCTCACACATAGCTTCTTCTATATTAAGCCATGGTTCATCTAGATAGCTAGGTTTAAGCCATTTAGAGATGTATTGTAGTCTATTGCTTATAAAGTAATTTTGGAAATTAGGCAAGTCTAAGCCACCGCTATCTTTAGTCTTCTGGAGTGTTTTTAGACTAATCCGTGGTGGTTTGTCTTTCCAGAGAAATCTAGTAACATTAGAGTCCAGCGATTTAAACCAGGTGGAGGGAGGTTTAATGGGGATCATTGAAAACAGATAATTGATTTTAGGTAGAATCATCATTTTTATAGTTGCAACTCTTCCCATTAGTGATATGGGTAAAGATTTCCACCGTGTGAGATCGTCCTCAATTGTTTTTAGTAGAGGGACATAATTTAGCTTTATAAGGTCTGACAGTCTGGGTGAGATGTTTATTCCCAAGTATCTAATATCTCCTGACTGTAAAGCAGTGTCAGGAGTATTATGGAAGGAACAGTTGATGGGTAGAACGGTGGTTTTAGACCAATTAATGGAATATTCAGAAATTGATGAGAATTTATTGATGAGTGCGATTGTCTGACAGATGGATGATTGTGAATTTTGAAGGAAAAGTAATACATCATCAGCATAAAGACTGGTCTTATGCTCCATATTTCTACAGTTAATGCCTTTAATGTCTTTGTTTTGTCTAATGCTAGCTGCTAAGGGTTCAATAAAGATTGCAAAAAGTGAGGGGGAGAGTGGACAGCCTTGTCTGATGCCTCTCTGCAATCTGAAGCTGTGAGAAGTTTGATCATTTGTCCTGACGCATGCATTTGGATTGCTATACAGTATCTTTATCCAGTCGATAAACGATGAGCCAAACCCGAATTTTCTTAATGTTGCAAATAAGAATTTCCAGTTCACCCTGTCAAATGCTTTTTCAGCATCTAGAGAGATTATTGTAGTTTCCAGGTTATGTATGGTGGCATAATCAATTAGATTTATTAGTCTGCGCGTATTAGTGGTGGAATGTCGTCCCTTGATAAATTCTGTTTGATCAGGATGTATGATAAGTGGAGTTATTTTTTCTAGTCTTGTAGCAAGCACTTTACTGATTATTTTAAGATCTACGTTCATTAGTGATATTGGACGATAACTAGATGGGAGTTTGGGGTCTTTTCCTGGTTTTAGTATTACTGTAATACTAGCCAAATTCATGTTTTGAGATATTCGACCTTTTTCCTTAATTTCTGAAGCCATTTTATAAAAAGTGGGTGCTAGTATAGACCAAAATTCTTTATAATATTCAACTGGAAAACCGTCTGGTCCTGGAGCTTTATTGCTGGGCATGTGTTTTAAAGCTTCATGTAGTTCCCCTACTGAAATGGGTGCGTCCAAAACCATTTCCTGATCCTGTTGTAACTTTGGAAGATTGAGGTAGCTGAGAAATTCCTCAATGCTGTTGTCTGATGGATCTGTTTCTGAGGAATATAATGTTTTATAGAAATCCCTAAATGTGTCATTTATTCCATCAAGATCATGGAGGATATTTCCTCTTGAATCTTTAACAGAGGAGATGGTTGTTTTCTCCTTGTTTGCTTTTAATTGATTTGCGAGAAATCTTCCAGATTTGTTGCTATGTTCAAAATTCTCTAAGCGAAGTCTTTGTAGCAAAAACTGGGTTTTTTGGTTAATTATTTCATTCAGCTCTAGTTTAGCCTTTCTTATGTGATTCAGCACTTGCTCTTCTGGAGAAGCCTTGTAGGCATCTTCTAGTGATTTTATTTTAAGCTCTAGTTCAGATATTTTTGAACTCTCCTTCTTTTTCTTATGTGATGAAAATGAAATTATTTTCCCTCTCATTACTGCTTTTCCTGCCTCCCAAAGAACACAAGCTGATGTTCCTGGTATGTCATTGTTTTCTATATACAAAGACCACTCCCGTTTGAAGTAACTGATAAAATCAGGATCTTTAAGTAATGATGTATTAAGTCTCCATTTGCTATAAGATGGTTTAGTTTTCTTATTCATTAGGGTAAATGATACTGGTGCGTGATCACTGATAGTGATGGAATGGATTTTAGTTTCTGAGATACTGTTCATCATAGAGCTGTTAGTGAGGAAGTAGTCTATTCTGGAGTATGAGTGGTGGACAGATGAAAAGTAAGTGTACTCTCTAGCAGTGAGGTGTTGTGAGCGCCAGACATCACAAAGACCAAAATCCTCCATATATTGTTTAACAACTCTTGCTGACTGCCAGACCCTATGTTTCCCTGCTCCGCCCCCCTTGTCCATCCCAGAGTTTAAGGTCATGTTGAGGTCGCCCCCAATGATAAGTGTATTATCAAGGTGATCATATAGTAAGGAGAAGAAGGAATGAAAAAAGGAGGGGTCATCAGTGTTTGGGCCATAAATATTTGCAATGCATAACTTCATGTTTAGGATAGATAATGTCATTATTATGAATCTTCCACCTGGGTCTAAAATTATATTATTAGCAGTAAAATGAATTTTCCTGTTTATCAGAATGGCTACTCCTCTTTGTCTTGAGTTGAAGCAGGCCGAGTACACGTGAGGGAACTGTACTGTAGAGAGTACGTTAGCTGTTGTTTTTAATAAATGAGTCTCCTGTAGCAGGACAATGTCTGCCTGTAGATCATTCAATCTGCTAAACACCTTCAACCTCTTCTCCCTGGAACCAGCTCCCCGTATATTCCACGTAACAAACCTCAGGGTGGTCATGCTCAAGCTACTGAAGTGTTTCTATAAAAGTATGTGTGTGTTTGTGTGTGTGCAAGCCCACATTAATGCATGCATGCTGCGTGTAGATTGTGTGCGTATATAAATTCATCTGTGTGTACAATGTTCCTATATGTCTGTCCACATGCTTAGAGTGTGTGTGAGAGTTGGGGGTGAGTGTTGATGTGATTAAACGTGCTCTGTGTTGTAGGTGTGTTATGTGCATGACATTTAGTGTCTGTGTCATGTGGATGTACGTGCGTACCCTACCTATTATTGTTGGTATGGCATAATAGAATGAAAGAGCAGTTAGAAAGGAAAGGAGTGAGAAAAGCAAACAACTACAACTACACATAAAAAGAAATAGCACAAACAAAAGAGCAAAAACAAAAGCCCTAAAGGGGGGGGGGAGGCCAAAAAACAAAAACAGAACAAAACGAAAGCAACAACAACAGCAAATTTACAAAGACTGGCAGTAAATGTACAGTTCTGAATTACCATAATTAATGTGCTTATAGCAGATTAACATGTAAATTTAACAATAATTAGCTGTATGAGTGATAGATATTACCTGAGGTTAGTAGAGCCAGGGGGTGGTTTTTTTGTCACGGTAAAGCTGTCCATTGACGAACAATTTGTCCACCGCGATGACTGCACGGGATCCTTCGTCTCTGAGCTTCTTCCGGATGGGAAACAGGACCCTGCGTCTCTCCAGAATCTCTTTGGGAAACTGATTATTTACACTAAAATCGGTCCCGCGGAGTTCCGGACCTCGATCCCTCACCTGCTCTTTCTGCTTGTAGCTCACGAACTTGGCTACAATCGGTCTGGGTCTGCGGCTGTCCGGTCTTTTCCCACCTAAGCGATGAACTCGGTGAAATGAGATGTTCCTCACCGCGTCTTCGGGTAGCTTCAGCTTGGTTTGGATAAAGGATCTGATTGTTTGCTCTGGATCCTCTTCTTGTTGCTCCGGGATTCCTGCGAAGACCAGGTTGTCCCTCATGCTGCGCGCCTGGAGATCGATCACAGTTTCCTTTATTTTTTTTTATTTTCCTCTGTGAGTCGAGTCATTCCCTCGTTGAGAGAAGTCACCGTCTCCCTGAGGCTGGCGTTCTCTGCGGCCAGAGACTCCACCTGCTTTTGGCTGAATTCCAGCGACTCCCGCAGCGACTGAAACTCCCGGTGGAGAACTTCCAACAGGCCCAGACGAGCGTCGAAGCTGGCGAGATTTTTGTCAATGGACATCAGGATGTCCGAGGTGTCGTCCCCGTTAGAGGACGTCGCTCCGGGTGAGTCTTCTTTCCGGCTTCTCTTGGAGGTTGAAGCGGATCTGGGCGCAGACGGAGTCGGTGTTTGGCTTGTCTTGCCCATGACGATGCGGATGAAACACTCGTCAATAAACTCCGACAAGCTGGTGAGATCCTCCTCGCTTTGCTCCAGAGTTTACCTTGAATAAGACTTTTTAATTATTTGCTTCCAGAAACAGTTTAAAGATTATATTGGCAAGAATATGATGTAGAATTAATATTTGTTTTCACGCGCCTTGACTAAATCTGCCGTCTCGCAAAATTTACGTCACTGCCACATCACTTACCTGCGCCTCTCTCACTTACCTCGCGCCTCTCTCACTTACCTCGCGCCTCTCTCACTTACCGGGAAATGGGATTTCCTGACCCTATCTCTAAGGGAGAGCCACCCTGCAGAGGAAACTAATTTAAGCCGCCTGTATACGAGATCTTGTTCTTTCGGTCACGACCCGCAGCTCATGACCATAGGTGAGGGTAGGAACATAGATCGACTGGTAAATCGAGAGCTCAGTTCCTTCTTTACCACGACAGACCGGCGCAGAGTCCGCATTACTGCATACGCCGCACCAATTCGCCTGTCGATCTCACACTCCATCCTTCCCTCACTTGTGAACAAAACTCCGAGATATTTAAACTCCTCCACTTTAGGCAGGACCTCACTCCCGACCCGGAGAGGGCAATCCACCCTATTCTGGCTGAGGACCATGGTTTCAGATCTGGAGGTGCTGATTCTCATCCCAGCCGCTTCATACTCGGCTGCAAATCGCTCAAGTGAGAGCTGGAGATCACGACCAGATGAAGCCAACAGGACCACGTCATCCAAAAAAGGCGGGGACCCAATCCTGAGGCCACCAAGCCGGATCCCCTCAACACCTCGGCTTTGCCTAGAACTTCTGTCCATAAAAGCTATGAACAGAATCAGTGACAAAGGGCAGCCTTGGCGGAGTCCAACCCTCACTGGACATGAATCCGACTTACTGCTGGCAATGCGAAACAAGCTCTAACACCTGTCCCATAAGGAACGGACCGGACAGCACATACTAGTGAAAAATGCTATTTGGTCATCTCCATTTTGCACTACTGAGATCATTCCCACCATGGCTACAATGGATCTGTTGCCATGTTGGAAACCTGAAGAACATAATTTATCTACAATTGCCAGAAACACACATTTAAAGCAAACTTTTCTCTGAAAAAACATTTTTTCTTGACTTAATCATTTAAATGACTTAAATGAATGAGGTCCTTTTTTAATCTATGCTTTTTTTATTTACACAGCTATAAAAATGCTTGGTTCTACTGTTGTTTTAAGAGAGATGTCCAAGAAATGTTTTTCAGTCAGTTTAACAATGAATGGACTGCAATATCTCCAAAATCTGAACAAAAAATCTTGTTATCTTGTGTAAACTCAACCTTGTGCACTCAATACATATTTGAGAGCATATGGAAAAATACACAAATTTGCACACACATATCTTTACATAGTTTAAAGCCCATACACACACAGATAGTAGTGATCAAAATTGGACTCTTGTCCCATTTTGCTTGTAAATTCATCAGTTATTCACCTATGACCCAGATATTTCACAATGGAGAATTGCCATTTCTTCAGTTTGCTGTCGTCATGGTCTAAAGTCCTCAGCTGGTACACAGAATGACGTTTTGTTTGTCTATCACGGGGCGTGATACTAAAGAACACCTCCAAGGGATCTGCTTTTTGATTGGTGGATGATTGATAGTATAATGTTTTATCTTTCCTGGACCACAGCCCCACACAAACACACATTCATGAACTCCTGTGAGAGAACTGGTTCATACTGAGCTAACAACGTTTTTCCTACACGAAACCAGTATGAAATGGTATGATTCAGTTGGATTTGTCTGTGTGTACACCTTTTGTCGCCATTTTCCCTTTCCCCTGTATCTGGTGCAACAGTGTACCAGAAGTGGTGTAGTTTGTCATATTTTACTATTTAAGTAAAATAAAATAAAAAACAACTAATGCAGTTTTCTTTGAATGGTGTGCTTGTCGTGCAAAGGCTCTGTTTACAGTAAATGTCTCATAAGCAGAACTGTCACAGCTTTAGGCTGTTGGTTATGCAACATACACTTTAGAAAAGCAAGAGAAGCAAAATCCCTCCACTTTAGTCATGATGGGAATGCACAGCAACATGTCTGATCTGAAACACCCTTGGGGCCAGACACTGCTCAAGCTCTGTGTCAGCTATGTGGTAGAGTCATGACTCTTTAATTCCCTTTTGTGCCTTTCCTTACTTCAACCTCTGAAATTTTCTCAAACTTTTTAACCCCTTTTACTCTTGTGACCCTTACTGGGTTAAACCCAACAACCCCACAGTTGTTTGAATAGGTAAATAAACCAGAAAGGACAGCAGAAATGTCACCCATGTGTGTCAAATAGAGCTCATCCCACCTTTTTCCATTGCTTCATTATCACCTTGGATACTTCCACAAATGGAGCAGGAGTTGAATAAGGACACCCTGTACATTAGTAAGCATGCATGCATGCACATTCACACATGCTTTCATGACTCCAGAGGAGAATACTCAGATTTATATTTATTCTTTAGGACACATTTTCCAGTGGTAAATTAATCTTTATCCAAATTTATAAATGCTGTAACCTTGCATTGTGACTTTTTCTGCCGGATGATTCAAATCTCCATAAAGTATCTGTGAGATTCAGGTCACCTCTGTGAGCAATACCTGACCACACTTCAAACCTGGAGTTGGGGTTGGAGTGGAAGGTCTGGCCTGCTGGACAGAGCCTTTTCATGGCCCCTTGCCTGTTTTGTCTGACCCACTTTCTTCAGATGTGACACAGCAGACAAGTGCAGACACAAAAGGAAAAATGTTAAACGGCTGACATGCCCAGCCTGGGTAAAGGCTGAAGTGATATTTGGAGAACAATTATGGTTGGTGAAACTTTGTGTTTACTATTAAATGAAGTAATTGAATCTAATAAATAATGTAAAAATAAATATAATTAATGGACTGCTGACATCAGGTTTGTATCATTCAGATATGTCTGAGAGCAAACAATCTGTTTCATTTCAGAATTTCAAAAATGAATCCAATGATCAAACAATGGTTTTACTTTGTCTTTAATTGTAAAGCCTTTTTACTTTTGTTTAAGATTGCTTCCATAAAGATAGCCAAATCTGTCATCAACCTAATCAGTGTTGATCCCGGTTTGTTCCATAATGGCAGCCAGTTGACCTCCAGATGGCTGCAAGGAGTGCAACCTCTGGTAAAGCTTTAATCAGTTAAGAGGATTGATCTGTGAGGCTACATACCTTTGTGGGGGGATTTTCTCTTTCAACATCATATTAACAACCATGGCTCAGCATGTTAAGATGAACACAATCACAGAAATTCTGCAAACATTTCACAATAAGCAAACTATATAGCATATGTACCAAAAGGGAAATGCCAAAAAATGTCATGTCCAGAAGGCAAGTAGAGCCAACAGAAACATCATGTCCAAATCCAATGACTCACAACAACATCATCAAATGATTTGTTGGTTATATTGAAGTAAATGTTAGTTTTCAAAAATAAAAGAAGTGTTAATTGTCTATGTTGAATAAAGAATATTTTGGGTGCATTTGGAAACAAGTAAAAGTTTGTATGCATGAAAAACTTTTTTCTTAAGTTGCTTCTGATTGAATTTAATCGGATGCAATTTTTCTCAAACGCAACAAACATCTGTGCATCATTGTTACATGAATCCACAGTTCTGTGTGTTCACTGTTGTGTAAACAACAACTATAGAAAGAGTTGCATAGGAACCACAATTCTCATGTTGTGGTCTGTTTTTAGTTGGGGAAACACAATCATTTTTTTTTTTTTTTTCTTTGTTTCTTTATTTTGGGTTTTTTTACTGTTGTTCTGATAACACTACTAACCTGTTTAGTCTTTCCAAAGATGTGCTTCATTGATTTATTCTGGAACTCCTTCAATCTCTCTAATATATTAGTAGTCTTCATCAAGATAATTCTATGCAGTTTTCCATTTTTGGTATGGACACACTTTTATTGTGTTCTGTAGCTCTGTTAGGTAGAACTGCCATTCACTGCTGTTTAGCATTTTTTAACTTGTCTTGAATGCTAAAAAAAAATTCAAATGATTATTGTTCTCAAAAGCACTGTTGTGGTTCCTGCTCTGACCTGTGCTGCAGTGGGTGTGCCTGTTTCCCTGGCAATCAAGTCCACACCAGGTTCTCATCGGGTAATCAGCAGCAGCAGCAAGATAAAAGGCCAGCTCAGTTCACCAGTCATCGCCTGATTGTTGTGTCATCTGTGGTAACAGCTCTCGGCCATTGCAGCATTTCAGCTTAAGAATTTAAACTGCTTGTTTCACAACTGTCTGTTCTGTCACCAGTGCATGATTCTTGCCTGCCTGCCCGTCAACCTGCCTGCCTGCCCGTCAACCTGCCTGCCTGCCCGTCAACCTGCCTGCCTGCCCGTCAACCTGCCTGCCTGCCCGCCTGCCTGCCTGCCTGCCCGCCAACCTGCCTGCCTGCCCGCCAACCTGCCTGCCTGCCCGCCAACCTGCCTGCCTGCCCGCCAACCATTCTGCCCAGGAGAACAATAAACCTGTCCTAGTATCCACATCCAATCTGCACTTGGGTCCTTGTTTGTCCTACACTACAACAGAACAATCAGGCCATCAGGTATGGATCCAGCAGATTCTAACCCAGAAGGTGCCGCCGGACAACTTCAGCAAGCCCTATCCGGTCAGAATGCTCACTTAGCTCGACATGAGCAGATGCTTCTAACTTTGGACCAGAATTACCACACCATCCTTACGCAGTTGTCTCAACTCACCAGTCATGTGGCTGGTCTGGTACAGCCTGCTCCCGATCAGCAACAGGTTCCGGACTCATCCAGGCATCCTACCGCTTCTGCCACCCCGGTAAGAGAGACCCACATCCCGGACCCCAAACCTTATGCCGGGGATCTGGGTAAATGTAGAGGGTTCTTACTCCAATGCTCACTTGTGTTTGACCAGAAGCCCATCACTTATGCCAGTGACAAATCCAAGATCTCCTACGTCATCGGACTTCTGGAGGGCAAGGCTTTGTCATGGGCAGAAGCAGCGTTTGAACGGCAGGGTTTCAGGCACATGTCTTATCCAGCTTTTATGGATGAGATGAAGAAGGTGTTTGACCATCCAGTGAGAGGGGGCGATGCCGTTAAGCGGCTGATTAATCTCCGACAAGGAAAAATGAGTGTTGCTGAGTTTGCTGTGGATTTCAGGACTGCGGATTCGGGCTGGAATGATCAGGCTCTTTGTGGAATCTTCACAAATGGTTTAAGCAGCCGGCTGAAGGATGAGCTTGCCACCCGTGATTCATCAGATTCCCTGGACGACCTGGTTTCCCTCTCAATAAGGCTGGACAACCGCTTACGGGAGAGACAGAGAGCGGCAGACTCGTTCTGAGCTGTATTTTCCCGGCTCCACCATCGGAGCGGTCCGCCCTTCCCTTCCTAGCACAACACAGTCCGAGGAGCCCATGCAGCTGGGCCGAGCTCATCTGTCCACGGAGGAACGACAGAGGAGGAGGGACACCGGCGTTTGTTTTTATTGTGGAAGACTGGGACACCAGAGAGCTGTCTGCACAGAACGGCCAAAAGATCTGGGTCGTCAGTAGCTGTGGGAGTACTGACGACCACCACTCCAAAGGTAATTCCCCACACAAAGACACTCATTCCAGCGGTGCTATATGTCAAGGGTTTCTCTCATCCAGTACAGGCTTTAGTGGATTCTGGAGCTGAAGCAAACTTTATTGACAAGGAATGGGCTGCAAGAATTAATCTAGACCTGGAGTCTCTCTTCCCTCCTGTTTCTGCCCGGGCTCTGGATGGCAGCATTCTTTACTCCATCACCCAAGAGTCTGTTCCGGTTAAACAAATTGTTTCGGGAAATCACCAGGAGTTTATCAGTTTCTTTGTTGTAAACTCACCAAATTCACCCCTGGTTTTAGGACACCCCTGGTTATCGTTACACAATCCCCATCTGGATTGGACTACTGGGAGGATTATTAACTGGAGTTCTTATTGTCATGCAACTTGTCTTCACTCTGCCGTCCCATCTGGTATAACCACTACCAGTCATTGTCCCACTTCTAAGGATTTGTCAGACATTCCTCTAGCCTACCATGACCTCGCTGAGGTGTTCAGTAAAGAGAGGGCCCTTTCTCTTCCTCCTCACCGACCATATGACTGCGCCATAGACTTGTTACCTGGGGCTCCGTTGCCAGCCAGTCGTCTGTACAATCTTTCTAAGCCAGAGACTGAGGCCATGGAGAAATATATTTTGGATTCGCTGGCTGCTGGTTTAATTAGACCTTCTTCTTCCCCTGTTGGCGCAGGTTTTCTTTGTCTCTAAGAAGGATGGTTCTCTTCGGCCTTGTATTGACTACCGGAGATTAAATGCTATAACCATAAAGAATAAGTATCCTCTGCCACTTCTTGAGTCTGCCTTCAACTCTCTCCATGGCTCAACAATCTTCACAAAGCTAGATCTCCGCAACGCATATCATCTCCTCAGGATAAAAGAGGGAGATGAGTGGAAGACAGCCTTCAAGACCCCACTCGGCCATTTTGAGTATCGAGTCATGCCTTTTGGACTTTGTAATGCCCCTGCTGTTTTCCAAGCCTTAGTTAATGATGTGCTGAGAGACTTCCTGAACCGTTTTGTTTTCGTCTGTTTAGACGATATCCTCATCTTTTCCCACAACCTCACCGAACATATACAACATGTCCGACAAGTCCTGCAGAGACTTCTGGAGAATCGCCTATTCGTTAAGGCCGAGAAGTGATTTTCATAAGAACACTGTTTCTTTTCTCGGATACATTTTTGAGAGTGGGCAGGTCCGCAGATCCTGAGAAGGTCAAAGCTGTTACCGAATGGCCAGTCCCAACTTCTGTCAAGCAGCTGCAACGTTTCTTGGGTTTTGCTAATTTTTATCGCAGATTCATTCGCAATTATAGCCGCATCGCAGCTCCCCTGACAAGACTTACATCGCCTACAGTCCCATTTGTCTGGTCTGAGCCGGCGGCTCAGGCTTTTGTCAAGTTAAAGGATCTATTCACCACTGCTCCTGTCCTCCTCCACCCTGATCTCAACCATCAATTTGTGGTGGAGGTTGATGCTTCAGATGTCGGCGTTGGAGCTGTCTTGTCCCAATGATCCCCAGAGTCTCAGAAGTTACATCCTTGTGCCTTTTTCTCTCGACGTCTAACACCAGCTGAGCAGAACTACCATGTCGGTGATAGGGAACTCTTAGCCATCAAACTCGCCCTGGAGCAGTGGCGCCATTGGTTGGAGGGATCCAAAGTGCCATTCCTCATCTGGACTGACCATAAGAACCTGGAATACCTACAGTCTGCTAGACAAATGAACCCCCGACAGGCCCGTTGGTCTCTTTTCTTCAATCGATTCCACTTCACGCTGTCATACAGACCTGGGTCCAAAAACCAGAAACCGGACTCTCTCTCTCTCGCCAATTTCCACCCAAGACTGCAGTTTCACCTGATACCATCTTACCTGCAACCTGTGTTGTAGCCGCTGTTTCCTGGGAGGTGGAGGACAGGGTTAGAGAGGCGCAACAGCCTGACCCTGGCACAGGTCCCCGTAACCGCCTTTATGTCCCCAATTCTGTACGTTCCCAAGTCCTCCAGTGGGGACATTCCTCCCGCCTAGCATGCCACCCTGGTTCTGTGCGAACACTTTCTTTTCTGAGACGCAGATTCTGGTGGCCCACAATGGATAAAGATGTCCGGGAGTTTGTTGCAGCCTGTACGACGTGTGCACGCAGTAAGTCATCGCATCAGCCACCTGCGGGATTTCTTCGTCCATTACCTGTTCCAAGCAGACCCTGGTCGCACATTGCTCTGGACTTCGTCACTGGTCTTCCAGCCTCAAGAGGTAACACCACCATCCTCACAGTTGTTGATCGCTTTTCCAAAGCTGTTCACTTTATTGCCCTTCCCAAACTTCCTACTGCCAAGGAGACAGCCAACTTACTTGTTCATCATGTCTTTCGGCTCCATGGTCTGCCCACAGACATAGTATCAGACAGAGGACCCCAATTTACATCCCAGGTATGGAAGTCGTTTTGTCACTCACTCGGGGCCACTGTGAGCCTGTCGTCTGGTTTCCATCCCCAGACCAATGGCCAGGCTGAGAGGTCTAATCAGGATCTGGAAACTGCCCTGAGATGTGTGGCTGAGTCCAACCCCTCCTCCTGGTGTGACCATCTGGACTGGGTAGAGTATGCTCACAACTCCCTTACCTCTTCTGCTTCAGGCTTATCACCTTTCGAATGCTCCCTGGGATATCAGCCGCCCCTGTTTCCAGCACAGGAGGTGGAGGTTTCTGTGCCGTCGGTCCAGCTACACATCCGCCGCTGCCGACGGATTTGGAGGAAGGCTCGAACTGCGCTCCTTCATGCCTCCGTACGTACCCGCCGTATGGCGGATCGTCATCGGACTCCTGGACCCCATTACGCACCTGGCCAAAAGGTTTGGTTATCAGCAAAGAACATTCCATTGCATACTGATGCCAAGAAGTTGGCCCCCCGCTTTTTGGGTCCTTTTGAGGTTGAGCGGCTCATTAATCCCACCGTGGTCAAACTGAAACTCCCCAGTTCCGAGAGTCCACCCTTCTTTCCATGTCTCCCAACTCAAGCCTGTTTCCTCTAGTCCTCTCGTCCCTCCTTCCAGACCCCCTCCTCCCGCCCGGCTTGTGGCGGGTCGCCCTGCCTATTCTGTCCGGCGTCTCCTGGATGTGCGGCGTCGGGGTCGTGGCTTCCAGTTTCTGGTGGACTGGGAGGGGTATGGTCCTGAGGAGCGTGCCTGGGTTCCACGCTCATTTATTCTGGATGCCTCCCTGGTCCGGGATTTTCGTCGTGCTCATCCGGAGAAGTTTCGGTCGCCCGGTGGCTCCCATGGAGGGGGGGGGGGGTACTGTTGTGGTTCCTGCTCTGACCTGTGCTGCAGTGGGTGTGCCTGTTTCCCTGGCAATCAAGTCCACACCAGGTTCTCATCGGGTAATCAGCAGCAAGATAAAAGGCCAGCTCAGTTCACCAGTCATCGCCTGATTGTTGTGTCATCTGTGGTAACGGCTCTCGGCCATTGCAGCATTTCAGCTTAAGAATTTAAACTGCTTGTTTCACAACTGTCTTGTCACCAGTGCATGATTCTTGCCTGCCTGCCCGCCAACCTGCCTGCCTGCCCGCCAACCTGCCTGCCTGCCTGCCCGCCAACCATTCTGCCCAGGAGAACAATAAACCTGTCCTAGTATCCACATCCAATCTGCACTTGGGTCCTTGTTTGTCCTACACTACAACAAGCACAGTTAAGGCCCCTGACCCTTTTGTATGTTACACTTTTTCAGTGATAAAGTTTATATCTCAAAGTGAATATAATCATAATAGAATTGTAATTTTATCTAAATGCCTTAACCAAAAAGTATTAATTTGTTGGACTATTATGGCACTGCTTGGCATGGAAAACTAAGGCTTATTATGAACAACTTTGAATCTCTAACTCACCTCTGCTTGTTATTTGCTTGTGGCCTCCTTTGTCCACTCAGACGGGCATGTTTTCCTTTAAGGCTATTCTTGTTCTGCATCCTTAAGATCTATATCTTTCAGAAAAGTTCTGGAAGTTCTTTGTCCACAGGATTTACTTCTCCCAACTTTTATGTGGGAAAATCACTACTATGAGGTCGCTTATGTGGATGGTGACTTTTGATAAATATTTTATGGTTATACAGTTTCTTTAATCATCAGTACAGATGCAACTCTAAGTTCAAACGAAATCAGCGACAAATCTTTAAAGTGGAGCTATTATGTACAATTCAGGCTAATTTATTTTTTATTTCTGAGATTGATTTCTGGGATTGATCGAGTTATTGTCACAAATCACTTTATTTACTTCAGACCGACCCTCTCCGTAGGCTGTCAGTGCCTCCCGCCACTGCACTACATCGGGAGCGCGCACCGCATCTGCTTTCGCCATCATTGTAACGTCTCATAAACAGAAGGATTAGGCTAATATGAACTCAATAAAAAAACACAAATGTCAACACACAGCATACAGCCCTACATGTTGGAACCTAAATCAGACCCTGAAAATGAAGTGGAAAACAGCAACCCACAGCAACAAATGCAGCAGAATGTCTCTCTTTGGTAAACTCACCAGACATCGTTGGAAATAACTTTATCTAACGTTTTCCACCCGCCTGATGTATTTGTACATGCCCTTGTTAACCAGTAGAAGGTAACCAATCACTGAACCTTATCCCCCGGGACGTCACAAGGATTTCCAAGTAGAAAAAACTCTGTAAAACGACGTGTTTTTCGGTGCCATGGAAACCGAACGGAGAGCATGCTGGAACTCAAACTCAAACATGCGTTTAGGTGATAAAAAACGCTGCCGTTCACATGTCTGATGAGGATTCAACACTAACACTGTAGAAAGCTCAGAAAACTCCAAATACCATCATAGCACCCCTTTAAAAGAAAAATAATTAAAAACAGCTTTAAAGACAGTTTGAGCTCTTGAGGTATTTTCAGAACAATGCTATACCTCGAGTACATATTCATACAGGAAATAGTAATGGCTAATTGTCTGAATTAACAACTGCAGGCAGGCTCTGTTGCATGCTGGGAGGTTTAGTGTCTGTCCTTAGTGAGTAATCCCCATGGAAAGCCTAAAGGGGAAGAGAAGCACATTCTGTTGAGGACTCGGATTCCTCCCCAGGGCCAAAGACTTCCTCACTACAAACCCACTGACCTAAACTGAGTGCACCCATTTCATTTGTTATTCAACCATTTCTTTTCTTTTTGTATTCACTTATTTATTTTACACTACTTAAATATGCCCATTAGGTGTTATAACACTACAACATCACAGCAGTATGAGTTGGTACAAAATACTGGGAGGATTTTTCTTTGCTAAACCACTCAACTGTGTAGTTAGCATTACATCCATGTAGGTTTGTTGTATTTCTTCTAAGCTTTCACATTTACAGCTTGACTAATGACTTCCTAATGGTTTCCTCTTTAACCGCTGATTCTGTTTATGAAAGAGAAAATTATGTTCTGCAGGTCACGTCTCTTACAGCCCCTCTACTCTTATCTACGCTGAAGGTGTTGTGTAAATAGAAAGTTGTTAAAAATAGGCAGAGCCAAATGTGGCTGGTGGCTCTGGTTCATAGAAAAGCCCCACCATTTATAGAGGAAACAAAGTTTCAGCATTTCTTTTCTTTTCTTTTTCTGTGTGACTATATCTTTTAAAATTTTGATTATAGTCATGTTGGCTTTCCTTTTTCTGTTCCCATCTTGACTACATAAAAGTTCTACCCCAACACCTTCTTTGCATGGCTGGTTACCAGACTAATCAGATAGGCTGCATTCTTGTCCACCATGACATGTCTCCTTGGTTAAATGCCCTCTTCCCCTACGAAAGCCCCTCATTAGTTTCATCAAGCCATTCTTTCTTGTCTGTTTCACAGCTTCAGTGCTTGGATTTCTTTTGTGCCAATCTGTCTGACAGCTGGTTGGTAATTTTGCTTCACTTTGTTCCCCAGAATAAATTCACTTCTTTGTCCTCATGGTATGTAGGTTAAAGATTCTCAAGTACTGAGTCTGCTTAGATGAAAGTTATGCTGCACTCACTGGACAAAGTTATGGGAGCTGGGGGCCTGTATATCTATGGGAAGGTGAGAATATCAGTAGTAGTAAACATGATAAGTGTCACAGATTACTGTTTTTTATTAACACAGTGATATTTTTAATCTAATATAAATTACATTGTCTGGCCCTTTTTCACACTGGACAAGAAAAACCTTAATAAAACAAATCAGATTTTTGTCTTTGGAGGAAATTAAAAAAAAAAAGAGTATGGTCAATATTCCTCTGGTTGCTGGAACAGAAACACAAAGAAACACAAAGTTCCACTGTGTGTGTCCTGAAATAATTTTTAAAATCCATATTTACAGACTGAAACTGACTCATGTGGAGGTTTAAAAAACTCACAGGAGCTGGAGCTTTTTTTTTTTTTTTTAAAGAGACGTTTTGTACACAGTCTTGGTGTAAAATACTTACTCCCACTGATCAGTTAAAAATAACAAATTATTTCTCTGACTAAGGCATGTATATCAGAAATGCTGGTGCACAGCCTGTAGCAATCCCATTCCTTGGTTCCCACATGAAGAAGAAAAAAACATATGCCACAGTCATATGCAATTATTTTTGTTTGGAGGGTGTATCTATACACATATGTATGTATGTATGTATGTATGTATATGTGTGTGTGTGTGTGTGTGTGTGTGTGTGTGTGTGTGTGTATATGTGTGTGTGTGTGTGTGTATATATGTATATATGTATGTGTATATATAATGTATATATGTATATATGTATATATGTATGTGTGTGTATGTATGTGTGTATGTATGTATGTATATATATATATGTATGTATGTGTATATATATATATATATATGTGTATGTGTGTATATATGTGTGTGTGTGTGTATAATATAGGTGTGTTGCAAAATGAACCTTTCTCTCAATTTTTCAGATAGTGCATTTGATAAATTCCATTGTTCCATATGACTGCTTTTGATTTATTTAGTCTTCACACGACCAGATCCTAAATAAATTTAGTTTTATATGTGAAAAGAGCTTCAGTCGTCCCAGTGTGACCATGAACTATGAGGCATTTGGTCACATGCAGGATCATAAATTAGAGTAACATGGAGAAAGCTTTTTAAGCTCCATTGCACACGCTTTCTTGATGTAATGTAATGATAAACATGTATAAATACCAATGTTTTGAACATACTTTCAGGTATTGTTTTGCTTTAAAAAATGTTTCAGACTGTCTTCCACCGCAGTCCACCCTCTTGCTGACAAAATTAGGTTTTAGTTTTTCTCTACATAGATTGGTGAGCTCTGTTGTAAACTGCAGCAGGCAATAATCTCTTTGTGAGAGGCATTATATAGAACGTTTATTTTTTTAAAGAAAACCTAGAAATTTCCTCGCTCCATATTGCACCGCTGTAACTCCAGTGTATAAACATGCATATGAGTGGACCAGCTGCCACAGAACACATGTTCACAGATTACAAGACAAAAGAGGAGGATTTACTTTCTCCTCTTGTAAGAACATCATTGCATATTTTCACTCAGCAATACGTTTTTACCTCTTAATAAGTTTGAATATTGTCCAGTGATCATCTAAACTTAATCACTTAATCATTGAAAAAGGAACTTCCTACTCAAAGCAACACCAGAGGCATATAGTGAGAATATTGAACAGCCTTATAGACAGTGAATTAAACTATATTAATGTTTGCATGCTGTAGTTTTTGACACATAAGTTAAAATCAGATGTAATATTTCACTGATATAAATTTTGGGAATTATACATTTACATGTTTATTCTTGCATGAGCTCTTCAATTTTTTTTCCACACTGGATGTACTCTTTAAGTTTTCTTTCCTCCATTGCGTGTTGCAAAGGAATCCAGCTTTCAGAATGCACTTCCTCATGCATAATTAAAATGAGTTATGCAATTGTATTGTCATTGATTTCTCTCATGTAATGATGCACAAATAGAATTCTCCTTAGATAATTACATCTAGTTGGTTTGTGGTGTATGAATTAGCACTGAAATGAACACTATTAGAAATAAAGTTCAGCTAAGAGCACTTTGCAACGGCAAATATCATTTGCAGGGGTAACAATCATTGCCCTGGTTACCAATTTAATCAAAATAATTAACATTTGTAGACTTCAAACTTAGCAATCATTATATGAACCAAATGTTGCATAATTAAGTCTGACCTAGAGGATTGCATGTTAGAGTTTGTGGCCTTTGTGGTGAACCAGATGAGCTGTTCTTTTCATGTTTTCTCAGCTAAACCAACAGGCTACAAGCTGCACACCAAACGAACAGATAAAGACGTGTGAAGGATGCTGATGTCTTCATCCAAGTTTTGCAAAGCTAATTTTCGAAGACATTTCTTTCTAAGCTCTTCAAAAGAAAAGGAACTAAACCACTTGAGCTTTGGCTTTAGCGTTGCATAACTATGACACAAATTTTCATTTAAATATGAAGAAGCAAAGCAAAATTGTTTAAAATCTCACTGACTTCAAATCAGGTCTTTTACGTAGCGTCCAGAAGGGCAGCTAACCAGTCCTGACTTGTTGCCTCAGCCCTTGATTTGTGCACTCGCCTCAATCGCAGCTATAAATAGAGCATATCCGAGCACACATGTCCATATGCACCCACAGAATACACACTCACTGCAGGCCATGTGTATTGATTTGTCTAGTCATTAGCAGAGCTTTTCAGGCTCTGACATCACAGGAGGTGTGATCAGTTGGACAGAGAGAAATGGATCAGGGGGGTATATGTAATGCAAAGGGTGTCAGTGCCATATTTCTCATCTGCTGTTATGTAACTCACAGGAGCAGCATACAGTCTGTCTATCCCTATTTTCTCAAACTGGGGGGGCACCATATCAGCCATTTAGTTGGAAAGCTGAATGAATTAAATCTCCAGCTTCAAGCAGAGTTCTGCATTGGTTCAGTTTTTTCCACCTGATCCCACATGCACCTGTTATGATAATTATCATCAGATTTATTACCCGCAGGGCCTGGGAATATTTTTTCCTCCAAAGGGGAGGGGGCTGTCAGAATGAGAACCACTGCTCTACCCTGAATGATGATCTGCTCTTAAAAGGATTTTAGGTGAACTCTGTGCTGCCCAATCATCCAGTCTAATCCTTCCTACATAAGTCTAGTGAGTTATGCAGCAAAAGACGAGCAGCAAAGGCAACTCTGATCCTCTGTCATTTGCATTTCTGTCATTATGCAACATATTCCTCGGCAATGCAGAGAGTTGAGCTGAACTGCAATGACCTATCCACTGAAAAACTTTGTACCAATATCAGCCCACACTGACTCTCATGGAGCACGTAGTGCAGCTGGGAAAATACATATGAGTATAAACACACACACGGAAGTCTCCAGATTACCCAGTGAACACACATCTCAGTAGGCCCATGAGCTGTAGCATTCCCTGGTACAGGATTACGTGTTATTTCAAAACAAACCTGAGTTCAGTGCCCTCTGATAGTGGAAGGATGCGGTGCAGCAGACCTGCAACAAGCATTAGGTGTTTTTCCACCTTCCTATCACATCATGCCATAGTAGCACGAGTTAATGATTGACGCTTCACTCAGGTCAGTCGATAAACCACTACGGACTTGCTTTTTTCTGACTGGAAAGTCCCATTTTCAGAGCAGCTTGCGGTCACTGGAGAAGAACTCATGTTGACTTTAAAGCCTTGGCCTGTTTTTAAATGATTCATCCCATATAAGCACCCTCAGTATTTTTGAGAAATTGGCATGTGACATCATTCTGGATATATAGGCAGTCCGATACTGTTTTCACAGGTGGGCTGATGCCAGTGTCAGGCTGGCCAGGTCAGGCTAACATTTGTCAGACAGGCTGACTATTAGAGCTAGCACTCTGCTGATGGGAGTAAACATTGTGTGCTTTTCCACTGCCCTGGTGCTGCATCGATTTGCAGTGACAGCCACACAGACCCAAAGCAGGGCGGCTGTGAAAGAAGGGCAGTATGAACAGCTGCGTCACTTTCCACTGATTTTTACCCACATTTACAAGATGTGCTTGATGCTGTTCTAACAATCTTAATGCTGTTGGCTGGCTGTGATCCGAACAAGTCTATTGCTGCCACTGATCGGTGCACCATTCTCCCTGCAGTCATTCTGAATTTAGCTTATGGGAAACTGAAAAGGGATGGTGGCGAACATGCTGAGCAATGTGGATGAGTTCAGCTGGGATCAGTTGTGATTAATGGAGTGCTGCTCCTCAGCACACACTGCAAAAAAAAGACCCATCAATCCTACTGCTGGTGTGCTGTAAGAAGCTTGGTGTGCCATCCGTAATAGGTGGTAACGAAATAGAAATGTGTTTAAATGAAGGAAATTCAGACCAGAGTGATGAGAAGAAAACTAACTGTGGAAAATAAAATCAAATGTTAAATAACTAAAACTTCTGGTTTACTTTCGTGTTCACATACAGACAGAGACTTGGCAGTTCACTGACACAATAAGCACAGATAAACATCTGATATGGGAACAAAAACTGGGAACATGCAAAAATCAGACAGGAATTATGGATGTTCAGACAGTGCTGTGTGGATAATGATGACATAAGATGTCCTTGGTCTTATTTGAAGGCCAAATATTATGGGTACAAAGATCACGCACCAAGGTGCAGCTGTAATATTAACACTCATTTTGATAACAAATAATTTATGCTGTTCTTCAATTGCAGGTGTCTTACACAACAACTATAAACACAGGATTTATCTCCGATGCTCTAATCTCATGACTCTCATTGTTCCATATGCACAGTGTGTTCTGGTTGTAATTTCTTGACTTTTATGTTTTTTTCCAGACATTGAGCAGTCAGCTTCTGTTCTTTAACTTCTGAGAATAAGTGTCAGGCAGCTTTTAATTTTGACCTCCTTTTTAAAAAAAAAAAAAAAAAACTTTATTACTTTATTGCCATATAAAAAAGTTTCCACCAACGTGGGTTGTGAAGAGGAAGGTTCTGCTCAAAATACCACTCTTACAAAACTATCTGTACTGGTGCTAAAAGATTAAATCAAAGTTGCTAAAGACAGTTGGTGTCCCTTCTTAAATACAGCTGATTCAGAGTAATGCCCTTCAAAACCAACACATCATGAAGCTTCTTCATGGAGGATGGTGACTTCTATAACATGTTCGTCATCTGAAGCTGTTGAGCAGATTTAGACACAGTTTCTACTTACGGTGAGAACTTCTCTGCATTAGTCCTGTTAAGAAACCTCCAGATTCCAAAGCCTCTGATCCTCTTACATCACCACCAAACCGCCAGTTTTATCTCTGACCCCATACAAACAAAACTAATCACATCAAACGCAAAGCGTGCGCACAATACACTGTGTACCTGCCACATCATTTAATCATTCGTTTCGGAATATCCAGAGAATTTTGCTATTTTTTTCCCATTTGTCTGGGAGCAAAGAACCAGCAAAACAGGTTACGTCACATAATACAGGGGCAAAAGAAGCATTCATAGGGTCCTCACGCATGCACAACAAATCTGTTAAAGTAAAAATGTTCATGGAGTGCAAGTGTTAAAATATAGTCAAAAAACTGCTTATAGCACTAAAATGGAAAATATCTACTCCAAGGTAAACCCTTTAAAATAATTTATTTTTCATTAAATTATTTCTGCACATTTAATATTAAATAATACTTTGATGGAGCTGAAGAAATGCATTGTTAATAATAACTGTTTCCTCAATCAAGTGATCTTTAATCTTAATCATTTAGAAATATTCTTAAAACACCACTACAACTTATTTAACTTTATTCAACTAGTAGGCTGCACTTCTAAATTATCTATATTATTAAAAGGGGGAGCAAAAAATGCCCAATGGGAACTAACATTGTATGAAATAATATTTAGAATGCAGTCCATTGATCAAGGTCTGCCTTTAAATGCAACTTAATTTATGGTATACCTTGGAACAATCTTTATTTTTCTGAGTTCTTCACACATTTTCTTTGTATAAATCTAGTCAGGAATCGACTATATCCTGGTGCAGTACATAAACCCCTTTTTTGATCTTCTAATAAGTGCATTTCATGTTTAAAATTATTCTAACATGCACACAAAATCACATACAGACACAGTGCACAGTAGGTCTTTAGATGATTTATGCACAGATGGTACATAGAGAGCAAAAGAAAGGCAGATGGTCTTCTTCTCTTCTCCCTGTCTCCAAAAAGCTTTGTGATTCAAAGATGCTGTTAAAATGGGTCAAACATGCCAAATCTGCTGCCATGCTGATCAGAAGAACTTTGCTGTTCTTCAGATCAGCTTGTAGTGCGCAGCTTTTTAATCCCGACATATAACTGTGAGTCACATTGCTTATGGGAAAACTCAATAGATTTTACGGTCAGTGGCGGAAGTATTGCATAATAGGACAGCCACATCCAAGTGACACTGTTTTCTTTTTTTTATTGGAGAAAACCTTTGCAACAGCTGAAAGAATTGCTTAGGTGAAATATATTGTTTGCAGACTTGTTCCTTTCAAGGTTTTTTTTTTTACTTTACCTTTTTTCAGCAGAGTCCAAAATGCTGATGTGGTTGCAGTGAATTATCCTGGAATAAAAGCCAATGAAATAAAACATCTAGTCTACATTCAGTTAATGGCTATGAGAGGAAGTTTGTTTCCAAAATTTCAGCCCAGTTCACAAGAAAACCAGTCACGCCTGTGCAAGAGAATACAGAAAACCAATTTGTTCTCGCTGAAATATTCCTGGGAGTTATCACCTCTGCATATGATGCGTAACATCACAAAGAAATCTCATTAGATAAACACTTGTGTCCTTTGCACTGGCCACGCAATGACAGTGAAGAAAGTGTACCAACACTTTCTCTGTGGAGGACTCTTTCACAGCATTGTTAAATATCCAGGTTATCTGGGATCTGACATGAACAGGGTGTGTATGGATAATATGGTACTTGTATGTGTTAAGTGCTTACTCACTAAGGTGCAAGAATCTGCGCTCTGTTTTCATTCGTTCTGCACCTTGGCTTTAGGTCCAGTGAGACAGTGTTATATAACAGCAGACACTTGGGGTGGGGTGGGGTGGGGTGGACACAGGGAGCATCAAAGATCTGTACTAACCACTCTAAATGCTTATCTATGTAGTGTTATATGATGTCTTTTTATTTCCACTGATAATCCATGATTCATTCATTAATTGCACTTGCCAAATGTCTTTAGATCCAGCAATCAGACAAATTTACACTGCATGCATCACAATAATCATTTAATATTTTAAAAAAGGACTGATGAGGAAAAGAAGTGAGCGAACAAGTGAAACAATCAAAAACAACAGCTTGCATTCAAGCTGGGATACATCCATTCAGTTATCTTTATACAGCTTGTCCAGATCCTGCAGCAGTCTGGTTTAAATATCAAACAAATACACGCATGCCCCTACGGAGCAAAACATGTATGACTGTCAAGATGCTGGGTCCCACTGAATGACAAGCAAATTAAGGTTGAGATGTGCTGCCAAATGGATAAGTCTCCCAAAAAGAACACCGCAGATGCAATGAAATATTGTGTGTGAGAGAACAAAAGTGGGATTTGTGGTAAAGGAAAGGAAGAAAACAGGACACTTCATAATAACCTTCCTGATACTGGCCATTAAAGTGAGCAGTAAAGCATGAAGTCTCACCTTCAGAAGGCAAACATATTAAAGGGTTGTCTTGTGCAAGCTGTTTTTCTGTGAAATAACACAAAATACAGTCTAATGTGCATGTGATATGTTTATAAGTGCAACCATGTATTTTTTGTCAGGAAAAATATGACTTTGATTTTCTAATTTGAAAGAAAGCTGAATTTTTAAATCCAGTTTCTTGATTTAACCTGACAGATAAAAGTAATAAATACTCATCTGGACTCATAATAATATCACACAGAAGCTAAAGCACTTCCATACAGGCTACTTAAATCGATTATCTTTTATTTTTCTCAAACACTGGCAAAACAGATGTAATAATAATATAGCTCAGAAAAAGTTTTAAAAAAGGAATGAGTGGAGAAGTATGAGGGGAAAATAGGGAGAGGTGGCAATGTACTCAAACTGGATTTGACACACTGACAGGCCTTGCCATACACAAGCAGTCTCCTCCCCTCTCTGGTCTGGCCTATATTAACTTTCCGTGGAGCTCCACCTCACAACTAAAGGCACATGGAGTAGGATAACACACTGCCAAGACTCTGAGGATACAGTCACATACCCACACGTACAAAAACTGGACTACGCAAAAGGTCCCCACCTGCCATTTTGGACTGTTTGGATACAGGAATTATTCTTGTGGATGGAATTTTAATTTTTTCTTCTTTTACCATGTCTCAGAAGGTTTTCAGCTTTGGTAAGTATCAAGATTTTCAGCAAGAAACAATCAGACATGAAATATTGGCATGAAACATATTGATCTGATTTCGATTGATGCAAAAAACAAATAGGAAAGTAGGTTAAGATAAAATAAGAAGGCATATAACTATTCATAAAGTGATTACAGAAAAATAATGAATGGTTAAACCCAATCAGATGCTGTGTAAAGTTTGCTATAAAGTCACTGACCAGCAAAGGACATGTAAACGGCATGTGCATAAATTTATTTATCACCTGTGTGATACTTTCTGCCCTGTGAACAGTGTTCATGGACTGTTTGTTTTGGCTTAGAGATTGTTATGGAGAATTCATACCTTCAAGTGTCGAATAGATGCCCCCCCCTTCCTCCAGTCAGTTGTGTTGGATTTGCACTTCATGTCAACCACTGTCTCATGAATAAACAGGAGATGGTCAGCAATACAGACTAGCATGGTGCTTGTGGCAACCCTTTGTTAATGCTTAGGAAGATTTTTTTTAGTCTTTTTGTTAGTGTCAAATTTAATCTAAAGGAGGGGGGATTATCCTGTGAGATGCTGCTTTACCTTGTGACCTCCATTCGTGGAACTGCAGTCTATACTGGGCAAAGAGCACTCAGGTCAAACAAGCACTTTACTCATCTGATTCTTTTAGCTTGTATCACAAATACGTAGTGATTACAGTGATCATGAGTCAGTAATAAGGGCAAGGAATTATAATAATGCACTCTGATGAAAAAGAAAAAATTTGAACTGTCTCACTTTTTTGTATTGCTCTGCAAATGAGAAGTGTATATCCAACACCATTAGGACACACAACATGTGACAGAACTGACAGTCAAGTTGCTGTGCACATTTGTATTTTAGTATTTACTTTAGTATTGCTTCATTTTTAGCTACTAAACCAAAAAAAAAACAAGAAAAAAAAAACAAGGAAAAAGTTGACTGCATTGATGAAAAGCAGAAAATCTTGGAAAAATGTTTCTGATTTCACTGGTAACAGCTGCTTGGTTAGAGATGTCATCATGAGCATCACCATCGCTGCAATTGGAATAGGAGAGGTCTTTGTAACACTTTTACCTCATTTTTGTCCCCTGTTTCGAGCATAAGATGATTTTATTTGGGAAAAATAAAATCTCTTCCATTATGTCGCACCAAGTTTGGTCCGCATGCAGTTTCTGCTCTCCATCGCAGAGCCCATCCCGGCCTGTGTGAGGCATCTGCATTCCCGGACACATGGATTCTCACATGGTCTGCCTGCGGATGCTGATGTAGACTGCTGCGGCTGTGATGCTGCCTGCCCGTCCGCCCACCCGTCCCCCCTCATCCATTCACAGCATCCACACTCAGAGTCTGGACCAGGCGCAGGCTGAATGAAGCATATGGCTAGAAAAAAATGCTACCATTCCTAATCTTTTACTCGGGATACATAATCCTCGCGGATATGTGATATGAGAGGGATCTCTAGGAGAAGAGCAGTTTGCACATCTAAGGGACAGGTGGACTTTCTAAATCCGCAAGCTGCAGTGAGTGACCCGGGAGAGGGAATTTTCTTGCTATACTGTGCGCTATATGCCTAATCTGAAAACAGCATTGATGCAGATTAAAGGCAAAAAACAAATAAGGACTTAATCCACCAGTACTGAAAACAACGAAACTAGCATGTAACAACTAGCCTACTGTAAAAGAAAAGGAAAAGGACTGTTTTCTAAAGCACGTAGGCCTGCTGCATTATCAGCACTCTCTTTCTTTTCTCAGTTGCAATAGCATATTCTTAAATTTTAAATAAAAAGTTAAATAGGCTATTTAAAGCTCGGCTTAAAAAAAAAAAAAAAATAGCCCAAATGCTACTGCAGTTAACTGTCTGTAGTGTTTTAATAAAATTGGGATGAATACAGAATTGTAAACCGGAGGAGAACCTCATTTCATGTTGCAAAAACAGCCATCGAGTGCCAGCAATGTGACATCCTTCTTTACATGTTTGTTTTATTTTAGTTCAGTATTATCTGCAGTGATGTAGTTGTAAATAAATTTCTTTCACCATATTTTAGATGATACGGATGAGATCGTGTTTACTGCAAACAGATATTATTGATATTACTGTGCAGTTTTATTTATTACATCAAGTTTTAAACACTGAGCTACATTTTGAATCTGCCGCTGTCGCGTGACTACAGACTTCAAACAAACGTCTTGAATGATTTCTGTTGCATTCATGTACGGCTCGAAGCTTCCATTATCAGCACACGCTGTGGAGGGCGTCTAGACACCTTAGAAAGTATGACACATGATTATGAACCCGTGCAGGAACACCAACAGTCTGCGCCACTAGAATTATGTTTTTTTATTCGAGTTTGGTGCACTTTTAAGTTCACCATTGCCCCTGCGATTAAACAGTTTTACAAAATCTCACACAACTGAGGTCTTTTAAGAAAAACCAGCTCATTGTTTATGTTTTTGGTGATTTTGAGTTCTTTAAATACATGGCAGAATTTTTTTTTAAAAGGCCCCTTTGTCGCTTACTTTAAATAAAGACCATTTTAAAACGTTGAAAACAATATGTGAAATCAACAATGAATTATTGAATTAATGATTAATAATTAATTAATTAATTAATATTAATACTAATAATAATGATAATAATAATCATTATTATTATTGATTTAAATAATAATAATAATAATAATAATAATAATAATAATAATAATAATTATTATTATTATTATTATTATTATTATTATTATTATCATCACAGTAGTTATTTAGTGGTATTTGAAGGAAAACTAGCTTATCTATGGTATAATGAAAAAAATTCAGCATGATGCGAAATTTCATTGAAAAAAAAAAAACATCCGAGGCGTTACCGTCGTAGTTGGCATATTTCCGACAGCCAGTGAATGCAGACCCGTGACGTCAGCACAGTCTATCAAAGCCAGCCTAAATGGCGATTGCAGTAGATCCGCAGAGCTCGAGGAGCGGAGCGCACTCGAATTTCATTCGGGTTTGATTTAAATGAAAACTGAATTAATGCAACGAATAAGGACTGTAAGTATTTAACCGTTTTTCGATTGTTATCGGTATTCTTTACCTTATATGTAATTTTACTGCGGATTTGATGTCGTTTTAAGCGATCTAACCGGACTCGGCTTTGTGTTCTTCAGCGCTCGGAAGCTGTACCACGTAGTCAAAAACCCTCCGCCAACAACGACTCCTTTGTTCACGATGTCGGCGGATTTCATTATAATGTTCCGTTTGGTGTTCACAAAATAGACAGTGTATCGATGTAGTCGCATTTTCTCTATAATTTTATGTATGTATATGTTACTGAACAGCAATGTGTGGGTGATAAATAAATACTAAGAGCCGTGCTAGCGGCTCGCCAACACGCTACCATTCTCGTCGTTATTCCACCAGACAATTGCTAACACGAAAAAGGCTAACAGCGGCAGTTTCAACTTGATATAAACAAACAAAATAGTATTGTAATTAGCAAACATATTATGTTTGAACATTTGTGCTTATAATCTTGGCCAAGGCTCAGTCTTTTCGGAAAATTATCGATACCCAGAAACCGGACTGGCAAGCGCCTTAACGCGTTAGGGGAGGGGCCAGAGTCTCCTACTGTACCGGCTTTACACGCAAGCCGGTGTGAAAGCCCAACACTGTGTCGACTTTAATTAGGGGGATAGATTGTTAAGCTTATTTTTTAATCAATTGTAAGGTGGCTCGATACTCTTGTACCACGTAACTGTTCTAACTCTGGTCTGTTTTGTTCTTGTCTTTCAGGTTATACTCAAATAAAATGGAGGATAGTTTTGATTGTGACTGTGGCGAGCTTGAGCCACCTGATCATTGAGGGTAAAAATCTCCTTTGAAGACTTAAAGGCCAGATTCTTTAGAGTTTTATAGATCAGGCGATTAGCCAGGGGAAAAATAGATATAGGTAAATACTAAAGCAAAGGAGAAAAAAAAAAAAGTTGTGCATTTTGGCATATTTCATATGAAGCTGCTCAGGACCAGTCGTACACTGAATGTATCTGCACTGTGAGGATGCAACTACATGATTTTATAGTTTAACATAATTTAGTCCCAGTGTTTTAATTGGCCCTTAAAGGTTCATTCCATTGCAGTCTACTAACACTAGTTTACTTAAGAAAAAAGAATCTGTTTTGTTTATATTGTCTACAGTGAACAGAAAGGAGAAGAAATTAATCTTTTAAAGTTTCTCTCCTTATTCACCATGGACAGAAGGTATGATTACGTTTTAGTTCCCTGCATTTGACAGTGACGGCTAGCCAGGGGGGACTTGGTAGTCGTCTATACAGGGGTTAGTTAGCTCAGCCTCTGAAGCAGAGGGGGAATTATCAGAAGAAATTCCTCCATTGGTGTTAAAGTTAGGCTTGTAACAGGACAGAGAACAGGTGTGAGGATTCATAGCTTGGTGTAAAAGCCTAAAAACAAACAACATGGCAGAGAAGTTTGAGTCACTCATGAATATCCATGGCTTTGACCTGGGTTCTCGCTATATGGACTTGAAGCCTCTGGGCTATGGAGGGAATGGCCTGGTTTTCTCAGCTGTTGACACTGACTGTGACAAGCGTGTAGCTGTGAAGAAAATTATCTTGACCGATCCCCAGAGTGTGAAGCACGCCTTGCGGGAAATCAAGATAATCAGGCGGCTTGACCATGACAACATTGTCAAGGTATGATGTGTATTTGAAAAGCAAAACACAATACTTATCTCTGTGTTGAACAAACAAGGTGATTTTGTGTTCAGTTTGAACATTTCAATATCTACCCTTTTGTTTTGTGTTACCAGGTGTTTGAGACGCTGGGCCCCAGTGGTCGCAAGCTAACAGAGGATGTGGTGTCTCTGACGGAGGTTAACTCAGTCTACATCGTACAAGAGTACATGGAGACTGACCTCTGTCAGCTGCTGGAGAGGGGTCTTCTGTCTGAAGGCCATGCCAGGCTCTTCATGTACCAGCTCCTGAGGGGCCTTAAGTACATCCATTCTGCAAATGTGCTGCATCGTGACCTCAAGCCTGCCAACTTGTTTGTTAACACAGAAGACCTGGTGCTGAAAATTGGGGACTTTGGGCTGGCACGCATCATGGATCCCCACTACTCTCACAAGGTAGGAGTATTACTTGAGTAGCAGCTTTGTTCACGAGTTTGTGGATAAATTAGCATTTCATTTATATGAAATGTTGACACAATGCTGGATAATGATAGTTTTGTACTCTGTGCTTTGACATGAGTGCTCCGTTGTGGATGTTTATGACTCAGTAATGTGGTGCTCCCCTGGGTGACGCAGTTTTTCACAGCAGGAAGTAAACAAGACAGGATGTGGTTCCTTGTGATAACGCCTCAGTCTCACTTCTTAGGAGAAGTTGGGCAGGAAAATTTAATCTCAAACTATTCTTCCATTACACAAACTATGTTTGTACAACTACAGGATTGGTTTTTTTTTTGTTGTTCTGGAGATTCCATCTTGAATATATAATGGTTTATTTATATTCATGAGTTCCAGTGTTCCCTTTGCTGCATTTGCAGGTAATTTTTCAAGCAAACAAATGAATGGTGTACTTAAAGAAATCATTGTCCCATGTCTGGGTTCAATATGTTTTAAATAAATGTCTTCAGAAAGAAATGTACTGAAAATAGTGTTTATAAAAGCCAGATGTTGACGCACCAAATGTTTTAATGCGGTCTGTAAATCTTATATTTGTCATATAAATTTACTTCACAGCAGCTGTAAAGTTTGTTGCTTTCTTTCTTTCGAATGGGAGCCTTTTGAAGGCCTTGTCCATGTGTAGCCAGTTGGAAAGCCTGTGTTGTTCCTTTGTGTCGCTGTCACCTTATAAAGGGATGAGGAAATTCCGGTCTGTGACCATATGGTGGTGTGATGTGAGGAAATGTAGGTTGGCCAGTCTAACCCTCCCCTCCATCACGCTCTTTGTAGTTGCTGGATCTCAACAGTCAGATGCTTACACGTGTCTCAGATTAGTCATCGGAGGGTCTGAAGCAGGCTCACGTGATGTGAGCCCTCTGGCTGGCAAAGCCTCATACCACAGCCAGGACCCTTCCACATCATGCAGCAGTGTGAGACAGACTTGCACACACTTGTTTACTACTGCTGCTCATTTCAAGCAAGAAACCACTGCTGTGTTTTTAGCAGTTTAGTCACATGTTAACTTCAGTGTAGCTCTTAGTGTTCTTCTGAGTCATATTTTCGGTGGAGACAGTATGTGAAAGGAAGATTACCGGTAAGCCTTGTAGCTGTCTGGAAGAAGTGAAGATTTTCCTACACAACTAGCCTTATATTCGTGTTTGCTATGTGGGTGTTTTCCCCCTGAATAAGCTGTTTTTCCTGATGGAGAAACATGCAGGCAAGTGGGTATTGATAAGCAACTTGCTAGGGGTCAGCTCTCTCGTGTTTTGAACGTTGTCTGCAGCAGCACTGCAGCAGATCCCTGCTGCTGAGTGTTTGTCAAAGATGCAATACACTGGATGTGCAACCACCAGTTATTGTTTTAACCTTTTCCATCGAAAAAAAAAGTTTTGCTTTTTTTTTTTTTTTTTGTCATAATAGAGGGGGCAGTAGAGCTGATTCATGCCACCTATTGTCATGAGATATGTGTTTGGTGCCTCTTACCAAGTGAGACTTCTTTTTTAATACACTCATTACATCTATCCAACCATATGGTCCCCAGTTAGTGTGAATGTTTTACATATGTAGCCAAAGCTGACTGGATATAATAGCTAAGTCATTTCAAATATGCTTTCCAACCATCCTCTTCTTCAGGGTGAGGCAGTAGCTGGGTGACTAAGTGTGTTATTTGAATAGCATTTCTACATAAAGGGACTCTCTTTCCAGTGATCCTCAGATTCTGGTGTAGTTTCAGTTGCATATCTGCAGTCATGCATCAGTAGCAAGAAGGCTTAACTTTGTTTTTCACCTTAATCCTCTTCGCTGTTTTCTTCAAATTGCTTGGGTTACTAAAATAGTACCCCAAGTATGCATTAATCCTGCATGACTTTGTTTTAATTAAAAGTATCCATGTATCTGTGCTATCACTGCTTGAAGGAGAGAAGTTTTTGTTGCCTTTGAGAGCTCATAGGTTGGCTCAGACTCAAGAATGAAAAGAATTTACGTGCACTCATCCAGCTTCTTCAACCCAGATCCTTCTCCTTTTTTCAGCCTCTTTGTCCTGTTGTGGAAGGGGGGGGCGTTCCTTGGGGTCCTGTTCGGAGCCCATCTCAAGCTTTCATTTAGATCATTCAAATTCACATTTAAAAAAAATAGTAAAACATTATTTATCCTAGAGGGGAATTTCAAAGTAATTTTCATTTTATGTCTAGTTGTGCCCTGCCCTTCCACAGAAACCTAAGCTAAGTACCAAAACATTGGTGGTTTTACTAGATGAGGCTGTAGGGTGTTACAGGACAGTGCAACTGTTTTCAATGCTTGCCGTAGCAAATTAAAACCTAAACATTACAAAATATTGAATAAAAACTAAAAGTTAAATGCAAGCCTGCCAGCTTCATGCAGATTATTTAAAGTTTGAAAATCTTTAAGGGTGTGAGTCATTTGTTGAACTTAAACAAATCACCTAAAAAGCAAACTTAGCAGAGTCATGTACTTAATTGTGTCTCGGTGTAAAAGTTTGTAATTTGAGATCCTGGAGGAAGATGGTTTTCTGTGACACTGTGATCAGTGTCTTGGACACAATCTTCTTGCAACCTCAAACCGCAAGTGCGGTAACTCTAACACAGACATATTTGACCCAGTTGTTATGCCAGTAACAGGCCTGTCTGGCACCAGCCTGCAGGGCATCTGAGGAGAAAACTATTTGGAAGGGAATTAAACACTAGTAAATGAATTTCAGAGAGTTTACATTTGTTTTCCATCATCCCACATTCCTGCTCTTGCAACTGAACTTAGGTAGATTCTAGTCTGCAGCAAATTAATGTATTACAGAGATCAGCAGAAGACCTGATTAACCAAATAGTGTCAGTTTTGTAGGTCCATATCTCCATTGTATGATGGGACTGCAGTAGTTTTTAGCTCTGCCCTTCAGAGTCTAGAAATGATTAATAGATGAGTTATGGACAAACTGCTTTCAGTGTCAGCAAGGAAGTCAGTGGTTTTAGTGTTCAGTTGCAAGCTTTAACCTGGACATTAAACATAATTTTCCGAGTTTTTTTTAATTGCCTACCTGCTTAGGAACGTTGACACTGATGCACTGAAAACACCTGCAATGAGTCATTATACCAGTCACTTCTCTTATTTATCAGGTAGCTAAGATGTTCACCAAATGCTGCCTAAGGTGTTGAGACAGTTAATGTTTTAATGACTGAGTGCGTCTCTCTATGGCGAGTGGCCCACTTTGAAATCAGTAAAGGAGGTTATCTGGGATGTTCTGTTAGTGCACTTTAAGCCTTTGGCTTGCAGGCAAAGTTTTAATCTACTTTTTATTTGAGTTGATAGTCCATTCCACACAGAGTTGTCCTTGCACCCTGACTAAATACTCCAAAGCTCAACGGACTTGCGTCCCTTTTCTGCAAAAGTCGTACGTGTTTCTCTGTAGTCACATACGTCAGTCTGACTAGCAGGTTCTGAGAAAAATTAATGGGTGGCTTTGAAAGGTGTCTATTATTCTGCGTGACCTGTCAATAGTACAATCTAATTCTGCCTGACCTCTTTTACAAGCGGCTCTCAGACATAAAGATTAGATGGTCACCTGGAGGAACGAGTCATGTCTATACTCTGCATTACATGCCAGTTATAAGCCCATCAAAAGAAGGGGTAGCGGTGGAGTGGTATTCATCAGGATAGTGTGACATCAAGTATCTGCGGCTAAATTTGGGCAGAAACAGGAGCCTTGCTTAGTGGTGCACTGACCATTTTGGTCTCACCACAAACTACCACTGCATGTGTAGGGGAGATGGGGGCAACAAGGGTGTTCTTTTACCACTTACCCTCCCCCAGTGTATATGGACACACACACGCACACACACAGAGGTTGATTCCCTTTGTTCAGTGTCCTGTGACTAGTCAGTGTTTGAGAATGGAGAGCAGGTTGGTATCACTGGTGTGGCAGTGGGGGATTATCCTGCTCTCATACTGCTGACATGGCCTGCACGTGTCTGATCTCTCCCTTTTCAGCCCCTTTTTCCCCCCTCTGGGGTCTTTGTCTTTATGCTATGTTGTGCTTGTGACCATACAGAGCAGATCTGTGAAGGAGATGACACTTTCAAAGTTTAACACAAACAAGCAGGAATGGTTCATATGTTAGTAGCTGGGTTGTTTTGCAAACATAGAGGTCTATTGGAGAAAATGATCTGCCTGACCTGACCGTAATCTCCGAATGGGGACAACTTGATTTAATAAATGGTAGCTTTTAACAAAATTTGTTTGAGTTGCATTGATCTGTTGTTGTTGTTTTTAAAGTATACAAACAAATGTACTAATGTGTCTCCCTCTGTCACAGGGCCATCTCTCTGAAGGTCTTGTCACAAAATGGTACAGATCTCCTCGTCTGCTGCTTTCTCCCAACAACTACACCAAAGCCATTGACATGTGGGCTGCTGGCTGCATCTTCGCTGAGATGCTCACGGGGAAAACCCTCTTTGCAGGTGAATGCTGACTCTTATAAAATTTCCTGGCTGTGTAGGCTCATGTACCACTGAAAAGGAGAGTGGTCTTTAGAACAGTGTGTATAATTCATTAAATAAGTAGCATTGGTTTAAGATGTATGTTGGCAGTTAATGTGTGTTTAGATGAGACATAGGTAAGACGTAGAGTAAGCTAACTTTCACAGTTCTTGCTGTAATCCTTTACAAGTCTAGTTGGTACAAGATGAAGCTGTGTGTGTGTGTAAAAAGTGCCCTAAGCTTGGCACGTGGTGTATAATGGCTATCCCCATGATCTTCCACATTTAGCCTCGCTTAGACTCCTTCAGTCATGTAGATGTTGAATGTTGTATAACCTTTTAAAGAAAGGACCAACTGTTTGTGTGCTTGATGTTTTCAGGAGCCCACGAGTTAGAGCAGATGCAGCTGATCCTTGAGTCCATCCCTGTACTACGAGAGGAAGACCGACAAGAGCTCCACAGCGTCATCCCCGTCTTCATCCGTAACGACATGTCTAAGCCTCACACACCACTGGACAACCTGCTGCCTGATGTCAGTCCACAGGGTAAGCATCACGTTGCACATTCAGAAATGATTGCCGGTTCATGAAGGACTCTGTTCCTCTTGAATCCCATTTCCTACCTAATCTCATTTTGCTCCTCCTTTAAAGCCCTGGATTTTCTGAAGAAGATCCTGACCTTTAACCCCATGGATCGCCTGACTGCGGAGGAGGCCCTGGCCCACCCCTATATGGCTGACTACTCCTTCCCCCTGGACGAGCCTGTCTCTCTGCACCCCTTCCATATTGAAGATGAAGTAGACGATATCCTGCTCATGGACCAGAGCCACAGCCATACTTGGGACAGGTACACTTGCTCGCACACCCCCATGAGAACATCCATTTCCTCAAATGTACAGAATGGCCTATTTTAACAGAAATAAGCGCCCTGTTTTTATATTTTCTTTTTATTGTTTGCAGAGTTATACATGCTTTTAGGATTTCTTGCTACTTCCTGTTTGTGTACTAAAGTGTCCATTTCGTGCTGTATCAGGTATCATGAGAGCCAGTTCTCAGAGGCTGATTGGCACTTGCAGAGCACACATGACCCAGATGAGGTTCAGGTTGACCCCAGAGCACTCTCAGATGTCACAGACGAGGAGGAGGTCCAGGTTTGTTTGTTTTGACAAATATCCCCTTACTGGGGTTCAGATGAGTTTAGATTGGAAGTTCAGCTCTGTAACATGACCTTCTCCTGATAAATTTATGATCAAGTTTTGAATTATTATTTTTTTTCGTCCAGGTCGATCCGCGTAAATATGCTGATGTTGATCGAGAAAAGTTCCTGGATGAGCCGTCCTTCGACTACTCGTCTCTGATGTCATCAGAGCGATCTTGGCAGGATGACCACCACGAGAACAAATACTGTGACTTGCAGTGTAGCCACACCTGTAATTATAAGGCCGTGTCGCCCTCCTACCTTGACAACCTCATCTGGAGGGATAGTGAAGTCAACCACTACTACGAACCCAAGCTCATTATTGATCTCTCCAACTGGAAGGAGCAGCAGAGCAAGGAGAAGGCAGACCGCAAAGCCAAGAGCAAGTGTGAAAAGAATGGGCTTGTTAAGGCCAGGATTGCACTGCAAGAGGCAGAGAAGACCCAGAGTTTAGCAGAGAAGGATAAGACGCAGGAGAAACACCAGACAGAGAGGCCTCAGAGCCAGCAAAACCAAGGCTTTGACTTTGACTCCTTTATTGCCAGCACCATCAAACTGAGCCTGCAGCCGGAGCCCTGTCAGGAGGTGACCCTGATCAGCGAAGTGGGCCTTCTGAACGAGCTCAATTTTTCCGTCTCTCAGCTGGAGGCTCCTCGCTCAAGCTCTATGTCAAAGACCATAAGTCAGGAAAAGGAGGAGAAGTGCCTGGTAAATCTCGCCCAGTTAGGTGCTGGAGGGCTGGGAGTCGTTGCCGGGGACTGCGTCTGGCCCGTTCGCCCCTGGGAGAGCTTCGCCTCTGAGGAAAGAGCTGGGGAAAACGGCTGTGTCATAGATGAAGCATGTTGGGACGCTCGCAAAGAGGACCATTTGCAGAAAGAAAGCACTTACACCAGTTACCTGGACCACTTGTTTAGCCGGAAAGAAGAGGGGGTTGCAGAGATGGTGGCGGGTCCAGAGATGGAGGCCTCGGTGGTTAAGGAACTGGACGACAACTTCCTCGACAGTCACACAGAGATTGTGCTTAATATGCAGCTGGACACTCTGGCCCTGCCTGGCTTTGAAAGCCCTGACGACTTGCCTCTAAAATCTATCCAGGCATCCTTCACCCCTTGCGCTGTCAAATGCTCCCCACAAATCGCCCACAAAACGTACAGCAGCATCTTCAAGCATCTTAATTAATCAGATATGTATATCCTCCCTCACAGTGCAAAATCTACGCGGTTTTTGTTTTTATTTTTAATTTACTATGGTATATTGTACTTGAATCATTTCATACCTTTTTTTAAAAAAAAAAAAATCATAGTTAATTTTTATTATTATTCTTGGAGTTGAGCGGGGCGATTTATTATATTTAAAGAGTTTTGTCATCACTCTGAGCCTTGATCACTAGCCCTTCACGGGTTAATGTCTACACCCTCATTGTTAAACTGGCATGTCATTCGCACACATAAGTACTGTAGATGAAGGGAGAGAAGTTACTAAAAGAAGTATGAACAGAAAGGTTAAGACTAGAGTTTGTTTTGGTTTTTTTTCTTTTTCTTGGGGGGGGGGGCATCAGGAAGGATATTATTGCTGTGAGCTTTGAAAGTGCTTTCAAACAGACTTTCCAGGAATGGGATATCGGGAGAGGGGGTTATCCCTTTTTCTTTTTTTCTTTTTTTTTTTTTGCCTCTTTCTTTTTTAATATCTATCACTTTTCTTTGAAAGAAAGCTTCCTTAACAACCCTTTCATACTGTAAATCTGACACATGATGCCAGCAGCAACCATTATTGTAGGCGTTAATGTAAAAAATGTGTTATCTACCTCAAGGTAACAGCCGTGAGAGACACTCGAAGCCGCACTAGTGCTTTACACACATGACCATCCTCATACCATGAAATGAAGTGGTCGTATAGATTAAATCTGTTTCACTTAAGCATTTAACATAGTGCGGTGCTTCAGTAATCATTATTTATTTCTAGCAGATGTGCGATATTTATTTTATAAACAATGTGTTATGTCAGTGTGATTATTGAAGAGGTGAGGAGTTGGACAGACTTCCATTTTCATTTCGGCACTATAAGGGTGTGCAAGTGTTCCTTTATTTTAAGACAGGATGCAAATTCATGTGTTCTGTTCTTAAAAAAAAAAAAAAAAAAGTTGAGGCTTTCCATTTTCCTACGATATTCTAATAGATATCATTCTTTTTAAATTTTTATTTTTTTGTACAGGTGCGTTCTGTCTTTAGTGGAAACTTTATGGTTTAAAGAAGCGCCTAAAAGTCTTAATTTTATTTTCTATCAATGTAAAAAAAAAAAAAAGAAGTGTGCATGGAGGCAAAAGAAAGGTACATCACAAATGAAGTTCATGGTGGGTGTAATGTACGTCAGTTTTAATTGTACTATTTTTTTTTTATTTTTTTTTTTCAATTTCTATGTACTTTTTCCAAGCAAGCATGACAAATTAGGTTAAGGTGTAGCATGTAGAACACTTCCAGACTTCTTTTGTTTTTATTTGTTTTGTAATCATTTGTTCCCTTGTTCTACAAAATATCTAAAAATAAAATAACTGGAAAAGAGCTCTTCTCCTCATTTCTTTCTAGAAATATCTTCTCTTTCCTCACACTTGCTCAGATTATATCTTTTTGTGACGAGCTTAGTTCGACAGGAGACTTGGAGGATCTTTGCTGGAAAATTCTGACCGCGTGCTGCCACGTTGACATTCCACTTTTAATGTCGTAGACGGACTAAATTACACTGCAAGTCGGACGCAGCTTGAATCGTGCTTAAAATAGCACTTCATGTTCAGGTTCATGTTTTTGACATGTATAATTTGTAAGGATTGGATCTCTGAAGTAATGCGCTAGCTCAACATGTAAGACTGAATTTACAAGTTTAGTTGGATTACAAACTGAACTGTTAGATAAGGGATGTTGTCTTTTTCACATAATTTCCACTATAAATGAACTCTAAGACTTATAACTATTTTAAGTGATATTCTTGGAGTTAAATGTTTCCCAAACTTACCAGGCGCATTATTAGGAAAAGAACTTAAATAATGAAACCAGACAAGTAATGATGGATTCTGGTAAGGCTGCAGTGACATCAAAGTCCCCCTTTCGACCAGTTTTGGCCTGAATCAAACAGGATAGTATAAAGTTTGCTATTAGATTCAAGATATTTCATTCTGAAATGAGCAGGGTAAGCTTTCATTTTAGTCAGCTTACTAAATAAGTTGATATGGATCATATTAAATGTGCTAAAAGTTGATTTAAGTTAAACTAATCTGAAACAAGGCATCATTGTTGAAATCTTGAAATGCTGTCAAAACATCTGATGAAGTAAAACCTACAGCATTTCTTTCTCGGGCGTATTAAGTGAAGTAAGAAAGCATGACGCGCTGGTGACTGAGTTCATTTCCACCCATGCCTTCTTGCTCAATGAAGCAGTTCTGACCTGTGAAGCTTCTGTTTTTTTAGACAAACCTTAAAAAATAATTTATGCTGTCACAAACATGTAGCCTGGCTACATACATTAAACAAGCTCTATCTTCTTTAGTAGATAAATGCGAACCCACAGGAAGTTAACACAGCTGGAAACTTTTACCAACAGGTCTGTGACCAAACTGGCTGTAATTCAAACACAAGAGGAAGGAAGTTGTACAAAGGTTTTAACTGGGTGTCTCCCAGTAATCTGCTACAGCTGGTTTTCTCACTGTTGTTACTTCCTGCTGGGAAAAAAATTGGGCCAGTTACGTGATGTTTTCTTCTTTCCTGGTCCTGCCAGTGACTGAGCCCCCCTGGTGTATTTGGATGAAAACTGACGCACATTATTTGTGTCAAGTGACAGAACAGGAGGTGTGTAACAAGTAAATGTAGGGCAGATTCTCATGTGGAGCTGTTTTCTCATCAACCTTATGCCATCTGCCTGGATGTCTGCTGTTTATTCTGCCGCAGAAGGATGTATTCATACCGATACTGCCTGCTCTGCTCAACTCCCCACATGCTGTCATGAGACCATGTTGAAGCTCATTATAGGGACGTCCCCCTCACATTCTTCTGAGAATGACTGCTTGTATTGTGCATTTCTTCTCACTTTCTCTTCACTTCCTTGTGTTGTCACCTCTCTTTCTTTCTGCCTCTTATCCCTCAACCTCCGAGGTCTTTCCTCTGTCCCAGACAGGTCAGGTGTTGTCAGGTTAAAAATAAAAACCCAGTAGTAACAGATAAGCAGCTCAACTCACCACCCATCAGCTGACAGTAGCTTAACAAAGCAATCTGTAATTCAAGGTCATGATTGCCACTCTCTTTCCAGTAAGACCAACTAGTTTGTGCTTTGTGTGGTTTTTTTTTCCCTTGGGGGGATGTTCAGTAAAGACAAGGAACTACTAATCAATTTCCTCCAAGAAAAATGCACTACAGTAACTTGCTGAACAATTTGCAGTGCAGAAGAATGAACGTGGGGACAAAGTGCAAGCCTTCAGTGGCTATCTGCAAAAACTTGAGGCTTCTCATTATGACTTCTCAGTGTCAGAATGTGTGTCCATATTGAGACCAGAGTTGTGCAGAGCAGATGAAGCTAAAGTTAGAACACAAAGTGCTTTCATAAATAGACCTCACCCCTCAGGGACCTGCTCTTTAAAAGCTTTGACTCCTGCCAAAGTTACAGAGCGTCCTGACCGTTGATATCGGATCAGTGTATCACTTTATACACCTCTAAGCAATGTGAACTGCAATGTCACATTAACCAATTCAGTGTTGTGCAAGTTCACACATCGGGGAATCCAGAGTACAAAAAAAATCCTCTGTAACTGCAGAGCATCACTTCCAGGAAGAGGTAACCCCAATGTGGATCATTTTCAAGTAGTTTTTGATTCTAAAAAACAGTAATCAGAAAGCAAAATTCATCAGCTCTTAAACATGCTTGAGTACTTTGAAACACATATGACAAGCACTAGTGCAGGCAGTAATTGGTCCTCTTATTCAATGATAATAATCATGAGTACTCATAAATATTAACTATGTCCTCATCAGACAACGTTCCCTCTGCCTGCATAATAACAACAGCTGTTCCTGATCAACCATATTTATTTTGCAGGGATGTGCAAATTAGCTGAAGACTTTCCAGAACATAACATCTTTCTTTGTGTGCGTAACAAATAGAAGCCACAAAAAATGACATTTTGCTGTGGCTTGCTCTCAGAGAATGCACAATTCTCACTCCCGCAGTCAGAAGTAAACAAGAACTCTTCTCATCAGGAGTCGTTTGAAATTCTCTGGTCAAAAAGCTGTTGATGTTTAAAAGGCTTACTTGCTAACAGTTCTTCTCCATCCTCATTTATAATGTGAGAAACAAAGATGACTATTTTTGTTAGAAGAATTCAGGTAAGCTAGGTCTATTTTGCTCTTTTGTTAAAAGATACTGTTTAATTTTTGCTGATGCTTTGAGGAATTTCAGTCCTTTAAATGACTGTTTTTGATCAGTTTAGGTTGTTTTGAGGTGTTTACAGGACACACATTGGAAAAAGAATCTGATCAGGTTTCTTCTTCATTTAATTGTTTTATAATATAGTCTCAAATCTCTGGAGCAAATTTAATCAAAGATGGACTGACTGTGGAGTCTCCGCTAATACCAGCTGACTTACAGTACAAAGGTTATTTCAGCAACATGTGCTGCCATCCAGTCATAATCATTGTTGTTGAAGGTTGTTTTTATTTGAACATGTTCATTTTAGATCTCATTTCACCTGTTGCAACACAACAGGCATCAACATCCTAAAATAAGCTGCATGCAATACAGACCAGTCACCACCTAATGCAATCCGTTCAATACAGTTTACTCTTTCACAACAAATGTACTTTTGAGGTACTTTAAAGGCAATATAATATTGTTACAATACAGTTCCATTAGGTATCCAGTCGTTATGATCCAGTTCATTATTTGGCAACTCTGAATTATCACGTATTACTTTTCTGTTCACATGCCCAGAACAATTGGTGACGGTGAAGAGAAACAACCTTTTACAGGAAGAGACCGAAATCTGCCTCAAGCAATAGGAGGTTGCAATGATAGGAAAGCAGTACAAACAAGAAAGTGTTTCAATTATAAAACTGACAATACAATTTTTAAAAAAAAGTTCTGAATTAGTGGGTTATTTAAATCCTCTCCTGAGCAAAAAAGGGAAAAACTGTATATTTTTACAGCTAGATCCAGATAGCAAAAACTGTTTGGCCAAAATGTGCATTTTTGATTGGGTCAAATTTGGCCTTGACTTGCAGTGTTAACTAAATGTGAGTGTGGCGTCCAAAACTCTGCAAAGCGACTACCACTCGTGACCCGTGAGAAAAACTGCTGTAAGGAAGGTTTCCTGTATTAAGACCACTTCTGACCCACAAAAAAACCTGCTGTATTCCATGTTCAGCTCATCAACTGGCATCTGGACCATATGTTGTCCACATAACACTTGCCAGTACTGTAATTGAGTCATAGGTGCCAAAAGTAGCCCAGATTTGGCCTAAAAGAAGCGTGCTATCTGCAGGAACTAAACCTCCATACTTAGGAACCGAATGCAGCAGATTGTTAAAAGTTGAAGCGTTGCAGTCATAAACATCCACTCCCAAACATGACAGAATATAATTATAAATTATATTAACAATTATTTATTATATATATTATAAATATTCCGCTATGCAATATTCAGAAAACCAGGACAGATATGTTGTACGGTTTGCCGTGTTTCTCTTATTATTTACACTTTACACTACGTCCTAATGCTTTTGGGAGCAGGGCAAAATCTTATCTACTCTATGATTTATTGTCAGGATCCAACATGAGTTCTGAAGACATGTGTTAATTTGTTACTCTTTATCGAAACACTGTTAAAAAAAACAACCCAAAACCTGCATGCCTCACAGCCATAAAAAACAAGGCTTACATGCTTACCTGCTAACAGTTCTTCTCCATCATCTCCATTACCATCGTCATATTTTCTAAGTAAAGTTGACCTTTTTCATGAAGTGGGCTTTTCCACTGCAAGTTGTTGCTCAAAACACACAAACATGTCAGTTTCAGTTACAGATACACAACTGATGTATTTCTACACAACAGACAAGCGTTTACAGTACTCAGTATTTTCTGGTGGAAACTTTTGGTGGATTTTCCACAGATCTCCCAGGAGATACCACGCTCTGATTAGACATGCAGTTTTACACACTGGTGTACTTTGCCTTCTAGGGCCTCGAAATGCTCATGAAGTAGTGAATACCCTGGTGCAGAGTACGTCAGCAAAGAATGAAGACAGTTTGTACCTCTTAGACAAACATGTGTGTGAGTGTGTGCATTACAAAACTCAGCAGAGCTCAGGGACATATATAACATTGCCACTTACGGTACATAACAGAATACAGTGAGTCAGTGTTATTGCTGATTCCTCTGAACAAAATTTGTGTTTATAAATTGCACAAATAGCTGCTTGAGTGTCTAATACATGGTTGTGTAAAAATTTAACACAGTTTATGAAAGACTGAGGCATGACTGAGCATGACAAGTTGTCATAACAAGTCCCAATGGTATCTGGGAACAAGTTATTAGCTGACAAAAATAAAAAATATCAGCATCAGCAACTTTGTCACAGCTTCGCCTTCATATTCCTATAATTTACATTCATTAACTTTATCTTAAAGGAAGTGTCATTTTATTAGACTTTTTTTTTGGAGGTGTTGAGTGAAATACTACTAAGCAGTAGAAAGCAATCAGTGTGCTCTCAGTTTGTTCATTGAAAGATAATTTCAGGGTTGAAAGGCTAGTTAACAACCAGTAGCTTTTTTTTCCTTACCATATTTTGCAGAATGATGGTCTGGGTGCCGTGTTCTGCTGAGAAAATCTGCTTTACCAGGAGGAGCTTTATAGATATAAAGATCCCCTTGATAATCTGAATTCTTATTTGATTTATTTGTTTATTTTGAATTAATGTTTGTTTCATGGGATCTACATTGTACTGCTGGACATGACCAAAGGGGATAAAGGATGGAAAGAGAAAAGAATGAAAAATAGACAGAAAACAAAGAAACAGATTCTAGACCAGCTGTGGATGGATGGTCAACAGCCCCCTAGAAGTCCATCTTATAGAGTCTGCACTCCATCTGCTTTCAGTCTCAATTCAGCATCCTGTCCACTAATGCAGCACACACTCTTGCCCACAGGGGGCGCACACCTCATCATTTTCCAACAAGGTTTGCAATCACAAGTAGTTCATAAAAAAATCTTTTTTTTACAGCTGTAATATTGTTTTAAAGGCAAATTTAGGCATTTACATTGACTGCAGTGCAAAATAGAGCTACCGTCTGCATGTGATAAACTCATTACCACTAGTCTCATATTCATTATGTAGGTGACCTCAATTGGCCACTTCAAACAAAAGCACATCCTGTTGCAGTGGACACTCAGATGTTTCATTTGGTACATGAATAGCTTGCTAGGATTTAAAGTACACAACACCCAGAGGGTGTACTGAAGGAAGTATGGTGCTTTTTTAATATAAGCATCATATTTCAAGCTTGAAAGTGGGTTTGATTCAATACAAGACCCTTGAGGTAATTTATTTGATTCTGCCACCCCCAATGACAGAAGGCAGGGAGTTATCACGACACAGAGTACATTCACAGAGGAAGAGCACAGCAATAAAATAGAGACTGCAGCTGAAAGGCTTTTACTGTTTGCACACCTACTTGTTTTGCTGTTTTGTGCATCATTGTGCAGCAACTATTTAAGTTATCTTTTTGTGTTCTATGTTTAGATTAAAACAGATCACACAATTTGCAAGTGTGATTTTGTAGAAGAATCAAAATAACCTGTTAGGTACTTGCAAGGACTTGAAGAAGCCAGCTGAGTTTTAAATCTAATTTAACATTGGTTGTTCCTTGCGAACTGGCAATAATTTTGTGATTTCGATTATAATACAACCTGTTTAGCAAGATGTCTTTGGAGAATACGTAAGGCTCATATTTTTGTGGTCGTAGTGAATCATCAATCTGGTTTACTTCAGAAAAATAAAGAGAAGAGAATGAATGTTTTGTGAAAACAATGAGTGTTGTGTGAAATAGTTTGGTTGAAATCGTGGACACCTAATTATTCACTTTAATTCAAGTTAATGCAATTCAATAAACAACAAATGTCTGGTGCAGAGCAGCCAAATGCCACACAAGCAGGCTGAAGAACAGTTTGTTCCCAAGAGCCATAAAGGTTCTGTCCTACATTACATAGAAACATATAAATTCTTGCAGGAGCAGATGCTCCACACTGCAACTACTCACTGCACCCTTTTATGCACTTTAAATGTATTCTTACAAATGTAAATATGTAGGTATGTTTATATATCGATAGACATGCTTTTTCTCTTGGTTCATTGTGGATTTTTTGCATAGTGTATTTTGAAGATGTTTACAGTAAACATTAACAAAATTGTTGTTGAATAATCTCAGCGTTTGGTCTGCTAATGACAATAAAGCTATATTTTATCTCAGGGCACTTTAAATAGAAAGAAACCTGATGATTCCCTTTGTGCAATCACTGGAAGACATTTAGGAGAAAAACCACCCCTATGATGAGACTGTGGTAAAAAAACACCCTACTGGTCCAACCAACAGTGACACTAATGGACCTAAAATGAGGATATTAAAATTCATACTCGCTGCTGTGGATCAGGAGTTTGCACCCAATCTGCACCCCCCCCCCCTCTGCTGGACAGAAAATGAGGAGGGCCACAGCCATGTAGAGGCTTCTTCAAGTTCAACAGGCTCATGCAAATGAGATGAGTTAGCACTTTGTTTATTTATATTATATTCTGTAAGTGTTCTGTGAATTTATATGTTAAGTTTTAAACCTTTTTGTGTGTGTTTTACTGGAACACATTCAGCAAGAAGCAGGAAGATCACAGACCTTGACACCCGAAAACGTGTGATCCTGCATGACAGTCAGTGGCGGCCTGGCTGGATCTTCCCAGAGCACACAGCTGATGGCTTATCTTTTTACTAAATGATTTACCGAAGTGCAATCCTGAGCACTCTTGTCTTCCATGTGCAATGTGAAACTTTATCAATGACTCACCGTGACTTCTTAACTCTGGGACTTATCAGCTACTTACTGAGCTGAAAACCCAAAACGTCTTTGCAAACACAAACACAGTTTTTGCTGAAAACTCTTGCAGTTGTAGCTTTGACTAACTATTTGGTATGACTTCACATGCCTGAAGTGGAAATGCTGTTATCTTTGAGTGTCTTATGATGCGGATAATCGTGTTTTGTCAAGCCACAAGCAACAAACATTTATAGCTTCTAATAGCCAGTAATATCTAAGGTATCATTTGAAAAAACAAAAAAGGGCCGGGGGGTTAAGGTTGGTTGGGGCAGAATGCAGATTTGTCTCACTAGAGGACAGTAGTTTATAAAGTTGTGCAGATGACATAAGCAAACTGTGAGGAATCACAAGATCAATCTATTTATGTTTTCTCCAGTAGAAACAAGCTTCCATTACCTTCTAAATACATCATTTTCATGGCATTGGGCTTTTTTCTTTTTTAAATCTAATGAGTTGTGCATTTTTATTCTTTAAAGTCTCACATTAAAAGTAAAGGCTTTATGGTTAACTACCATACAACAACAACAATTCACCATCTTACAGACAAATACCACAAAAAGCCCACAGAGTAAATATTTCTTTGGGGTTAAAAAATATATTTTTGATCTCATTTGAGTTTATTTGAATGAACAAAAGTCACATTACACTTTAATATTTGTAGAGTGAATTAGTTGTCTGGTAGAAAATAAAGGAGTCGTTCAATTGTTATCATATGCAACATCACACCAAAACAAACAAGTCAGGTAAATTATAATATGTGCACAAAATAAGGGCATCACACCTTTAGGGGCAAAGGTGATAAAGACTATCCACCGTCTATAACAGAAGACCAGGTAAACAGATGATGTCACATTAATTCCATTCATAGCCATACAGCTCTGACTGTCCATGCTGTGCCGTTTTATTCATTACTGAAAGTAGCATTTTGTGTCTGCTCCTGAGAAATGGATTCCTCTTTCATTGCTTTCATGGAGATAATTAGCACTTTTTTTTTTGGTCATTCTTGTTGCTCTGCTTCCAATCTCTTCTGGCTGTTAACCACCACAGAGCACAGGAGGTCATTAGCTCAGCTGAGCAGGGGTCTCACCCACTAACCCACATTTGCTAAACTAATGACATGATTTCAAGAGAGATGCATCCACTTTCCCAGCACAAATGTGGGTGGAAAATAAAGTAAAAATGGAAATGCATCACCTGATGTTCTGACGCAGTACCACTGATAAATTGTGTAAAGACCAAACAAAGACAAACTGTTGCACTACAAAGTAACATATGTCTTCTTTATACTTTGTGTATAATAAAAACCGAGGTGTCACAGCATCGGAAAAAGACATGATGCTGAATGAGAGCTGCTCTACGTTGAAAGTGTCGTGTTTGCATGTTGCCAAGACTGTTGTCTGGCTACTGTGGGCCCTGTGTGGTTTTGCCTTAACAGCAGATTCTCAGGAGTGTGTGGACATTTCACCTGAGAGCATTAAGCTGTTATATATGTTCAAAATCGAGCACAAACACTTGGGCACCCAACAGGAAAACAGAAACTCCCAACTGTGGTGTTCAGTGTCTGGTTACCAGCTTTTAGCCATCAAACTGAAGAGGCAACAGGGCAGGACTTTAGTCAACTGAGGACCTTCTCTTTTGGTTTTGTAATGACACGGTGATTTAAGATCAGAGAACATCTTTGTTAAAGGAATCCTCATGCTTTTAAAGTTCTTTTTTTTTTTCTTGGACTGGGCACAGAGATAAGGATGAAAGCCCGAGCTTTGTCGGTGAGGGAGTGTAACTGGACGTCAGGTGAGTGCCACCTAGTGGATGAGCTGCATGGAGACACACAGAGGGACAGCCTTGGTTTGCCAAATATATTTAAGTCCAAGAAAGTAAGACTGCTCTCACAGACTCATACAAGGTCCACTTATCAGGTTTATCATACAGCCAAAGAGCTTTTGCTGAAAGTGTTGGACAGAGAGGGTGTCTGGGAGCTGGTTAGGAGAGCACATGTTTTAAAGGCGAGAGCTCACCGCCCGTCACCGAGCCAGAGAAGAGAACAGACTGTTGATCTTCCTGAAGAGGAGTATAATGAGGCATTAAAGTGGTTTTCTATAGTCCTGCAAAGTGGTTTGTCTGTAGGAGAGAACTGCAACTTTGGAGCAGAGATAACCCTCAAACTGGACAGATGGCATGGTGTCCTGAAGAGAAACAGCATCCAGACCAACCTCGTATCTCTGACCAAACTGGAGGATGGAGACAAGTTGGAAACTCTGTCTGCTTTCTGCAACCACTTATCCAGGCGCTACCAGGCCCTGTACAAACCTGGTCCTAACCTGGCTGTGAAGAAATACAGACTTTCCCAGCAGTGCAGCCTTTGCTCTCTCCACCTCGCCTTACTCTGCGACATGAGCTCGGGCTTTATCTGCAACATGTACCTGTTTTGTCCAGAGCAACTCCGGAAGCTGAGCAAGAGGCCTGTAGTTGAGCAGGTTGTCAAACGCCTACTAGGACCTTTCTGTGGACAAAGATGCATGGTTCAGCTGGACAGCTCAGCTTGGATGGGAGGCAGACTCACCAACATCCTCTCTGGACTGGGAATAAATATTCATTTTGTCCCACCTGTTAAACAGTAATGAGCCCAAGGTCATCTTCATTTCCAGCTGTCACCCCACCTCAGCCCAGTTCAACATTTGCAGACCCAATGTCAAAACTTGCAGCCCATCTACAGGGCTGGACGGGACCTGCTCTGTTTTCACCATCAAACCAGAAAGGATCAGCAGCAGATGTGTTTCTGCCAGGTCTCTGGGTGACACTTCATATCATCTGCATCAACACATATGTGCTCCACTCTATGCAGAGTCAGAGCTCAGGCAGGCAACTCATGGAGTTCACCCGAGCTCTAGCCTCTGAGCTGGCCACAGAGACCACTTGCTGTGGCAGGACTGTGCCTTTCCTGCCACGACTGATCAGCTGCTCGTACCAAAAACCAAGTCTAATAAACATTCCTGAGCAAAGGTGAGTCTTATTCTTCACAGTTTTCTGATTCAAGTTAAAAATAGCCTTCACAGTAACAGATGTGTGAAAGAACAAAGGAAAAAGTCATCTGAAAATGTCCAATTTTGGATCGTTTTATGGCTAAAAATACCTGTGTCAGTTTAACAGTGGAGAGCTTAAATGCAGCTGGAGCTGAATCCAGCTCACCATCACTCCAAGTTCATAGAGGATTACATTTTACCATGAAAATAAGCTCAGAAGGTATTTACTTATAACCACTGTAAGACATTTAATGGTACCTTTTTTTCAGTACACATGTGGTACAAATTATATTTATATATATAAATTAAATACACTTATTAGGCTGCAGAAACTAACTATTTCCTACCAGCAAGCCATGGGATGTTTTGTTTTTTCAATTAATGTCCTTAGTCCAGATATTGCAGACAACAATGGCTAGGCCCATCACAATTACCTAAATCCCAAAGGTAGCATCATCTAGCGTCTTGGTTTTGGAAACCTGAAAGATAAATATAATTTAAGATGAAAAATAAAGTTTAAAAGTTGCCAGCAAATGTCTGACTTGCTTAAAAAAATCATATCCAGTAGATGAGGTACTTGAGTAACAATCTGTTTGGATGTCTTTGAGAGCAGCAGATGGTGACATTTTTTATGTCGTACCAGTAAAGCCTTTTTTGCACTTTACATATTTACTTCACCATAAAATGAAAGCCATATTCTTCAGTACTAAGGACAATTTTTATAGAATATGCACAAAAAGTAAGTAAATAATTGTTTAGTCAGTTATTTCTCCCCCTTTAGAATAGTAGTAGGTGTTGTTTTACACATAATCAGACAGTCTGATTAACCACTTTTACAACATTTAACTTATATGGATGGTTCCTCTGTAGATGAGAAACACAGCTAAACATGTGCTGCCAGGCATGTGCCAGTCACAGCTCTATGACCAGCTATGCACCAACTCAGATTAGATTCCTGGATCCAGTGGCGATCACATTTTCTCAGAATCAGGGACTGACTCCATCCTCCAGGATGACAACTGAATTGAATTGAACTGAATTCAATGCTCCCCCCTTAGAGTTAGGATATTAGAGGAGAGAGAATAGTTTAGACTGTTGTGAGTCCAACCCCAAGTTTAAAATTTAAGATTTAAGAGGTTAAACTAAAAATACATGTTGAATGATTAAAAAACAAAAAAAAAAACCCATTTTGTGTGTTTTCTGTTGCAGGACTAACAGCTGTGGTAAGGTGATGGAAAATGACAAAAACAGCTCTGCAGTGAGGTTAGAGACCAAGTGGAACAGGCCGGGAGTGTGTGGATTAGACAACTATGGGAACTCCTGCTACTTAAATGCAGTGCTGCAGTGTCTCTGTTCCTCTGTGCCCCTCGTGGAGCACCTCCTTGATCAGGACACACGGAAAGAGCTCTCAAAGTAACGCCTCTCACCCTGTCATCTTCTGACTCATTTAAATCGAGGTTTGTTGTCCCAGTGGTTTTAACACCTTGTTGCTGCAGGTCTAAGTGCAGGTTTGCTGAGGTTCTTGCCCGTCTGCTGGAGAAAATGTGGCTGGGAAGCAACTCAAGCTGTGCCCCTGCCGAAGCCAGGTCTATGCTGTGCTCCATTCTCCCTCAGTTTAACAACTATGCCCAGCAAGATGCCCAGGAGCTGCTGCTTTTTCTCCTCAATGCACTCCATGATGACTTCAAAAAGGTGTGCCTGCATTACGCACACCAACACTTGAACCCCTTACTCTTTGTGATTAACCACGCCTAGAGAAAGACTTACTTTGTATTTGTCTTTACAAGGTCTTTACAAAGCGCCAGATGCGCTCCTTATTACAGCTTCCGAGACAAGAGCAGAACAGGAACTTTGCCACAGAGTCCAATATAGTCTCACATCTGTTTGAGGGCCAGTTGAGCTACATGAGTTTGTGCATGCATTGTGATCATCAGGCACACAACACTCAGACCTTCACTGTGCTGTCACTTCCAATTCCAAAAGACACCAACAAGTGCTCCATTCAGGTACCCTTTACCGGCATCACACACCATCACCACCTCATTTAAAACACTATCCACACTTTGATATTACAACATCTTAATTTTGCTGTTCAGTGCCTCCTCACTTTCAACCTGCGCCTGTGTTTGGGCAGGATTGCTTGTCACTGTTTTTCGAGCAGACCATCCTCACTGAAGGAGAGCAGATGCTGTGTTCAGTGTGCGAACTGAGGAGAGAAACTGCGATCTTGACATGCTTAGAAAAACCTCCTGAGATCTTCGTGTTACACCTCAAGCGGTGGGTTAAAACATTACCTGTAAGGAAGCTGCTTACAGGAAGGGTGCATGTTTAACAGATAAATCTTTAACCATTATGCAATATGTGAAATTGGCAGATCAGTACTACCTACTGATTCATTTAACTTTAGAGCTGGTAGATATTTCAGTCTTTTTTTTTTGTATACATTTCTCATATTTGAGAGCTACTTTGTGGTTTTGAGGCAATTTGCCTTGAAATGTTTTGTTTCCATATAAGTATTTTTAAATTAATCGGATTACTATTTCCTCTCCAGGTTCAGTTGCAGGGGCAAGAATCAAGTAAAACTGAGGACTAATGTTTTCTTCTCCATGAAACTGGATCTCACCCCATTTTTATCCAGCTCAGCACAGAACATTTCTCCTTCTTCATATCATCTTTATGCTGTTGTGGTAGGTAATCACTCAGAAAATATAACGACATTAATGGATCACCATAATATGAGCAGACAAGTCTTAACTTTTATTTCATTTTGCAGTTTATTTTCCTTTTTAATAGGTTTGTAAGTTTTGTAGTTTTTGTGGGTCTTCATACATTCTATATGTTTAATGATGTCACTGTAACAATTTTCCACAACAAACTGTAGAAGCAAAGACTGTAGAAGTCTAAGACTGAGGATGATTTTGCTGATCTTTTTCCAAAAAAATTGCCTCAAAATAGCTTAAATAAAAGTAAACTAAACCAATGTGATAATAATTTACGCTCTCCTTCTCAAGAACCACTTAGGTCACCTGAACATGGGTCACTACACGGCTGTGTGCTACAACACGCTGGCGCAGAGGTGGCACTGCTTTGACGATGCAGTTGTCAGTGAGGTACAAGACAACTTAGTCCAATCTCCAAACGCTTACGTGCTCCTCTACAGTCGTAAGCCTTTCCAGAAGCCAAAGATCCACGGACTCTGAGCAGAATCTGCTAAAAAGGGGTTTTACCAAAACGTGTGAACTGTACTTCCTTTATGCAGAGTTCAGTCTTTAAACAGCTGCTTGTCATCCCATTGTCTCCCCACCTACCATAAATAAAGATCTAAAGCAGACCTGTCTGATAAATTGGTTATGCACTATAAGTGCCTTACAATAGCATTGAAAAAACAAATCTGGCAACCACACACACAAACACACAGAGCTTAATCTGAAGCAGTTTTAATAAATAGTAATAGGAGTTGTTTGAGGTTAATATAATCGTTATATCTTAAACAATCTTAAGAGATAAAAATCAACAAGTACAAGTGAAAAGAAAAACAGATCTCGATCTCATGCTAGGCAATAAAACTGTCTTCGGGTAGTAGAGTCAGATCCGTCAACGTCAGGTCTCTGGTTCGTTCAGAATGAACATCTCGTCTACTTTGATCATTCTCTCGTCGGTCGGTCAGCAAGTCAGTCCGGCAGCAAATGTTGACACTGTTGCACTCAAAGAAGCGAATAAGGTCAATTTCCCATGTCTTCATGTTACCTGGCTCAGTACTTAACACAGAATTAAAATACATCAGTAAATTCAAACTCCACACTTCCACACACAAAACAGCATCTCTGGCATAAACAAAGAAACATATCCACTGATCCCACTACTTTTTCCCCATTAGTGTCTTAAATTTTTACATTTATAGTGAATAAATGTAAAAATTTAAGCATGTTGAGCAGAGAATGAACCTTACAGAAGCAGGTAAAGGTTTCTGTCCCTGGCCGAACCGAGCAAGGTGAACCTGCTCTCTGCATTAGTACTGATTTTAATGTGTTTTGTGTGTGAAGTTCTGCTGTTAAACAATGTGTTTTACATAAACAACTTCAACTGATTGCATATTGTATAAGTTCAAGAATGTGGATAATATGAACAATTATTCTAAATTTCCTCCTCCCCTTCAGAAGAATGAAAAAGGCATTCTGTCTTTTCATTCGCTCTTATATCAAACACCAGAAGGCTTGACATTTTTTTCCCCATCATTTATATATTGATATAATGGTTGCTACTTTCAAAGATAAAAAAAAAAAAAAAGAAAAAAAAAAAAAGTAATTTGGTCACTTAACAGATAAACACCTTGCCCTCAAGTATTTACACCAACATTTCTGAATGTGCAACATCAGCATTAGTAAGAATCTACATGCCATCTAACTGTTATTCTGTGTACACAGTATGAGAAAGCTGAAAATCAGTTCTGCAATACTGCCAGTCACGCCGAGTACAGCAGAAATTAGAGTAAAGAGTATTTGAATCAGCTGTCGACCTAAAACACAACTATGGTATTAAAGTCAGATTAACATAGGCATCTGTTTAGTCACTAAATGATTGGTAATGTGAACAGACAGCATGTTTTAACAGCTATGGAGTTTTCTAGTAGCTGAAGCGTTGCGCAGCGTGTCTGCACCCGTTCTCCGACCTGAATCCCATAGCCACTTTCTTGAGTGTGTCGTCTCGTGCACGTACTCGACCCGTTACACTGCAACTCTGTGCCCCAGGTCCTTGGAGCTGAGGTTTTAAAAATAGAAAGGACAACCTGCAGGCTTGAGCCCTGCGGCCGCAATGGAATTTTTACTTCCCTTCAGGTCCTTCAGCACCGTCACAGTGTGGAGTAAAACAGGATGTAGGCTGCAGACGACTTCACAGACGAGGTGGAGATTTCAGACACCTCGTGGTCGTCAAACTTGTGCCAGCGCTGTTTTGGGGTGTTCTTACAGTAGGCTGTATAGTGGCCACCATCTAAGCCCCCATAGTGATTCTGGTGGTAGAGAAGAAGAAACTATAGCATGTCTGAAGTTCTGGATAAATGTATTTCTCACTTGCAGGATACAGTGAGCTGCAGTTTTCATGCTGTTAAAATAAAATCTATTCAAACTCACTCAAGACACCAATTGTGTCTTCTCTAAACAGAAATCAATTCATTCATTCATTCATACTTACCGAAACTCCATAAAGGCTGTATCTTTTCAGGCTCTGCTTGGGACCAATAACATACTGTGCAAGGTCCAGATTATCTAAAGGGAAGTCTACAGAAGTCTGTAGTTTTTGCTTCCATCTACCTTCATATGAGAACCTGTAGAAGTAAATATTAAAAGGATAGAAGTGCCAAAGGTAAAAATAACATCAAGCTGAACATCTTTAAGGTTATTATAATGCTATTTTCCTAATCAATTGTAGTTTTACTAGAGCAGCAATGTAACTGTACTGAGGGACTACTGACCGTTTTAAGTGCACCAGGAGAATGGGTGGAACCTTCCAGATCTCCAGTTTCTTAGTGGAATCTCTGTGAGCTTTGCAGTGTCTGCAGAAAACTTTGTTGTTGTCAGTCAGCTTTTCCTCTTTGGAGAATAACCTCAGACAATCCTGCAAAGAAAAGCCCAAGATTTCACCTTCTGTTTTGATATCAAACTATTAATCTGACTACTGTAAGGAAACAGAAAATATAGAAAGTCTCTCTGACAAGCTTAGATCCAATCAGAAGCCTTTAGTAACACTAATACTGCTGGTACATGCACTGATGGACGTGTTTTCTGTGTGACCAACCTGCAGGGAGCACTTGCTGGTCGAAGCAAGAGGCAGCGACAGGTACATAAACGTCTCAAATGTCCTTGACTTGCGATGGCAGGTCAGACACTGCACTGTGGACTTGAACTGCCCCTGGAAGAGTGCTACGATGATGGACTCGTTGAGCAGCTTGTGCTTGCTCCATGCCACGTCAGCTGCAGTCTGATCATCCAGATGGTCGTTTTCCTCTTCTTTGTACCGCTTCCTGTTGTCCGCCTGATGGAGATGGAAAAACATGGTAGAACTAAGGAACAACTGCAACAATAGCTTAGCAGTACCTGCCTTCATGATCCCACAAAAAAAACACCTGACTGAGAAAATACAGAACACATCAGTAATGTCAATAATACCTCCCTCCCCTCCCACACCTTCAATAAGAAAAACAAAAAACTTTTTTCTAAGCAACAATTTGTGTATTCAAGGCCTATATAATAAATTTCAGCTTTATCAACATGCAGATAAGCCAGGTCACTTCGAATATGAAAGGCAGGAAGATATGGGTGACAGGTTAGTGGTTGCTAATTAATATCTCAATAGGCAGAATGACTGAAAAATTAATTATCCTGGGAAGATAAAGTGGACACGGACTGGGCCAGCCTGATGGCAGACACGTCTGAACATCACACAAAAGGAACGGGATGAGATGGAGTGTGTCATGAGAAATGCACATCACCAGCTGCTACGATTTAATCAGCAACTCATCCTTCCCATTTTAATCATTTAGTACCCTGATAAACAAAACTGATTCACTTGTGTTCCACGTTGATTGTTACAGCAGTCAGAGAAATAAACAGTAGCTTTTTAAAAAAAAAAAAAAAAGAAAATAGAAAAATAGAAAAAATCTTTTTCCTCTTCTTTTACCAAATGATCTAATCCTTTTGCCCATTTAAACACACATGAAGTCAGTCAAAAAAGAAAAATCATACAGGCAATGAGCATGTTTTGGGTCTACATGCACAGACGTTCTGACAGAGCATCAGACCGGACAGATGCAGACACAGCACATTCACACTGCTGCAGGAAGATCAAGAACACACAACTATTTACTTACTCTCTAATTTGTCATCAAAATGAAACCCAGTGAAAAAATAGAAAGAAGGAAAATGATAAGACTAAGTTTTTCAGTTGTTAACAGGCAAATGTGCAACAACATACAGGTGCAGTAAAAGGCAAACCTTACACAGCCAAATAAATACATCATCTATTTAAACAACAGCTAACTCGGAGTGAGCACATGTTGAAGTAAAAAAATTATTTTATATTAAATCTTTGAAGGACATCATTTACACCACCCGGGTGGTTCTGTTGTGCCTTGAATAAAGTGTGAGGACTACCTTGTTGAGGTCTTCGTGGAGCCCATCCATGAGGAACAGCAGCAGCTCCTGGGAGTCTTGCTGGTCATAACCAGAAAACTGCTCATTAATCTTGCCAATGGTGATCTTGAAGTCTCGTGGACTGATGCATTTGTACAGACCAGCCCACAGGGCCTTCATGATCACACCAAACTCCTCTGCAACTTCCCCTTTATGGCCGAGAATATTGTACCTGACCCAGAAAGAATACAAATACAGGAATGTTACACATTTCCATAATAATCGATTCTTTAAGGGAAGTAATGTCGCTTATCTGAAACCTGACCTGTTGATGTCGTCAAGGTAGCAATTGTTATTAAAGTATTCAGCCATGGCAGGAGTGTTGCAAAGACACTGTAAGATGGAGTTCATATAGCATGTGTTGCCCAGGTTACGAAGACCAGTCAGTGCTGGACCCAGACCTCCAAATGTTGGATTCAGGTTGCGAATTTTGGCTGCAGATGGCCGCACTATCTCCACTTTAGAATAAACCTTTGTACTGGGAGGTCTGGAGGAAAGAGAAACACGCCATTATCATGCAAGGCATCCAAAAAGTACAGTGAAGTTCAGTTCACTGACCAGTACACATTGCCCAGTCATCACGGCAACTGATGGCTGATTAACACAGGAGACATTTATTCAGTGAACCATTTTTTATAAAAAATAATGTTATGTTTTTTCTACAAATGAATGACTCTGAACTTAAAGCACATATAAGAGCTGCTGAACATTCATTCTACCACGTTTTAACTGTAGCAGCAAACAATGACTTTTTTCTTAGGATTGTTTAGTGGAATAGTTCAAACACATTGGTATTTGTGTGTTGTACCATACATGTGTGTATCTTACTTGGTTTCTCTGTTAATAGTGGGTATGACAGCAGCAGTGGTTGGGGCAGTGGCCTTTTTCTGGGCCTCATCTCTCAGGTCCTGACTGATGTCTGGGGAGGAGTAGGAACGTTTCAGTTTTGACTGCTCTCGATCACGGTTGATGTCTGGCTCAGGTGGCCGAGGTTGCTTCTGTTTGACTGTTGGTGGTGTGGAAGGTGGGGTCTGGGGAACCGTGACCTCAGGAGGGTACAGGTGGACGCGATTGGTTGGGGAATGGTAGTATCTATAAGTCCCTGTTACTGTGTCGAGGAACTAATAACAAAAAAATAAATAAATAAAAACAGAGTGAGAACAATGTTTCCCTATTAAAATATACAGCAAAACAACTTTCAACATTGTAAACTCCACATGACTCAGCATTTCAGAGATATAAATTAATATTTGGTACCTTCATCCAACCATCTGGGAGGCCAGGCACACTCCTACCCATCTCTTCACTCCTTGCTCTGGTCAGAGGCTCTCTCTGTAAAGCAAACACACACTGGCTTCACAGACATCTCAAGATTTTGAGTAGTGAAAAAGCAGGCGGTAAAGGCAGCAAGAATGTCTTTTTTTTTTTTTTCTAACAAAATAAGCTCATTTAAGAATGCAATGAACACTCTCTGGATTTATAAGAGACGTGAACAACATGAGCAGCATGCATACATAACAAAAATGAAAACTAAGCCGATGTAGCTGTAAATGAATTTGAGGAAAGAGTTGTTAAATCTTTTTGATTAAATGCATAGAAACAGAGCTGGAATAATACTGGTGACAAGTCAGCTTTTGAATAGCCAGAGTATACACACTCCAGCTGTATAAAAAGGATTTTGCATCGGTGTATTTTGTCTGAGACTTGAATTAATTTGTGAATTAATGTTTGCATGGACACCGATTTCAAGCCAGGTGGTTCAAAACATATGATAATGAAGAGTTTTGCAAGTCCCTTTTAACAACAAATGTAGGCCATCAAGCCTTTGGAGCGAATTCCTTTCGTTTTGTTAATGCAGCTTGCACAAAGACAAAAAATGTACCTTTGAACTATAGCAGCGCTCGACCCTGACAGCAAAGGGAACTCACCTTGATTTCACTAACAATGTGGTTGGGAGCAGGTGAATCCAGAGACATGCTCTTTGAGGGAGTGTCAGAGTTTGGCTCCTTCGACCTCCTGTCCTTGTCGTCCCACACTCTGTTCTCTTTGTCTTCTTCTTCTTCCTCTGCCTTTTGCCTCTCAAGTCTCTTTTTCTCCTGATGTCTTTTGTCCTCCTCTTCCTTTTTCTTCTCACTTTCTTCTTTCTCACGTCTTTCTCTCAACTCTCTCTCTTTCTTTTCCTTCTCCCGTCTCTCCTCTTCAAAACGGCGCTCCTGCATACGTTTATCCTGCTCTTGCCTTGCCTTTTCCATCACTGCCACTGCTTCAGAGTGTATCTGACTCTGCTCTTCTTTAGACAGAACAGTGCCTGGGATGAGGGGTGGTTTGACAGAGCGGTCAGGGATGACTGGACCATTTTGGGTGGAATCTTTTGCAGACCCATTCTGGCCTGACTTGGGTTCATCTGACACCCGGACAGAGGGTTTCTTGGTACGGTCAAACTGTGAGAGGCAAACAGGTGGATAAAAGAAAACATGAACCAGATTTAGAAAAACACTGGAACTCTTTCTGTTTAGGATTTCCCAAGTTTTCAGGGTAGGCACTATACCTGGGGGAATCCCTTAGCTGTTGCAGGTGACTGACTGGATGCAGGGCCCTTCTTAATAGGGTCTTGCCCAGAAGTTGTAGTTTCTGCGACAGGGGATTCAACGTCTGGCAACTTATCAGCAACCACGGAGGTTCTGGATGTTGGTGGTTCTGCAGGTGCAATCCCATTAACCAGCACAGGAGCAGATGGCTCCTGAAGCTCAGGTGAAACTTCAGGCTCAGGCTGGGGTGGCACAGGAGGTTTTGGTTCCTCTAAGGATGGGTAGCTGAAATTCACTTTTCAAAACATCACAGAAAATTATTTCATTTAAATGATAAATAAGTAATGCAGGATTTAGCATGTTCAAAATACCATGTTCCCATTTTATTTTCATTCTTGCATATGTGCAATATGCTTAACATTTAAAGCTCCCAGGCAAATTTAGCAACTTTTGGTCCATCTTTTTTCTGGCACTGAAATAAACAACTGAAACTTCTTCTTTAATTCTTTTCAAACATAACTTTCTTGTCATTAGTTGATGTTTGGTACTTACCTGATTGTTACCTGATTACCCCTTACTGTCTGATTGGCAGCAACTTTCACAGAAAGTGGTTTTGTCATAACTTCTGGTTCAAAATAGAAGTCTTTTACCAAAATAGTGTTACTCACAGTTTTGTAAATGGAAAAAATGTGATAAATTATTGCTTTATAATGGACCACTTTTTGTGGATTTATTAAATCAACAATGTCGCCAAAAAAACTCTATATTTTGTACCTGGGTATACATACATCTTGACAGGATATAAATGCCTGGAGAACTTCTGTAGATCACTTAAAGGCTAAGCTATCTATCACCATTTACCCTTGAGAGCTACACTTTACTCTACATAAGAAAGAGTGGACAATGCAAGCGATGGCACTTGGATGGCTCCAGAGGTATAAAAAACTTGGAGTGTCAGTACTTATAACACAAAATTACATGTATTGTTTACTTTAATTCAAACTAAATCTGCTTTTTATAATTTTTTGGAAAAACAACAAAAAAACAAAATCATAACTCAGAATCCAGTAAATACAACGAGCCAGAACTGGAAGCTTTATCTTGTGCTGGTGATACTCACATTGAGGAAAGGTGTTGATAACAGACTGTCTAGGCGGTCGGACTTTAGCGTTGGTTGTGTACATGGGGTAAAATAACAACCAGTTCTCGTAGCCCCCTTCCAGCACTAGTGGCTCACTACGCAGGATGGTGAGGCTGTCCCACTGTTAAGTGTGTAAACACATAGTTCATAACAAGATTATTCTCTTGTTCATACATAACCTAAACACCACCCACACACAAACCTTATAGATGGCATCTTTGAGGCTTTGCAGGGTCGTTCCCAGTTTAAGGTCAGTGACAGAACTGAACCAGTCCAGCAAAACGATGTAGTCCACAAACCCTCGCCGCCGCCAATGATCCTTGGACACTTCAGGCAGTTTTGCTTCAATCTGATTCACAGTGATTCTGAAAAGTCATGACATTTAAGTTGAGGAGTTGAAAGTTTGGGCTTTTTTCTCCTTCCATTTACACAAACATTATGAGGACAAAAGAAGATGAAGTTGACTCGCACCCTGGGCTAATGGCCTCCTCAGGTACACTGATGCAGGTCTGGGCTGGGACTTGAATGTGAGACTCCTCAAAGTCACCATAGCTGCGGGCATCCATGACAATTATGGATATCGTCTGGTCCTTCATGATGTGGAAAAGTTTCTCGGCTGTTATTCCACCAGCTGGCTGGGCAGCTATATGATAAAGTCATTAAATTCATTTTAAAAAAAAAAACAAAAAAAAAAAACAGAACTGTTTCATAAAAATGTTTTACAGGAAAAAGCATGCCCTTACTCCTCGTGAGACTTATTTTACCTTTTGTGATTACACTCTTCAGCTCATTCTGCTCTCCTTTCACCTGGCATACATACACAAAAAACTATATTAGTTTTAATGGATTTCATTCTTACATAAAATAACTACAAATACACTAACCATTAGTTAGACCACTGTTTAATGTATTTTTTCCTAATCTGAGCTGTACATTTTTGTGTCAACAGAATTAAAACTGCATTTAGGGATCATGAATTCCTGTATAGCTCTCAATGATTATTAGTATATTATTAGGTTATTTCAGACAGAAAAAGTAGTGAAATGGGGATGATTTTTTTTTTTTAATGGGCAATTCACTATGGCAGATACTGCAGCAGTAGGTTTAAAATTTGATCTCAACCTTTTTGCTGTCCTTCTTGGTTGCGGAAGACAATTTTGGGGAGCCCCGACCCACATCTTTCTCTGATATTTCCTCCCTTTTCTTCTTCTCCTCTAATCTTTCTTTTTCCTCAAGTTTTTTTCGAACTTCAAACTCCTCATACCTGTATGAAACAGAAATAATGGCTGGGTAAAACGGAAAGAGAGTAGCTTGTATAGATGACATTCTGCAGCATTTGCATTAAATAAGTCTGCAAGATATGCGACAAGCTTCTAACCTTAGTTTAAGGCTATCGGACAGCTTCTCAGCTTCTTCAAGGGCTTTCTTGAAGCTGGTTGGTCCGAGCATAGTCATGTAATAATCCTAAACAAATACAGAACACAGTCACTCAGGAAAAACAACTTGTGAAATCTTTAAATATTTTTTCCTTTACATAACATTTCAATTAGTAATTATTAATAAAGGGGAAAAGTAATTACAAAATGCTCTATCATACCAATTGTTGCTTGAAGTCTGGCCTTTTCTTGATGATGTCATATACTGTTAAATACTTCATGTACAGCACATAAGCTTTCTCCTCATCTCTGTCAAGGCGACACTCCTCAGCTGCCTTGAAGAGTTTGCAGGCACTCTGAACATAGCTAGAACACAAAAAATAGATAAATAAATATATCACTGCCACACAACTGTAATGCACCTTAAAAAAAAAAAAAAAAAAAAAAAAAAAAAGAGTCATCATAGCCCAGTTTTGCATATTTTTCTTCTCTCTGGTCTCAGATCAGCTGTGGTTTTTGAACCAGTTCTGTTCAGGACCCACCGACATGCCTAGTATTCTAATATCAGCAGAGGACATTGCATACTTTCTTTTCAACATGTAGACCAGTGTTTTTTAACCTTTTTTGAGCCAAGGCACATTTTTTTCACTGAAAAATCCCAAGGCACACCACAAACCAAAATGTTTTTTTTTTTTTAAAGTCCATATTATTAATATAAAGTCCATCTCGTCAAAGCCTCTTGAATAGAAATCAGATAAAAACAAGAAGGAATATTATTGTCTTTCACTGGGATTTGTTTGGATGAACACAGAGCTGCTTTTTAGACCAATAAGGTGAAATTGGTTAATTTCTCAGTGAACACCTGATAATCTCTCACAGCACACTAGTGTGCCATGGCGCAGTGGTTGAAAAACACTGAAGTAAACTATGATGCAGCCATTGATGTTTGCTTATTCTCATACCCTGCAGCTCTTTAAGTATGTCTATAAAAAAAAAAAAAAAAAAAAAAAAAAAAACACTTTTTAGGTTGGAAACAAATTCAGCTTTTAAAAAAAGCTGCTTAAAATAAATGACATCACGTTGATCAAAATAACATCTTTATAACACAATGAGCTGCTGTTAGCAAACAAAACACCAAACCTTACCTTCTGGTGCTCGTCTTGTCGGGCTTTATTTCAGCTTTTTTGTTGAGGTCACCCAGAGAAGTGGATAAATATAGCTCCTTGACCCCTGTAGATACTGCAGGCATCTTGGCGGATGTGATCCCAAACAGGCGCCTGTCAGTGCTGGACACAAGCTCTGGTCATCTCTAACAAAATGTGACATCAAAATAAGGAAGACGCACGGTGTTTATTTGACATTTTAATCTACTAATCTGTTTCCCTGCTCTCATCGATCGCGTTAGCTTATATTTGGGGCACTGTTGACTTTCAACAATACCAGCAATGTGTTAGCGCCATGTTTAAAGGGATGTTGGTTTAATTTACCTTTAGCTGTCGTACACGGTTTAATGATGTCCTAAATTAGAACAGACTCAGCTATATTTAAAAAAAAAAAAAAGAGAATGAGGTCAATGATTTGTCGTTAATGATCACATAGTATTGTGTTTACAGAAAACAACTTAGCCAACATTATTTAGCCTGTGGTGCAGGATTTGTTAACATTCATGACAACAACAGTACTTTTCTGGCTAATGTTAGACGTGACTAAATGCCTAAACTAGATCTTTGCAGGACCATCTGATGAAACAATAGGATGAAGGCCTTTCTCTGCAGACTGCAAACCGGCAAAAGGAAAAAAATAAACACATTTCTGGAACCTAAATGTGTACTTAGCTTTGCTGCTAGCTAGCTAGCTACATTAGCATGCTGCGCTTTAAGACGCAGTTTCGCGTCCATGAGCTGCTTCACTACTGCCCCGGCAGTCAGAGACACAATTATATTCGACATGAAATACACATCTTTCTGGAAAAATACTAACATATGTAAATTGGTGGATGTTTCGGTAAGTAGTAATCAATTTAAGAAATAAAAATTACCCCTTTCAGGTCCGTTGCTTACACTTAAGCTACTTTTTTGACAGCTGATTTCTGATTTCTTGTTCCGCTTCCTCTTTCTTTCCTCTCTATGGCGTTTATTCGCTCTTGGAGGTACATTAGCGCCACCACCTGGACAAAAGTATGTGTAGCTAAAAAGAAAGGGGGTATTGTGTCCAAACATTAGTAATTTAATATGCATATCACGTTTATAAATATTTTTTTCTTACCATGCCCACGTGGCCAAGTTGTCTCTTTGTTGTCTAACCCTATTCAACCAGACATCGATCAGTCCATCTTTGTATAAATTTTGCAGCTCACCTGGGATCAGGGATCAGGCCATTTTCTGTCTGTTCTAAGCCATTTTTCAAAGCATGACTCAGTATACCTAATTTCCATCTTCATTTATTGGTATTTTTTATTTTTCTGTGTTAGATGATATTCGTTACTTCTCCCTTGAACTGATCACAGCTTCACGTGTACGTGACATTGTTGAGCCTTTGTAGTATCCAGATGTAAGCCCCTGGACTTTCTCCCAAAGAAAAAACAAAGTTCAAACTCCATTTACTGCAAAGGCTTTGCCAGTATACAGGGACATTTACTTATCAACATATTTTCATCACCTATATGGGACAGGGTCACATATTAGATATGCATTTTCTACTGACTTTCCTTGCAAGAATCCAAGTGTGACGAGAGGGGATTGTGTGTGTGTGTGTGTGTGTGTGTGTGTGTGTGTGTGTGTGTGTGTGTGTGTGTGTGCGTGTGTGTGACAACGTCATCTTGGAAGTTTCACTCAAGGAAATCTGCCTTACTCAGGTTAATCTACAAAGCTTTGAGACAAGATCAGTTTGTGCAAGTCACATGCACACATCATAAGGAGTCACCACCACTAACAGGACCTGTCGACCACCAGAGGGAGTCAATCTGAAAAAAAAGGACAAATAACAGAGTTACCACTAGTAAAATTAATTGTTCAATGAAAAATTAAATGCTAAAAAGGAATTAGAATGATCAAGAGCCAAACTGTCATAAAACAGATCTGACACATCCAAACTAGAGACTGCCCTTTGCAGTGTCCTACCCAACAGAAGGAATCGCCTAAAAGACCATCTCATGGCAAAGCAGCATGAAGACACATGGACTGGGGACAGGACAGCAGTCACAGAGCAGCAGGCTGGCACAGTCGGTGTCTAGCTGTGCCGGAACAGTTGGCCCTGTGTCAATCAGCAGGGTCCCACCTCGGAAAAGCTTTGAGCCAAAACTCTGATGGCATTATTTATTTTTTGTTTAATTTATATATATGTAAATATATATATATATATATATATATATATATATATATATATATATATATATATATATATATATATATATATATATATATATATATATATATACATATTTCTTTTTTTTTTTCTCAGTCATTAGTAATTTAATATGCATATCACTACTTCAAATCTTCTTTTCTTACCATGCTCACGTGACCAAGTTGTCCCTTTGTTGTCTAATCCTATTCAACCAGACATCAATCAATCCATCTTTGTATAAATTTTGCAGCTCACCTGGGATCAGGAATCAGGCCATTTTCAGTCTGTTCTAAACCATTTTTTAAAGAATGACTCAATATTCTATTAAGTAAATGAAAAAAATAAATAAAGGTAATATTATTTATTCACCTGTACTATAGTTTTTGTTACAAAAATATTACAATACTGATGAGGTTAAAGTAGGACTTCAGTTTAAAAACTGGTTCATAATTATTTTCATGGCATATTCATGCAATGATACTGGGATCTTGTCAGCTTCACAGTTGCTTTCAAATGTAGTTTGTTCTTTGAGTTATACTTTAACGGATGCGTGCAACCACATGTTTTGTGCAACCACATGTTTATCTTTTTCCACCTTCATTCTCAGTCTCATTCATCAGTCATTGTCTGTGTTTATTCTGTCTATATTCATATCAAACTTAGTGGCCATATCTTCTCTCTATGAACTGCTTTTGACTTTCTGATTGTATGATCAAACCTATATGGGAAGGTTTTTTTTATGTGACAGGCTGAGATCATATTGATCTTTTCCACCTTATTAGAATAAAAGCACCAAAATAAGACTCTATGTCAAGCACTTTGTCTTTGATGTAACAAACCAGCAACCAAACCTCAATCACGCAATTATGAATAAATCTGCTTTCATCAGGTCTGGACTCCCAGACGTAAAGCCATACAAGGGTAAAGGCACAATAGTTACACTGTGCTTGATATCACAAAACATTTTTTTGTCTATACATGTGCTAGTATTAGTCACCGAAACCGACTAGGTGTCCTTCTTTCACTGGGATAAAACCTCTGTCATAATTTTCACTCGGATTTTAGGAACTTGTTTGTCTTGGTTAAAATTAAACTTCTGCTTTACCTTTACAAGAGTTTGAAAGTTTTTTGTCAGATAGAAGGAATCTTCATAATGAATGCAATTTCTTTAAAATACTTGTTTTGAGGGTGTATGCTGATTTAATAGAGAAGAAATGCACTAAGAATATTATATATATATATATATATATATAAAACACACCTCTTGAGGAGAATTATTGTAGATAGTGGGCAGAAAAGAATCAGTGTAAAAATGAGTGATGGGTTACTCGTTACACCTGTCTTCCTTATAACATCCCAAAGATGATATCATACGTTATATTTAATTACGTTATATTTCATATATCTGCAGTTTATGTTATAACAAAGACAGAAAACAGGTTTCAAGTGGCATAGATGTACATAGCCTTTCTTTTAGCTCCAGTTAATTGTGTTGCTTCTTATCATGGGTTTTCTAGTATAACATATAGACCGCATTAGAGCTGTTGCATGTCAATTACAATGCGTAGTAAACAGCACAGTGTGTGAACAATGCAGGTGCTGCTGGACAAGCTTTTGTCATGGTTTAAAAAGCTGTATTGTGACATAAATGGGTATGGCCGTATTACGTGACTATCTTTTACTGTGTGTTTATTTTCTGATCTTTTTTTTTTTCTCATAATGTTCCCTGTATTCTTTTTTCATGTGATTTGTGAAGAGTCACCATCCTGTACAAATATTGATTTGCACATCTTCTGAAAATTGATCAGACAAAATGAGTTGCAGATATATGTATAAATTTATATATATACTTTTTTTTTTTTTTAAATTTTATTTTATATATATACTTTTTTTTTTGAACTGTCAATATTTTCTTCAGAGTTTTATGATACTATGATATTTAAATAATTTTCACATGTAGACTGGATTCAGATGTAAAACAGCCATGCTGACAAAATGTGCCCATCGAAGCATTATACCTCATTCTTAATTAATTCACTGTTTTAGAGGGGAAAATGTGGCCAAAGTTTTCTGGCCAAGACAGATAAGCAATTTGGTCTTAATCGAATTGCTGTGGAACAGATCGCATATTAGCAAGCTAAAAATACTAAATAACTGGTTTACAGTTGAGAAAAATTAATTGCTCTCAACATATGTTAATTGATAGGTTTTTTTAAATCATTGGTGGGAAGGTTAACTTTTGCCAAAGCCACGCCAGTTGTTCCTTCTTTTCCCAGTCTATTTGCTAAACCAAGACAAAAGGCCTTTTGTTATAGTTGCATACTTGATGTACATTGTGAAATAAGAAAGGGGGGGGATCCCAACATTTTACAGTATTTTCTTTTTAGTATTTCCTGTTGATTAATAAAGAACAATTAAAAGAAGTTGCATGACAACAAGATTAACACAGATTTATTGGAGAGAGTTATGATTAACTGCATTTTCAAACCCAAGACCTCCATTAATATAAGTTACATTTATGCAAAAACAATAAACTCTGTATTGCATGAAACTGACAAGGATTACAGTCCGGCCTTCCCCTAAAGATCAAGTTCGTTAGCCTAAGAGAAGAGAGTAAATATTCAGTACAAATGTTGAATCAGTGGATGATGGGTAAATCACGAGGAGGGCATTTGTAGTGTTGTTTCAGTGCGTCACTAAGGGCGTGCTCTCTACAGCAAGGTCTATATAGTTTTGTGATCTCTGCTGCTGAACACATAAAGCATCTCTGCACCCCCTTGTGACACACAACAGATTTAGCTGAAGAGGTCTTTCGTCTTTAAAAAATGCAGGCTGAGGAATACAACCGCAGAGGTACTTTATTACCACACAGATTCATTTTCACTACTTTAATGTTAAATGTTCTTGCAAATAAAGTAGAAAACACCAGGTGAGGCAATTACTTGTAAATCAGAGTAACACTCACATTACAGTGTCACTGATCAGGTAAGGAGATGGTGGACTACATCACACAGTATCTGGGCTCAGTCAGAGAGAGGAGGGTCATTCCAGATGTGAAACCAGGCTACATGCGGGAGCTTCTTCCTGACTCTGCGCCTACAGAACCGGAGGACTGGGAGAGTATCTTCAACGACATTGAGAAAGTCATCATGCCAGGAGTGAGTTTTTACTCTTATATTACCAAATCTGGAATATCTTCATAAATCTGATTTACTTGTTTTTATTATTCTAGATTTTATTTATTTCTATTGAGTAGTGCTTTGTTTTAAATTGTGAAGTCTTTGGTGTTTTATTGCTCAGCACTTTGAGCAGCTGCGGTTGCAAAAAATGTGCTGTACAAATAAACTTGAACTTGAATCTGACTCCATTGAAATCATTTAAATTGGATTTATGGGGATGCAAGAATTTTCTTATTTTCTTGCTCAGGTGGTCCATTGGCAGAGCCCTCACATGCATGCCTACTACCCCAGTCTCACTTCCTGGCCCTCTATACTCGGAGACATGCTGGCTGATGCCATCAATTGTGTTGGGTTCACTTGGGTAAGCAGAGAACATCTTGCACGACAGCAACATGTCATATTAGTAAAGAACCATTCTGATTCATTTTGTTGTGTTATGGCTTTTATTAACAGGCTTCCAGCCCAGCTTGTACAGAGCTGGAAATGAATGTGATGGACTGGTTATGTAAAGCATTGGGGCTTCCTTTATTCTTCCTGCATCACCATCCTGACAGCAGAGGTGGAGGAATCCTGCAGGTTTGTAACACCATTTGCTGTTTAGCCCCAAACGGCACAACTATCTCTCATGTAAATGAGAACTGATCCTCTTTCTCGCTAACTTGAATGTCCTGTCAAGAGCACAGTGAGCGAGAGCACACTTGTAGCTCTGCTGGCAGCCAGGAAAGACAAAATACAGCAACTGCGGTCTGAACTGGACCAGGATGTGGACGACTCAGTCCTGAATTCAAGACTGGTAGTCTACGCTTCAGATCAGGTCAGTGTTTTCACTTCTTGTTCAACACCCTCCTATTGGTCTGAAGACTTGAACTGAGATTTTCTTTGTAATTATTTTCACAGGCTCACTCTTCAGTCGAGAAGGCAGGTCTCATCTCCCTGGTGAAGATCAGGTTTCTGCCCACTGATAAGCATTTATCTCTGAGAGGAGACACTTTGAAACAAGCCGTTCAAGAGGACAGGAGGAGGGGACTTGTCCCTTTCATGGTACGTATTTGAATCTTACAAATGAGTGAATCAACATTGTGGTTTTTAAAGTTTACACTGACATTATTCACTACACCATGTGTTTATAAAACTTTCTCTGCTGTGAAAGGCATATGCATGATACCAGAAAAATGTTCAGTTATTAACCTTTATTGAAGCTATATTACTGCTTTCCAGCAATGTGAATGTGTGCAGTTTATTTAGTTTATTTATTTAGTCAGTTCTTGTCTTGTCAATACACTCAAGGAAACATAAGTGATTTGATCTCTGACTCTCACTTCAGTGCCTGACATGAAGAAAATAACGTGTCTTTTTCTTGTGACTCGTGTGGACAGTACAGCCTCCCAAAAAATCTAAGTTATGCAATCTTTTACAACTGTTTATCTTTAAACTCCTGAGGTTTCCTTAGATGTGCTGGCATGAAGGAGTTTTATTCTACCCCTGCTTGAAGCTTTAACAGTTCAAAAGCCAGTTGCAGAGTACATCAGTTTATAAACTCAACTATGTTTTGCACTTTGAGTGTTTCATCTCCACATTATACTTATCTTATTTGTATCAATATCCAGAGAACATTTTTAACACACACACACACACACACAATCTGATAAAGCAACATCCTACTAAAATTATTGTTTTGATTAACCCAGCAGCAGTTGATGTGTATTTATGGTTTCTTTGACATGTTAGATTTTTTCCCAAAACAGCAAACCAGGGAAATCTATAGAAATGCAGCTTTGTCTGTCAATATGAATAACGGAGAGTAACAATAACAACTTAATTATTGATAAATGCCTAGAGTTCAAAATGAGTTCACTAAGATTTTATGCATTTTCCTCGATGCTACAACATGTTATATGAAATTTGATTGAGTCTTCTGCATTTCAAAGCAAACAATAATAAAAATAATACTAATAATAATGAAAAACAAATCCTTAAAAACACACAACAATAATCATATATACTCACTAACACTGAAATGATTCAAAGAACAAAAACATAAAGAACGACTGGTATGTGTTTTTAAAGATGATTAAAATCACCAGCACTGGATTTTATTTTTCCTCCTGTCCAGCTATGCTCAACTTTGGGAACTACAGGAGTGTGTGCCTTTGACAAGCTCTCCGAACTGGGACCAGTCTGTGTGTATCTGACTTTTGCTTTCCACATTGTCTTACTTGTAATAAGCCAATCATAATGCTGTTATTAATCAGGAATATGAAGCAGTAAAACAAATTGTTTCAGGTAAGGAAGAGGCACTCTGGCTTCATGTTGATGCTGCGTATGCCGGCTCAGCCTACTTCTGTCCTGAACTTCGCTGGTCTCTGGAAGGCATTGAATTTGCACACTCCTTTGTTTTCAACCCTTCCAAGTGGATGATGGTTCATTTTGACTGCACAGCTTTCTGGTAAGTCACCTTGTCCAGGAAAAAAAACGTATAAGACAGAACAGCAATCTGATTCAGTCTTTTTTGTTTTTCTCAGGGTAAAGGATAAATATAAGCTGCAACAGACCTTCAGTGTTGATCCTGTTTACCTCAGACATGAAAACTCCCAGGCAGCCACAGACTTTATGGTATCAGTTCATCATGTCTTCTGTAATGGTTTAAACCATTGCACAGACTTTTCTCATTTGAACACTTTTCTTTTTTTCCTCTGATGCTCAGCACTGGCAAATTCCTCTCAGCCGACGTTTCCGATCACTCAAGCTCTGGTTTGTGATGCGCTCCTTCGGTCTGAAAAACCTCCAGGCTCACATCAGACATGTGAGAACTTTCAGCTGCATTCTTGCACTATTCTTTCAGCAACAACTTACTGCTGTTTCAGAACAATATTTTTCTGTCGTTTTAGGGTATTGAGATGGCGAAACTCTTGGAGTCTCATATAAGGAGTGACCCGAATTTTGATGTTCCTGCTCAGAGGCACCTTGGCCTGGTGGTCTTCTGTCTGAAAGTATGCAGCATGACTTTCAACTAGGCAGTAATCTGTAAAAACACACTGAATGAAGTTTTGCCTTTTGCATGAAGCAACACATCTATTACTGGCTAATCATTACTTAGATGTACAAGAGTCCCTGTCACACCTTGTTCAAAGGTGAGTTAGATGAACATAGTTTTATCAAGCTAAAATAAGGGATAACTGGTAAAGGTTTAAGAGCAGAAACTTTTTGGGTTCATGAAAACACTTATTGCTGTACAACCATTCAATATATTTTTTTCTATCTTCTTTTTAGGCAGGAAATGCTTTGACCCAGGAGCTTTTGAGGAGACTAACCCGCTCTGGCACCATGTACCTCATCCCTGCAGAAATTCACAGCAAACGCATCATCCGGTTTACAGTTACCTCACAGTTCACTACTGCAGATGACATCCTAAAGGACTGGGGCATTATTTCCAAAACGGCTTCCACTCTTCTGGCAGAGATGCAGGCTTTGAACAATGTTGACCAGCCAAGATCTGGAGAGAAAGGTACTGAAGAAGACCACAACCCTAACTCAGATGCTGCATCTGGTGAAATAGAAGATGCAGTCACCCAGCTAGAAAAAGCTCATGTGGAGTTGTGGATTGACAAGGCTTGGAATCGACCTAGGAGACCAATGCGGTCTCTTAGCTGCAACAGCGAGCCTCTGCCTTACACTTACATTGGGCCGATATCTGCCTACAACTGTGAAACCAGGTCTGGCCACAAAGATGCTGCAGGTGGAATCCCTGTTCCATCACCAACGGGATCTGGTCCTATGTATAAGATTGATGAAATACCTTCAAATGATATTGGCAAACAGGTCCTAAAAAAGCTGACAAAGTTCTACAGCGTGCCCAGTTTCTGCAACCAATGGATCCAGTGTGGTCGGCAACAGCTGTGCTGCCCTTTAAAGGTTTCCCAAGCACCACAAAAACACCTGTCTTCTACCTGCGAAGAATAAACTGCGCTCCTGCTTTTCCTGTAGCCAACACAGCTTCCTTCTACAACACCAGTAGAAACTGCTGCTGCTGCTGCAGCTAAACTCCGGTAATGATCCTGAAAGCAGTGAACGGTAGTTCAAACACACACATTAATCATGCTACTGATAATCAAGCACTTGTGTGTTTTTATAGGCTGTGCCAGTGCTGCGCCTGCAGACAGCCTCTGGCCAACTGATTGTTACTAACTAAAAAATTAAGGATTGCTTTGCTTATTTAAAATCACGTTTTTTATTTTAGTTGATAAAATAATACATACTGTATCCTGTAAAATAGTCATGTACCAAGTAATTCCCTCACAAGTTAGTGGATCATGGTATCTGCCGTGTAAAAGCGCTTAATGCACAGGCCTCTTGTCTATTTGGTATCATGTATCACTTAAAGCTTGGAAATTAAATGCATCATTTGACAGTCCAATAATAAAGACTAAATTCTTTCAGAGTCTGAGTTTTCCCTCTGCAATGGAGTTGAATATCTCTTGAGTCATGGGTACATAGCCTTTGTTTTCTTCCAGGAAGAATAATGGGTCCGTGGTGACGGTAGGGTTGAAACCTTCTTCGGCCAGTTTCACTTTCAGTTGTTTAAAAGTACCAGTTACTGCCAGTGCGTCCTGCACAAGAAAATGATATCAGATATCAATTATTCTCTATAACATTTTCACAGTTTTTTATGTTAAAATGTCAATTCAGTGGATGTATGTTCACTTGTATGCGAATAAAACGTGGCCTGGCGTAGCTGGGCAGGAAGTTCTTGGCGTGCTGATATATGACGCTCCCATCAAAGTTCATATTTTCTTTCAGCTTCAGTGCTGCCATCCCGATTCTTCCCTCATGTCCTGATTAACATAAAAAGAAGACTCATTAAAGCACATAAAACATAGGAACTTTCTTTGCCTTACTTATTTAGTTGATGTGACATTTGTCCAAGAGATAAAAATATATATAGAAACCTTAAATCAATTCAAACGAAGGAAGCCGTATGAAATGTTTTCAATAATTAGAACATTTTCACCAACTAAAGCTCTTTCTGATGATTTCTAGCTCACAAAAATGTGCTCCATTAGTCTTACTTAATGGCAAAAAGTCATTATCACCTGGCACTTTCACACCATAGACGTTAGCCTCCTCCACAAAGTCAACTGTGAGCAAATGATCAGCCACTTCAGTAGTTGCCACGTTTTCTCCTTTCCACCTGCAAAAGATACCAACAGATAGAAAAGCCATATTTTAGCATTTGGCTTAATTTTAAGTATACTATAATACCTTGAATTGAAATAACTTTTGAATGTAAAACTGTCTCTAAGCTGTGACAGTAACACAGGAGACAGTATTGGAAGTCAGTAAATGACTTGAAATGCTTCTAATCAAATGTGACAGTGGCCATGAGGAGCCCATGAAGGATGTCACCAGAGATAAATGATCACTAAAATAAAATAAGATAAAATAAAATATAATATAATAAAATATGCTGTTTAACCACAAATAAAACCCAGTAAAAAGAATAACTCTTTGTAGACGTCAGTGTTCTGGTTACAGTGAAGAGTCGTAAAAGTTCAGATCAATCTGCATTTTTACAGCTTCAATTTAGGCTCTTAAAAAACAAGTTAAAACATTTTAAACTGAACTTTTAAATGGCTTGGAAGCCAGCAGAGGTGTGACAAGATCAGATCATTTCTTTTCAGCTAAAATGCAACCTGCTGCACTTTGTGTAGGGGAATACAGTGATCTAATGCAGAGGTGAAGAAGGGATGAACTTCTCTCTAAAAGTCAGGTGGAGGAAAAAAGGCCTTCACCTCTCCCTGGAGCCATAATCTGTTCATCATATTTAAAAAGAGAAACACCAAAAATCTAAAAGGCAAAAGGCAAAGCTGCAGTCATATAATAGGTACGAGTGCCCAAATAAAACAAATTCTGTTTTTTTTTTGTTTTTTTTTCAGGGTGTACATGCTTCCTTCTAGCTATCCAGTTGCCGTGGTTACAAACTTGCACATGCATAAGAGCCTGTGCACTCTAACAGTTTTTAGAGGCAGGGTTGTAGCACACCAGATAAGGAGAAAAATTGAAATACACATTCTTTTCCTTAAAATGATCTGCTTTTATGTACTCTTTCTTTGCAAAACCTGCAATGAATTTATATTATTTGGAATAAAATATCGAAAGTGCATTATGGGTGAATATCCAGCTTGTCAAATTTGTTTAAGTAGTCTTATCCACAGACCTGAAAGTGTCTCCAATGCGGTCCTGGAAGTAGACAAATCCCTCGTCATCTATCTTTAAAAGATCACCGCTGTTAAAGTAGAGGTCTCCCTTCACAAACACGTCTCTCAGCATCTTCTTCTCTGTCTGCTGCCTGTTCTTGGCATAGCCGGTGAACGGTGTCCTCTGTCCAATCTTTCCAACCAACAAACCAGTCTCTCCTGCAGGTAGAAGCAAAAGTCAAAAAGTGGATGGGTAGAACACCAAAGATGAAGGAGGATATTAGTTTCTGGGGAAAGTGGTTCACCTTTTGGGACTTTAACACAAAATCCTCTGGAGTCCCTGACTGGCTCCTCTTTCTCTGTGTCATACCGTATGAGGGCATATGGATATGACATCTTAAGGATAAACAAATAGGGAAAAGAGGAAGTAATCCATTAGTTAGCTCGTATAATATGTGTTATACTAATTCTATTTATAACTAAATTCTAGCTCCAGTCCAGAACAGACAACAAAATACAAAATGGTGGTAAGTCTGACCCGACATCAAAATATTGAGCAAATAGGCCATTTTCCCCCACTTCTCACTTTGTGTAGAAAATGTTCTCGTCCAATAGCTCCAACTTTTCCAACGTAGTTGACAAAACCAATGTTTCCCTCGGTTGCGCCGTAGCATTCACAGATACGAATGTTGCCGAATCGCTCCAGGAACTCAGCCCAGGTGTCTCCTCTTATCCCGTTCCCCAAAGCCACTCGTACTTTATGAATCTTGTCGTTGTCTTTCTAAAAGGAAAGTGAAGTAAAATAGTATACGCACATTTCAAACGAAATAATTAAAACACTGAATAAACTGAGCACAATATCGCTGTCAATAATTTTGCAATATCAAACTGATGCTACTTTTGGTGTGTTGCAGAGGTAACGCATGACTTCTCCTATGTACTGGATGACAGTCACGTTGTTCTTTCTGCAGTCGTTCCAGAAGTTGGAGGCAGAGAATTTACGTCTTAAAACAACGGTGATGCCTGGAGAGGAAAAGACATATGTTTCAGCAGATAAACAATGTCACACAGAACATTTATCACTGTAAAAGAAAAAGCTGATTGACCTTATAGAAGTAGGGCAACCAGTCACAAACCTCTTTGAGAAAACACAACTGAGACGTGTAAAGGTGTAAAACTCAATTTCTGATATTGTGTGAACCTAAATTAAGAAGGTAATACAGAGGTAGAACGTTCACTTTAATAAAGTTAGGATAGATATTTATGACTATTTGTGTCTTTGAGCTGAAACAACTCATGCTGTGAAATTAAGAATGTCTGAAAAAGTTGAGGCAACTTATGTTAACAAGTTGCCTCAAATTATTTGTGAGTAAATTTGAAGTCCCAGTCATTTCTGCTCACACATATATGCTCTCCTAACACAGAAAGGCTGGGGCTTGAGCAAGAAGCCTTCTGCCGTGTGAGGAAACAATGCTAATCACAACACCAACCTGCAGATGTGTGTCCGAAAGAAATCAAATACTCCTCCTAAATCATCTTTTCAGGAAGAATTAAACATTTCTATTGCAGCATCATTGCAGGCTATTTCAAAGCCACAATTGATTAAAATGGCTTGACCCCTGGCTAAGTTCATGAGCATCTTTAAACTTCCTTAAAAGTGTACTTCAAGTCCTCTGGATACTTCAGGTTTAAAGCCTATGTAAGGAAAACCTGTACCCAAAAGGGTATTTGAATACTTTTATAGAGACTTCCTGGGCAGAATGGTGGTATATAGTGCCTAACACTCTTACTTCACAGCAAGGTCCCTGGAGTGAACCTTGGGCTTTATGTGTATACAACAGTTTGTCTCTAGTGTTGGCCCTGTGAATGACTGGTGATGTGTCCAGGGTGTATCCTGCTTCTCCCCAAGTAGCTGCTGGGACAGACTGCGTCCCTGCAGACCTGTGCTGGAAAAAGCAAATATGGAAAACGGATGTAGGCTACTTCCCAAGACTGAATAGTTGAGAAAACCAAACAATGTAAGGTAGACAGCTTGCCAAATACTCACAAAGTGAAGTTAGCCAACTTGTGAGTCTATATAATCTTAACTTTTTTCAGAAATATTTTCATTCATCTTTAGTTGTTTCAGCAAAAAGACATGAGTAGGCCTGATCTCTGTCCTAACTTTGGTAAATTTATGATTCCGCTTTGAATTACCATCTTTATTTAGGTTCAAATAACACCAGAAATGACTCTATTTCCCTTCACACTAATTAAGGTTACTTAAAAAAAAAAAAAAAAAAAAAAAACTTAGCCGCAGATTGTCTAAATTTTTTTTTTTTTGTCTTAAACAGCAGGTGTTGAGAACTTTGTAAACTGCACTTTAGGACTTTGAAAGACAAACAATTAAAATCAGAGCAAGGCTGCACGTTGTTTGAGGTCATATGCCTGTTGGTTTAACCTGTAATAAACTTGGTTATTACAGGTTGCAGAAAGGAAATCTGTATTTGCAATTTTGCTTTAAGTTTTTATAATACATTACCTTTATCTATGGCTCCACAGAGTCCCATAAGAAAAGCAGCAGTATGGTAGAGAGGCAGGTAGATGTAAATGGTGTCATCTGAGCGCACACCAGCAATAGACTGGAGAGAAGATGCCAGCCATACCCTCTCTTGGTTAATTACAGCTGCCTTGGGAAGTCCTTCAAGACAATGTTGCCATTACAAGCAGAAAATGGTGTAACTTTTTACTGTCCTACAACTGTCGCTCAAGGCAACAACAGACAAGAAACACACAAGAATGTGAGATCAGATAAGAGGTCAAGGCCAGACAAGGCTGTAAGATTACCTGTGGTCCCTGATGTGTAGATATATAGAGCAGGGCTCTTAAGGTTGATATTGGCCCTTAACTGTGGTGACAGAGGCTGGTCTGAAGTCTGCTGAATCTTGTCAGAGAAGCTTTCAATGCCTTCCACCTCACAGCGCTCACTGAGGATAAACACCTGGATACCCTGCTCTTTCAAGTTGGGCAATACCTCCTCTACAGCTCCTTTCAGGTCTGAGAAGAGGTGATAAAGGCAGGTTGTTAGACCTTGAGGTAAGTGCAGTGAGAACAAAACAGGAAAAAAGACACCAAAGACATGCAAAATAATGGGAATGAAGCCATTCTTCTCATTAAGTTTTAACAGCCTGTAGTTGGACATTTGCAGACTGCAGCTTTATTGTGCTTGTTAGATATTGCGCAATATAAACATAAAACACAAAAATCTTTAACCAGACTTGTTTTCGTGTCAACACACCAGCAGTTTTTGTTCATGCAATGGTTTTGTTTGTTTGTTTGGTTTTTTTTTTTTAAAGAGAGAAAAATAACTTTTTAACTCATAAAAACACATTAATAAGAGAAAACATATCTAAAATTTTCGCATGAACAACAAAAAACTTAATCAATTTAACGTGTTACAATATATGCCTTTAGAAAAAGGCAACACAAGGGAAGAAATCTGCAGGAGGTCTATGGCTCAGTTTGGTTAGTTTTTTTCAGAGCTTACCAGCACCAGCAACGAGGACTTTGGCATCACAGCAGGAGAAACAGTGTAGCAGAGATTTGGATCTGATGTTGTTGTTGAGAAGAGCCGTCACGCATCCCAGCTTGGCCAGCGCGAGCCAAAGCCACACATAAACAGGTTCATTACCCAGGAAAAGGGCTACAGTGTCCCCTTCTTTCAGGTGGGCATGTGTCTGCAGAGCCCTGGCCACTTTGTTGCTCTCTCTGTCGGCTTGGCTGTAAGTGTAGGAGACTTCCTCGAAGACTAAAAACGTCTTGTTTGGATTCTTCGCCACACTCTCCAGGAAAACGTCCAAAATACTGTAAAACTTTTTCTTGAGTTTGCTTAGGCGTATACCGATTTGAAATACAGTAACTAAGTACTTTAAATCCCCTACAAAGTACGGGTTTCGTAAGTAAAGAAGTAAAGGCAAAACTGCCAAAACGGTAAAGAGAATATACGCAATCATGGTCAAGAGGAGGAATGCATCAGTCCTGCTGCAATGAAACTTTCAACCCGCTTCCAAATAGCCTATAGTACTCTGCTTTCGGTTTACGCCTCCTGAACTAAGGTCAACTTGAGTCTTTCCGTCTAGCAGAGAGGCACAGCCGATTTTTCCAACGAAGTTATGACAATAGAAAGGACGACAATGTCGTCAGAGTCCTGCAGAATGAGACAGTAAAGTGAAAAAGATTTCGACTCAAAAAGAGGACGTGAGTCAAAACTTCTGTTCAGACTTTAACTCCTTCAGGATTATGGTGCGTTTAAGTTGTCCTTGGAACTCGGAATTCCAAGATAGGAACTCTGGGATGGGATTAATTTAGCTTTTTTCTTCTCTTTTTTATTTTATTTTTTTTTTTTTATTTAAATCTTTTACCCTAATAATATTCACCTCTTCACCTGTTCTCCGTTAATATGGTCTTATTTTTTACATTTTCTTGCAAAGTCCTTTGTTAATTCAGTCGATTGTTAAACATATTGCTTTTGTAATTTTCTGTTTATATATATATCATATAATTTACTATATGCTAGGCCTTTTGCTGAGCTAGAGGCACAGATAGATATACCACGTTAGAAACATCCATTAAGATATGTTTTGGAGTGTGGGAAGAAGCTGGAGCACCTGCAGAAAACCCATGCATTCATGGCGAGAACACATACATAGAAAAGGTCCCCACCTCAAACCAGTCCACCCCACAATTTACCTTATTACTTATGTTATTTTGATCAAGCTGGAAAATAAGTTACAGTGTTATTGTGACACAATCTATCTGACATTCATTCAAAGAAACATTTAATCTGTCACTCTGCTATTCGACTTGTCACACATTCAGAACTCACCTGTTTTTTTCATTCCCTGATGAATTGGCCTCCTTTACATATTTGCTGTCATTTTTTGCTACTATAAATACTGGAAATGTGATAGTTGAGGCCATCTCCTTGGTTCAGATATGGTTATTCCAATTCAACATAGATTGCCTCCATCTTCTCTGTCCAAAATCTAGCCTTAATCTTTGAGATGAATCTTGGCCTGTAAAGGTAGCTGCCATGCATTGTCTCATGCATTTTATAAGGTGGTTGTTTTGGTTTCTCTCATATAAATATGAAAACCTTCCCTTCTCATGATTCTTATAGTTAGGACATGAGCATCTCCTGAGTTGGAGTCTGCATGTACGGGACCCAACTCTCCGGGTTATGCTCTTTGCTCTTGTAGTTATGGGTAGTCTAGCCATCCATTACTTATGTAGCAATGGGGATGTTACCTGATGCACTGAGAAGTACCTTGCTCTATATCGCTAATGTATAAATGTATAAATTTATGCCAATATTGCCGTCTGTTAGCCAGGAAAGACACGAGCGGTGGAGTGAGTACCATTAACGAGGGGAGGCAGAGGCAGGCTGAAGGTGGTCCACGTCTTTTCTTTTTATTTTCTTTGTAAAGTGCCAAGTGCAATAAAGTGCATCAGAGTTAAAACCAGAAGATGGCTTCTCCAGCAGCCGAAGACAGAAGAAAAAAAAACCTGATCTGGTGCCTTAAATGCCATCTGCTGAAATTGGATAAACCATAAAACTCTACAGGGGTAACACAAAACAACATTAACCATAAACTCATATTCAGACTCTCTAACACCAAACCATAACCAAAACTAACAAAAAGAAAACCCCCAACCGAAATATACCCCCAAACAAAACCACGCAGATGATAACTAAAGACTAAATAATACTACATCCTAAACCCCCCCGTCTCGTTCCTCCCCTTGGTCCAGCCTGGAACGTTCTCCAGCGGCGTCTGGTTCCCCGGGAAATCTTTTGGCCAGACGCCGCCTCCCTGGACACAAGAGGAGGACATAAATAAAAACAAAACCCGACATACACTCTCACCTACACTCCACACTTCGAACATTCACGCATGTGCCCCACACCTAAAAGAAAGTACCAATTTAAAAGATGTACACATATATTGCACTTATCCCATCATAACTGTCGCGCTGCCCCGCAGGACCGGCGGCCGCCATTACCGGAAGTGACGCCTCCCCGGCCGGACCCACGGGCAACAAACATCCCAACAAACAAATATATTTATTTTAAAACGACAATCATGTGCAATTTCTTTATGTGCAAATTAGCACTTCCCCAAGTGCAGAGTGAATAACCAAATGCTGTGAATATTTTAAAGTGCAATGTGCAAAGTGCTTGCGTGAACCCGTAATGAACAAACCTGTTCATTACACCGTCTCTAACTTATTTCTCCTTTTTCCGCAGGTCTTCCTGGGTAAGTGCAGTTGTACATGTTGTTCTGTCTGTCCTGTCGTCTCCACCCCAACCAGTCGAGGCAGATGGCTGCCCTCCCTGAACCGGGTTCTGCTGGAGGCTTTTTTCCTGTTAAAAGGGAGTTTTTTCCTTCCCACTGTCGCCTTGTGCATGCTCAGGATGGGGGATTGGATCAAAGTCATGACTAAATGCAATCAGTTGGTTTCTATTATAGATTATGTACGAATTGGCTTGAAATGATGTGTATGTAAAGTGCCCTGTGATAACATTGTTGTAAAGTGGTGCTATACAAATAAAGCTGAATTTGAATTTGAATTGAATTGAATTGAATAAAGGTGAGCACTTCTGTTCTCCTTGCCCCTTCAGCCAATTTTCTCCAAGCACAACTATCCAGTAGATTTCATACACAATGACACTCTTAGACAGAATTTGACTCACTCAAAGAATAAAACACCCAAACACAAGCTGAGTGGCATGTGGATGTTCCTTTAGCACCTATCAAACATAACTGCTCACAAGTTACAACTGAAGAGACCTTTGGGGTGAAACATCTTCAAGAACAAAGCAAAAGGACTCCACACTTTTATTTAAACTGTCAGGATTATCATGATTTAAATGACTAAGAATCTAAACCAACATTAGATGAAAATGTACTTTTCATATTAAAAAGTTAATCTTATCTATCCCTTTCTCACGTAAACAGAGGCTAAAAAAAAACTAAAGTGATCTGCTGCTACTTGCAAGTGTAACTGTTACTCTGAATAATAATTTCAGACCAAACGCTCACTGGAAAACACTTTTAATCCATTAAATCTGCCTAAATTATTAAATAAAGCATCATGTTACACCACCTGCTATAGTCCAATTTGGTGACATAAAATGTCTAAATGACCAACAGCGCCTTGAGTCAAACAACATAACTAAAAGCAAGTTTGTTGGCATTTGCAGAGTCATCAAATCAAAGGTTAACTTCCAAGCCCCTTCCAAGTTTTCTTTGTTAAAGTCTGGATGAAAACTGGTTAAATAGGCTGTCCATGACAGTTTTAATGAACAACAAAAAGAGAAATCGTCTGACAGCACACAACATGTTTATACTGGGGGACTGAATGGGGAACACTTGCCAGGCATTTTTGCTCTCATTTGTGAATAAGAGCAAAACTCCACCACAAGGTTTCGCAATCATATGCAAAAACTTACCAGGAATGTGTGGTGGGACAGTCTCTGTTACAACCAGCACATATGGTATACATCTATCCAGCTACATTTGGGACAGAGCCTCTGACAGTGAATATTTGGCTCCACCTTGTGTTTTTTTTTTTCCCTTATCTGTCAGATGGATATTCTTTTCTCCTTTTTTTTCTTAAGATTTTTGTCATCTTACAACTATTATGAGTAAATTCATTAATTACACACAAAACAGCTTCTGTTTCACGAAAAAGAATCACTTTAATTTCTATAAAAGTCATGTTTTAATTAAAGATACCAGCATATTTAAAATTTAATCTCATGAAATTGTCACAGTCCAATAACTGTGAACGTCCAATTCAACTTTACCATATTAGGAAGCAACACCCACTATCCCCAAAATGCCATATCAACCCAAAAATCATAATGACAATGAATAATCATAACTCATGACAGTAATCTTGATACTGAAATGCAGCCATCAAACGACACAATACTATACTAATTATTTACTTATTCACTTGCCAGTAAATGTAGAATTTACATGTTTAAACAAACCAGGTCCCACCTCTAAGACGAATAGACATATACAAACTGACCCATAGGCGGGATATTTTTAAAAAAAAATCATGCATGGGGAGTTAAAGACCATTGTGCCCCTGAGCTAAAAGTTCATTATATAAGAAATCTGTGCAGCCAAACAGAAAAGATCTGCTGAGCTGGTCAACCCCATGAACCTGCTCACAGTTTGATGCTTCCTGCTATAATGGAGGAGTAGAGCTGAGCAGTCAGGGGTATGTAGCTTTTAATATGATCATCTAGAATGTAAAGTGGGTCCTGAATACATCCTGGATCAAAACCCTGCTCCACCAACTTCATCTTCATCTGTTTAAAAGTTCCCGTCACCTCCACGGCGTTCTGAACAGAACAAGCACACACATGAACGAATTAAACACTAATCAGTACACATGTTCAGTACAATATGTTCAGCATTAATTTCAAGAAAAAAAGTGTGTATCTATATTACCTGGAGCCTCATGAAGCGAGGTCGTGCATATGAGGGCAAGTAGCTGACCACATGGTTATACATTGTACTTCCATCAAACTGTCCATCTTTCTTCAAAGTGACAGCTGCCATGCCTATCCGCCCCTCATGTCCTAATTCCAAAAGCAGATTAGCTAAGCAATAACCAAATCAACGTTCTGCTACCAAGTTATAGTCTTGTGAAGCTCTCAGAGGGAATGACCGTCACCTGGCACTTGGACGCCGTAAACATTAGCTTCTTGGAGACAATCGGCGATCGTCAGGATGTCAGAAACCTCAGTGGTGGCAACATTCTCACCTTTCCACCTGTGGGCTCAAGCAAGCTCATATCAACTATATTTAGTAGGGGAAAAAAAAGTACTGTGTGCTACAACTGCCTGTCTGGTGCCTTACAAACACAAACATGAGGGAAATAACAGAAACTAAACATTAGATGTCAGATTTCTTTTTTTAAAACAGATAATGAGTGTTTTAATGTAGCTGGTTTTACTTTTGACATGTTTCGACTGTCACTTCCGTTTTCTTCAGAAAAGTCCTCCTTTCTAAAATAATCATGGTCTGATAAAAAAAGAAATCTTATATCTAAAGTCGGAGTAGACATAATGAATCTAACTATGCCAGAAACAAAACATTTCGGTCAAGTATAACTTCCCATGCAGTAATGGTAGAAAGGATATTGTACAACTACAACAATAAGTTCTTCTCAGAAGTATAAAAACAGCCTCTGCTGTTTTATTTTGTTCTGCTGTGTTTGTAAGTCAGGCATATCAAGCCTCAAACACAAACAAGCCCTACTTTTCATATTAGAAAAAACACTCAGAGAGCGCAGACCTCCCCCAAAAGACCTACATTCATTTTATATACATTATTATATTCATTGATGATCAAAAAATAGGCTTAGCATTTGAAAGTCTCATATTGATTAAAAACATATTAATCTTGTTATAGTTCTTTTTTATTTAACAGTTAAACAAATAATGTTAATTTATTTACAAACATATGTGTCCAGACTCGAAATAAAGGCCGGATACACAAGGCCTAATTGTTCTTTTAATATGTGCAAAATCACAATCTGTTTTGGGTGAAGGTTTTGTGTTTTTTTTATCTTGCTGATGAACTCTGTGGTCACAGTTTTATCTAGTTTTTATATAAAATTCAAAGGAGGAGTTCAGTTCCCCCATATTTTGATGGATAAGCCAAAAACAACACTCCTATGTTTTTTGTTTCTTTTATTTTATATGTTACGTAGCATTACACTGGATAATATTACCATATTCTACACAAAAATAATGATGTAAACTATATACGAGAGGTGAATCTTACTGCTCATACATTTTCCATACCATTTTGATATGTGAGTATAACAGTGTTACATATTAGTAGTGTTAGGCTATTTCTGTGTACACAGTCATATCCAGATCATTCCCCAAAACTAAATAGAAAGTAATTTGGACCAAGATCCATTTTCAGGAAATGAATCACAAAATTCAACCCTGTAGTTTTTGCTTAAAATTGCGAACAAACACACAAACAGACAGATCAACATACAATAAAAACACTTTGACTAATCATCAAATTTGACATGATAATTCAAACCACAGTAAACAATAGTACCTGAATGTGTCACCAACACGATCCTGGAAGTAAATAAAGTTGTCCTTATCGATTCTCATCAGGTCTCCAGTATTGAAGTAAAGATCTCCTTTTTTGAGAACATTCCTAAGTTTCTTCCTCTCTGTTTGTTCTTTGTTTTTGGCATAGCCAACAAAAGGAGCGATGTCTGTAATCTTTGACACCAGCAGTCCTGTTTCTCCTTAAGAAAAGAAAAATCATAAAAACCATAATAAATACCAAACTAAAAACATGAACTTAAGAGACAAGATTCAAAGTATAACCATCCCATGTCCCACCTTTAGGTGACTCAATGCAGAGGCCGTTTGCATCCCGGATCGGTTCATCCCGCTCTGTGTCATACTTTACGAGAGTGTAGGGAAACAGCTTCTACCAAAAGTAGAAATGTTTGGTAATTACTCAGATAAGTCAAAAGAATAAAACAGTTTTTTTTTTTTAACTTTTTCACCCCTTTTTGACCCACTCACAACATACACCAAGAAACCAACTAATAAGAAATATTATAAGGGTGTTAATTAAGTCTCTTTATAGTTTAACAAATTCATTAAAATGCAAATGAATCCATCATTTTCTGGAAATTATTTTAAAAAAGGAGGAGCAGATATTTAAGTCTCTTTTTTCATTGTCTAAATCTGTTTCCCTCTGTTGTTCTTGGTCGTCCGCTCCTCCACTTATCCAACATTGTTCCTGTCTCCATAAATGTCTTGTGCCAAGCATAAATTGAAGGATGTGATAGTAAATAACATCCATAATGATTCCTGTAGTTTTGTTGACTGTGTGTATCCAAATGTTTTAAGGAATCACAACACACACTGTGCATTTTTGTGAGGAACAGCCACTTTTGGGGGATTTATTAAACAGAAGCTCTTTCTTTAAAATGGCACCTGAAATACACCAATAAAATATTATCTAAAACTTTGAAAACTAGAATACATGGAAGAAATTTAATTAATATGGCATCACTTATCTTTATTTTTTTATTGTGAAGAAACTTCATAGACACCGTTCTTAATGCACTGCTCAGTTTTTTTTTTCCAATTAATCTCTATTGTTTGCGATGGACTGGCGAGCTGGTCAGGGTTCACCCCGCCTCTTGCCCGGAGACTGCTGGGATAGGCTCCAGCTTCCCAACGACCCTTGATCGGATTAAGCAGTTCGGATTATGGATGGATGCATGGATTGCCATTGCACAAGTAAAATTAAATTCACTGTGCATCCAGTAACAATTAAAACAGGGGTTAAAACAAACTGAAGAAAAAGAGTCATTGTTGCATTCGTAACCAAATAATGTGGAACTTTCTGTGTCATGGTGATGTTAAGAGTCAAGGGTTTTCAATCAGGTGTGAGCAGATATCTAATGATCAGAGATTGATCAGGTTCAGAAAACACACTTATAGAAGCCTAACATGAAAAAGGGAGATTTCTAGGAAACTTATGAGAAGACTTTATGTTTCTCAGCTAAAAGGTTTGTAAGACAATCTCTTACCCTTACATCAAGCTGATTGTAGACAGATAAAGAGCATTCAGGAATTGTCCTTTATCTTTTTGTTACTACCAGAGCAAGGTGTGTTATAATTTGTAAAGGAATACATGGCAACTCCAACAGACCTTCCTCACATTTTCAGGAGTTTTCATCAGAAGAAAACTGAACAGTATTTGTTGTAGGGCTGCATGGAGACAGCCACTGTTGTTTGCTAAGGAGGACCAAGTTAACCATCCAGAAGACAGCAGCAGCAGCTGTAAGATTATGAGCATGCCTGGTGCGCCCACCTCCATAACTTGGCATGGAAATGAGCAGAATTTTTTCTTTTGTTCTCGTACCCTTGTGCACCCTTACACCGATTTTTTCCCTCTCATGCACAGTGTGGCCCTTCACACATTTTTCCCCTGGGCACTTGCCCACATCAACCACAGTAAAAACTGCCCGAACGTCCAGTGGGAAAAATATGCTCTCTGCAAAACAGCAGTCCACGAAGCCCAAAATATGTCAACCCACATCTGGGAAATCTCTCTCACAGTGCATCCTGTATGACAAAAGCTGCTCATTGGACAAAGGTCATGGATGCAGTTCTGCTGCCTATGCCTTCAAATATACTGTCCTCAGTGTGAAAAAGCTCCCAGAGTGAAATAAAACATTTTTTGTAACTTTTAGCATGTTTTTAACCCTTTATCAGGCAAGTGACTGATTTTTTAACACTTTGTTTTCTTTGATTTTTAGCATAAAACAAATGTAAAAACTGTAACAACTGTCTTAGTACATACATGAAGGACAATTTTAGGTTAAAACTTCTAATTTCAAGGTATTTCATTGAGTGCCCTACAAAGGGTTAAGAAAGAAAAAAAAGAAAAAACAAGACTGACAATTGAGTTTGGTTGACACCTATTTTTTTTTTTTTTTTTTTTTTAGCTAAATCTTCCAGACCTACAAAATAATCATTAAAGAAGTGGTAAGTTCATGTTTTGCAACGGTCAAATCAAACTCCAGACCAATGATCCTACAGGAATGTTGTAAAGGGCATAAAGTGAGCAGTCCATGTGAAGAAAACCACCAACTTTCCAGGACTGAAGAGGTCAAATACATCTGCAGTAAAATTCCTCTAAACTGTACAAGACAAACAAACCGCTGAAAAGATTAGTTACTGCAGCGGAAGTGGGCCCCAGCAGACACTGAAACAAAGGTTTACACATTATGATATTACTTTTTAGTATGAAAAATAGGACTAAAAGTTTTTAGTATGAAAAGGTTTTTAGAGGGTTAAAAGTGAATGCTCTTATTCTTACCCGGTGAAAAAAGCTGACTCGTCCAACAGCTCCTATTTTGCCTGCATAGTTGAAAAATCCCACGTTTCCCTCAGTGGAGGCATAAAACTCTAGTATCTTAATGTTGCCGAAACGACTGAGAAACTCTCTCCAAACCTCGGCTCTGATGCCGTTGCCAATGGCCAGTCTTACTTTGTGCTCCATGTCATTGTCTTTCTGCATTGTAATACAAACACATAGATGGCAAAATTAAATATGTTTTAAGCTGATCAAGAAATAACAGTCACCAATATAGACATATAAAGAAGTACAACAAATATATAAACGCCATCATTTGCACAAGTTACCAATTTGTTCAAGAGTTGTGCTAAAATACCTGACTTTTAAAATACTGTCTCCTTTAAGTTATACTGTATATAAGTCAAGAAGATTTGGTTCCCAAGTTACTTGATATGGTAGTCAGAGTAAAGGCCAGCATCTATTCCTAGAGGTGACCAGATAAAGACAAACCACCTCTGAGTCCCTCAGGGTCACGCAGTAAATCGAGACTACACTTCATGTGATGCAATTAGATACTCTGAATGGCACATGTGTAGAAAGAATGTTTATAGTGCTCCTAAATACAAATTCATCTTCAAAAGGTTGCGAAAACATGATACTTTAAAAAAAAATAAAATAAAATAAAAAATCTGATGGTTTTAATGATCCTAAAAACTCCACTGGTAAAGGTTGGAACCCGATAGTTGAGATTTAACGATTTCTATTTTGGGAAGCCAGCTGTGCTGTGCTGGGAAATGTACAGATTTGGAAAAGTTCTCTGGCTAGTTCTGCAGCTTGCTGCAGCCGGTTCACAAACCCCGCCCTGCAGCTGTCTTTCAGACCAAGTTTTACTGCAGTTAGGATGGCAAAGCAGAGGTGTGATCAGAGGTTCTTGCCAAAGATCCTGTCTCAACATGTGTTGGTTCCAGTCACTTATGTGATTACAAGTGACTGCTTAATGGCTATTAAATAATTAGATACAGAACTATATATGAGAGACTGATCAACATGTTCAGACAAAAATATTTGAAAATGAAGCATTAGGTACAACAGAGAATGCCTTTCACAACAAAAGATGTGCTAGTGTATACATATCAGATATCTATATATGTGTGTGTGTGTTTCAAATTTTAAAACAATTTGCCTAACATGTTATCCCAGGAGTGTCGGGCTCCTGTTCTCAAGGGCCACAAACCTGAAGGTTTTTCATGCATTCCTGCTTTGACACACCTAATTCAAGTTAATCAGTCATCATGCAGCTGCTGAATCCATTCAGTGGAAACCAGCTGTGTTGGAACAGGAATACATCAAAAACCTGCAGGGCAGCGGACCTCGAGGACCGACTTTGAACACGCCTGTGTTACACTTACACTGCAGCTTCTTATTTAAACTGGGTACCAGCAACAAACAAAATATTACCTTTGGTGTACTACAAAGGTAGCGCATCACTTCTCCTATGTACTGGACAACAGTCACATTGTATTTCCTGCAGTCGTCCCAAAACTGGGATGCAGAAAACTTCCTCTTCAGAATTATAGTCGAACCTTTTAAAGTAACACAATAAATAAGACAAATATTACACTTTCAGAACATTTTTCTTATTTCAACAAACATAATTCATGACAAATTTAAACAGATTTGTAATTACTTTTCTATGATATGTTATCCTTACTCCTGCAGTTTTTCTATGCACAAAAGATCAGAATATAATCATATGTTCACTTTGTGCCGGTGAACTGTGCACAACAGCAGCACTGAATCACTCCTAGTAAGTGTGTAAGTCAGTGCTTACATGGATATACAATAGCTATGTGAACTTTAGCCTATTTAGGAGAAAACAGTTAAAAGGATCTGTTCAGATTACTGGCTCGTGGTGACAAAAGACTCATTCACTCAGACTGAACCAGGGCAGGATCCCGAGAGGAAGAGGAGGAGCAGGAGCAGGAGGATAACTTTTGTGCAGAGAGCAGCATAAAAAAAGGTTCAAGCACTATTAATATCTAACAGAATTTTTTGTGACTGCGTTTTTTAATGTTTCGTACATTTTATTTGATGTTAATGTTTATGAGGTTTTTTTTTTGGCTTGTGGCACAGCATGAAAAAAAAGGATTCATCATCAATCATTCATCTGTTGATAAAGCTGATACATCGCATAATCACATAAATTACATTCTGCAAATCTACATCTCCATCGTCTCACCTGTTTCAATGGACCCAATCAAGCCAACAATAAACCCTGCTGTATGATACAGAGGCAGGTTGAGGTAGATAGTGTCTTTTGCCGTTACACCATTTGAGGATAAAACAGCCAGAGCTGTTAGAAGGCGGTTTTGGTTCACCACAGCTGCTTTAGGGAGACCTGAAACACAACAAGACACAAAACTGAAAGCAGGAGACTTATATTTTTCATTAACTTTATATGTTTACTTGTATATTTTGTGCACTGCAAAACAAAAACCAGAGACGCAGGCTCTCCATTACCAGTAGTTCCAGATGTGTAAATGTAGACTGCAGGGCTTATAAATGTGACATGTGATCTGAGGGACTGAGGGAGCGGAGCGTCTGAGGCCTCATCCGCTTTATCAGAGAAGCATTCAATTCCTGGTGTTTCACAATGTTTGGTCATCAGGAGGACAGTGACATCTTGCTGTAACAGTGAAGGCAGCACCTCCTCCACTGCCTCCTTCAGCTCTGCAAAAGGGACATGAATACCCTTTCATATTATTCTACTTTAAAGTAAAGTAGCAGTAGTCAACTAAAAACTCATAGTTCCAATCTTTAAAGCTACATTTACCCCTTATCTGAAGGGTAAAAATCAAAGTTAATTTGCATTTAACTAAACCTGAAGTGATCAGCCTCTTTAAGATCAGGTCTATCCAAAACAAACAAACAAAACACTCTCATATACCTGAAGCTGCCACCAACACTCTGGCCTGGCAGCAGTTGAAGCAGTGCAGAAGCGATTTGGTCCGGATGTTATGGTTTAGAAAAGCGACAGGAGAGCCGAGTTTAGCCAAAGCCAGCCAGGTAAATATGAAGGCGGGTTCATTCCCCATTAAAAGCGCAACGGTGTCCCCAGCTTTGTACCCAGGGTGAGACAAGAGCGCGTTGGCAACTTGGTTGCTCTTTTTGTCTGTGTCAGTGTATGTGTAGCTCTCATCTCCAAAGACTAGGAACAACTTCTCCGGATACGTGGTGGTTTGTTCCAAAAAACGGTCCAAAACAAAGAAGAGAGGTCTCCTTCGTCGCCTCGAAACAAACGTGACAAAAATCCGAATCAGATCCCCGAAATAAAGAATATCCATCCAAAGATAAGGAGAAAAGGTTTTCACTGAGAAAGGTATGATGATGATGAAGATGCTGGCTAAAAAGATTGAAACTAAATGCAACTCCATTGTCAGATATCCTCTAAAAGATTGTAAAGAAAAAAAACTAATTCTTTTATTTATTTATTTTTTAAAGTGCAGCCCCTGCTGCAAAGCAGGGAGGGTTGTGGGGGATTTTTCTACAGAGGGGCGGAGCAATGGTTCCTAAACAGCAGTTTGTGGCCTTATGTATTTTTCTTAGTCTTTTATTTGAATCAGGTGTGTTGCAGGTTGCAAACATCGCAAACCTGCAGGACCCTGAAAGTGGTTCGGTTGTACAAAAGAAAAAAGCTGTAAATAAAAAATAAAAAAAAACTCAACCTGATTTTTACCATTTTGAAAGAAGAGGTAAGAGAGGTATGAACTCCAAAGTTTCTACCAGTATTTATTCTTTCTGTATGATTACAGAAAATTGGTGGTTCAGGTGTTCCCCCTCAGTTTAATTATTGTTTTTAGGAAATGCATCTATCAGAAGTTATGCTCCAATGAATTGCCAGATGCTTGTCCATCTGCGGTGTACTTGTCAGCTGATGACACTGCAATCTATCTACATGCAAAAACTAAATTCAGTACGCTCAGGAACTTTAATCTGCCATCATATCTGTACACAAGTGGTAATAAACAAATCGTGCTTTTAATAGTTGATTAAAACTGTTTGCATGTACTTCTCTAAGCCTTAAAACCAAAAGGCAGACCCACTTCCACGCATTTCCAGTGACTTCAAATAACGTTTAAATAACAAGTGAAAAGGGTAGTAAATAAAGTTTAACTTTACATATTAACCTGCAGACAGATTCAAAATCATTTAACTGAGTCTGCAAAAAGACATGGTAATGTTGTGATTTTCTCACACATTCGCTAGTTTTACCAGCTGGTCACAAATATGTGAAACAACTTTACAACCAGTAGGCTTCATAAACATACTCTCAAAACGCTAAACCTCTACCATCATTGTTGTTTTGTTTTTTAAAAAAATCAAAATAAACTTTTTTTTTTTTTATTTGGGAAATGACAGATTAACACAATGTTATACTGGTATATAAAATCCTTTATAGAACTGCTCTGTGGAAATTCATCCATTTGAACAACAATGTGGGCGCTTGATCCCAAAGCAGAGGAGATTGATGTTCCATGTTAGGAAAAGCAGTTTCAGGCAGTTGTCCTTCTCTGTCAGAGCAGCACATACTGGTAGCTCTGTCCCCAGAACTCAATAATAACTTTCTTCAAATGGGTCAAAAGGTGGCTCCTCAATCAAACATGCACATACTTATGTACTTGATTGTTTTTTAACATTTTTAACTATGTGCTCTGTGTCATATATATATATCAACAATGTTTGTTTATTATATATGCTTATTGTCTGAATGACTTTTGGAATTTTTAAAAAATGAACTATTATTTATTGATCTAAACAAACTTATATGTATGTATTTTATGTTTCTTATTACAATGAAATGCAATGGGACTACAGGTGGAGATTAGCCTACAGAGCTAAATCTGGCATATTTACATCGCGAACCTGTCAATATCATGTCAATAAATATGTACAGCCCCATTTTATTTAAGATGAATAAATCTATATTTTAAAAATATAAGGAAAATGGCCACAATTTTGTCATTTAATAATGAGCTAAATTTGAAAGTGAGTTTTTCCATAACTTCATTTTTTTTAAAAATAGTGCTAGTAGTGGTATACTTCACTATTAAGTTACATGCCTTGGGATTTGCAGACGTTCCAGTTAATCATGGAACTGGTGGAGCTGTGAATAATCAGACGCATGTAAATGAGGTTGAACATTGCCTTACATTTCCCACCTAATGCCAGCATTTACACCACGCAGACCCTACTGATGCACTCACTGACCCTCAAAGCAGCCTTTCACACCTGCGGATAACTTATTGTAATGTTTACATAAGCTATCTGTTTGTCTACTTTTCAGAAGCTGAACTACCCCTCAGAGTGACTCAGAGTTAAATAAATACAGCTAAAAACACAAGTAAAGGCACAAAAATGTTCATTTTAGAATATTCTCTTTGAGATTCTTCAGGGAGTAGATGATGCTGTAAAGACCTTGAAGGCATCCTCAGTACATATCCACTGAACCTTGGGCATCAGCCAAAGACCTTTCTTTAACAGAGCAAGGAAATATCAGCAGTCACTGAGGTCTGTGGGTTATGAAACCCTTGTGAGCACAGTCCAGTAAAGCATGTGGTGTGACAGCCTTCGCAAGGCTCTCTATCTCTTTGATTATATCAAGTGCCAGCTCAGTGTGTTCCAAGCTGTTCCCCGAAAGACTGATTATCTTGTAAATGTTATTAATTAGCCTATTGAATTCAAAACCTGTGAAAGCAAGCAAAAACAGACACAGCTAGATTAAAATTACCTTAAGAAGCTGATGTTTAACTTCTTAAACAGGAAATTTATAAGGTGGTATGGACATTTTCTTATTTTTTTAATTAAGGCAAGGCAAGTTTATCTGAATGGCACATTTCATGTACAAAACAATTTAAAGTGCTTTACGTAAAAACATTCAAAGATTACAGGTGTTGTAAAGAGAAGACAGAACAAAAAGCAAAAACCTCAATGAAACAATAAATTAAAATATTTAAAAGCAATATCACTTAAAAATAACCATTCAGATTTCATGACCTGGATCTGAAAGTGCCTGAGGCTTAACACAGTTAATAACGGTACTCATAAAAATGTTAACATGAAGACTGCTTCCCATTATAAATGGTTTATTGATTAAGCTAAAGCATATGTTCCACATTTAGGTTTCCCAGCTTTTTGCAGACATCTGAATGATAGATTGAGTCGTTACACAAGTCCATATACTTGGCGATGTAAAATGTCTTTTACAGTTTTAAAGGCTGCTACTCAAACATATATATATGTTTAAAAAACCAAAACATTTTTCAGATTTCGTCCTTGAAAACTTTTGACGGTAGTAGCACCGGTAGATAAGAATTTGCTGGCGTAAGGGATTGTGTTTCAGAAATGCTTTTTCTCCAGTCACGTTGCCTCACAACATGAAAGCGACCAATGGTTTAAGAGGCACGTAGCCCCGCTGCTATAAAGGTGTGTGTGAGCTAAGGCTCCCTCCTTCACAAGCACATTGAGAGGTGGATCCGTTGCTGCTCAGTGAGTTAACTCATTATTCCTGCGGACAATGCTGCGAGTAAGATGTCTGAGAGGAGGTAGCAGGGGGGCCGAGGCTGCCCATCTGATCGGAGCCATGGTTGGTATTGTGATGGTTTTCATAATTTACTTGTTTATTTTATCCACAAAACGAATTTATTTTTGTTGGAAAAAGAAAGCACATCTGCGAATAAAGACATTTTGTTCGACTTTTTCTTCACTATAGGCTACATCTGAACTGGTTAAGTCGAGATCAGCTTAATTGATTTATTGATTGTTTCGTCTATTATTACAGAATTTTAAAAAAAAAAAAAAAAAAGAAAGAAAAAAAAAAGGTGTGTGTGAGGTGGGGGATCCAGTATGATTGACTGAGAAGAGAGTAAGAGAAAGGGACAACAAAATCTGAATCACACCGACCACCTGAAAGGATTCTGGTTTTCCAAGCTGCGCTTTTTCCCCCCTTTCTTTTGGTTCCTGAGTGACAACGAACAGCTGTTTGGCGCAGATGCGCTCTCAAACTCAGTGACATTGGAGCTGGTCCTGAGCCAGCAAAGGCTTCTCTGTAAGGGCTATCTGTGGAGATAAGGCTTCTTAGCACGTGTACTTTGGCACCAAACCATCTATACCTCAATGAAGGCATTTTTTTTTTTAAATCGAAGTCTGAGGATAATGTGTGTGTGCCTTATCTTTTTCCAATACTGTTTTTTTCTGCATGTTGGCTTCAGTCTGTGATATAATTTTTTTTTCGTCACATTCAAAATGTTTTCCTTCTTGCAATAGAATAGAAAATCAGGCTTTTGTTAATATCTATTCATTAAGATTTTTCTATTAAATCAAAAGAGTTGGCTCGTTTTACACAAAAGATTTTCCCTTATATTTTACTCTATTCACAGCACAAAACTGATCCATTTCCTCCCTCCTCAGCTTGGCCGGTCACTCACTGGGTGGGTGCAGAGGGCCTTTGAGAGCACTTCGAGTGCAGCAGCTGCACAACCACAGCGTGCAGTTGAAGAGGAGCCCGTTACTGAGCCGGCTCAGCAGGAATGTCCTGTCTGCAGCTACAATGAATGGGACCCCCTTGAGGAGGTGATTGTGGGTCGAGCCGAAAATGCCCATGTGCCTCCCTTCACTGTGGAAGTGAAAGTAAGCTTGTCAGATTGATTGATCTGAAGCCAAGTGTTCATTTGAATGAGATTTTAAGAGCATGATATCCTGTTATAAACACCCCAACAGGCTAACACATATGAGAAGTATTGGCCCTTCTACCAGAAACACGGGGGCCAGTCTTTTCCTGCAGACCACTTGAAAAAAGCTGTTGCTGAGATTGAAGAAATGTGCAATATTCTGCGTCATGAGGGCGTCATTGTGAGGAGGCCAGAACCCATCGACTGGTCCTTGGAATATAAAACTCCAGATTTCAAGTCAACAGGTAAAAAGGAAAAAAAAAATCCTGTGAGGCAGCATGGAACATTTCCACACATTTTTTTCCCACTTTGTTTTAATTTTTTGACAACATTATATTTCTTTTTTTTTTTTGGAAGCTAAGTTTATGTGGCTGAACCTGTTGTAGGAATGTATGCTGCCATGCCGAGAGACATCCTCATGGTTGTGGGAAATGAAATCATTGAGGCTCCGATGGCCTGGAGGGCTCGTTTCTTTGAATACCGTGCCTACAGGCCTTTGATCAAGGAGTACTTCAGAAAAGGTGCCAAATGGACCACAGCTCCTAAACCCACCATGGCTGATGAGCTGTATGATCAGGTAAGGCTTTCCTACACCCTGCTGGTAATTTTTCTTGATCTAAAACTCCCATTTAAACACCTTATTTAGGTTATTCACATCACCTCTGAACATTTTGACCATTACTGTTATTCTTGTATGTAATGGTTTCATAAATTAAGTGTAAATCTTGTTTTTTTTGCCTTGTGTCGTTCAGGACTACCCCATCCGTACAGTGGAGGACAGGCACAAGCTGGCTGCCCAGGGGAAGTTTGTGACCACAGAACATGAGCCCTGCTTTGATGCAGCTGACTTTATTCGAGCTGGGAGGGATCTTTTTGTCCAGCGGAGTCAGGTATGATGCGTGTCTCTTATCTAGTTTCAAGGGGCGATAGCTATTGACGAAACATCAGTCACATGCAGAGCAACATGCACAACAATAGATTAGATGCATATGTTTATTCAATAAGATAGACCTAAATAAATAAATAAAATTATGCTCTTCAGAGATGAAAGATTTGCATCTGAACATACAATCTGTGTGAGTACCTCAGATCTCATCCTGTACACTGTTCTGTTTCAGGTTACAAATTACATGGGAATAGAGTGGATGCGTCGTCATCTGGCTCCAGATTACAAGGTCCACATAATTTCATTCAAGGACCCCAATCCGATGCACATCGATGCCACATTTAACATAATCGGTCCAGGGCTGGTGCTGTCAAACCCGGATCGCCCATGTCGCCAGGTACTGTCACAGGGATCTTCACTTCTCACAGTGGGCTGTGCTGCCCTCTCGTGGAGTTAAACAAACACCACAAACACGATGCTTCACGTTCACCTCGGTTTGTCTTTTACTGCAGGTCGACATGTTCAAGAAAGCTGGTTGGACTGTTGTGAAACCTCCAACACCTTTGATTCCAGATGGTGGGTATTTAAATTATAGCTGGTTTTATAGGAAAAATGGATATGTAGAATTTTTGTCAAAGTAAAGCACTTTCTGCACAGATCACCCTCTTTGGATGTCCTCCAAATGGCTGTCCATGAATGTCCTGATGCTGGATGAGAAACGTGTCATGGTTGACGCCAACGAAGCTACTATTCACAAAATGTTTGAGAACCTTGGTGGGTAAAAATTTCAAAATCGTTTCGACTTTTGTATTTTATCTTAAGGTATTATGATTATCGTGTTTATCTGCAAAGAATTAGGCTGTTTTACATTGTGTAAATTTGACTTTCACACAGGTATCAAGACCATAAAGGTGAACATTCGTCATGCCAACTCCCTGGGTGGTGGCTTCCATTGCTGGACAACTGATGTGCGCCGCCGTGGTACCCTGCAGTCCTACTTCCACTAGCCTTGCCAGAAATAGGCAGTTTTTATTGAGCTTTAAATCTAAAGCCTCGGTCCAAAATCTTTCTTGTTAATTGCTGAACTATGCGGAGACACAAGAAGGGTTTAAAAAAAAAAGAAAAATGAAGAAAGAAAAAAAATCTGCTGTGTGCAAATTTCAATCCATTTCTTCACAGATGTGACTATTTCAAATGAGTGATTCTTCAAACCTGTGTGGGTATACATCGCCCATTTTCCAAACCATGCTTTTATGTCTTAAATGACAATTTATTAATAATTTTGATTTGACATCATTGTGCATGAGAGTGCTTTTTGCAGACAGTTTTATTCGTAATTAATTGGTACATACATGCTAGATTATCAACATGTGATCGTCACCTTATGTCTTGTCAGTATTCTCAATATTAACTGCATTTCTGGCCTGGCTTATTGTGAAGCTAAAGTGTTTATGGCTAATGCATCTAAAAGCCAAAGCTTTGAGGACAAGGTACAATTTGGTATGTGAATGTCATCAATTTAGGGCACAGGAGGTGTATAGCTACCTCCTCAGGGGGCTTTTCATTATACTGACTTCTGCGTCTTTGCATCTTTTCTCCTCCTGTGATCTGGAAGCTGTTTCTTCTCCAATATTAAGGAGGAACATCCAGTCTTGTACAAAGAGTTTGCAAGTCTATAGGAGCTAAGGGGAAGAGAAACGCTAAGAGAAATACACATGTAAGAAGCAAGAAGTCGTGTTAATGTAATGAAAAGCACTCTTCAAAACCAAAATCATATCTTTTTCCAAAAAAAAAAAAAAGAAAAAAATGTTTTATATAACGGTATTTTTTCAGTGTTTATGTAGGTCATGGAACAATTTAAAATTTTTACCTATATTTTATAATTTTGTTAAGATTTCAATTGACAGAACAGTAAAAGTTCTGCTTTTATTTTACCAACTTGTTATTTTATTGGATTTCCCAGCAATTAGTATTTTTATATATTTAAAATGAGGTCCATATCAGATGTTGTATACCTTTAGCCTCTGCTGTTTTCCTGTTGCAAATCTGGGCCAGTTACATGCTACCAGTCACACTCACAGAAGGACTTGGGTTCTTTTGAGAGGAAAGCGAGAAAAAAAAAAAAAAAAAAAAAAGCTTTTTGAATGAAAGATGTGTTGTTGTGGAAATTTATGTTTTGTAATTCCTTTGCTGTCTGTAGAGTGAAATGTAAGATGTAACGGCCTTGATTTATTGTTTAAATAAAGGAATTAAAGGAAAGTTGTGGGTCAACAGAGGAATGCATGAGATTTTTTTGTATGCAATGCTATTGAATGTAATTAAAAACTTTTGCAACTCTATGTTTATTTCTAGTTGTGTTTTTAAGGGGTGAGTGGGGTGTTTGCAACGTCCATCACACAAAGCAAAAAGTGCCCTCGTCTAAACCTCAGCTAAAGTCCTTCTATGTTAGGTTTGCATGTTCTACCTGCACATCCGTGTGCAGTCAAAAAACAAGCATGTTAGGTTCAAACATGTTTCACCAGTGGTTGCTTGTTCCTTTTACCCATGATGGATTGGCAGTTTGTCCAGGATGTACCCTGCCTCTCACTTGATAGCAGCTTGAATAGGCTTCCGCCTCACTGTGATCCTGCATGGGAAAAAAACAGGGATAAAAACTGGATGGATGGATGGATGGATGGGTGATCTATAGTTATAATCCATGACTATAGCAAACAGCTCCATCTTTAGTGAAAACCACAAGAAAACCCTGAACAAATAAAAAAAACAAACTGCATCCTAACTCTCAAGCACAGTTGTGGAGGGGTTATGATTATGGCTTGTTTTACACTCACATAACCTGGACACTTTGTAGTCACTGAGCCAAACTGTGTGACAAAGTATTTTAGAGCTGAATGTGACGGCATTTACCTGAGTGCTAAAGTTTGGGTGAAACTGAATCGTGCAACAGGAGAATCGGTCCAAAGCACAGCAACATCAGTTCATCAGAGGTTTCAATTTACAGATGACCTGAAGACTAAAAGAGTACAACTTTTTTTTCACATGACTGTTTTTCAGTTTTTAATTACTGATATGACAACATGAGATGAAAGAAGCATAGAAACCTAACAGTTATTGGGTGCAGCAGTGGAGTCACATCGCACTGCTATTGTAACATGGTGAGGTGAATAAAGTAGGTCGCTGTGGATAACACTAACGTGTGAACCTGCGACCCATTCACCTGTCTGATAAAAGTATCACTGTTTGAACTGAATGTGCTACTACATTTACTGTTGCACCTTTATGCCTGTAACCATTAACCAGGATGATGTGTCAAAAGAAAAAAACGTGGTATCATTTATAATTATGTAAATCTTGCTAAAAGAAATAAAAAAAGATTACATAATGAAGATGCAACCTTGTGATAACAGCTGCTTTATGTCCTCTAGTTCAATCTGAAGACACTTCTAATCTCATTGTGTGATTCTGTGATCAAAACTATGTGACACTGAATGTAAAACCTTTGTTAAACTTGAACTTTGAAATGTTCCCATCTTATTGGTCGGGTGTTAGCAGAGGTTTCACAGTGTTTCACTGCTTTATGCAAACATATTGCAACACTATGTTCCTCATGCTGGGTGACATCATCTCCTTGAAGAGACCGTCTTTTTAGTTTTTATGTTGAAAACATTATTTTTGTACTGCTTTTAACTGCTGTATACTGTTGCTAGTTCATGTTAAGGTGGTAACAGATAAAAAGCTTGGATAACAAATTGGGATATTTCACCCATTAATTATCTAGTCTTGTGATGCTTGTCATGTATTCATCACCTTTTCTCTGTTGTATATGTAACATGTTTGCAAACTTCTGCACATCATGAGTTATTGTCTTTTCTCGTCTATGAACATCAGAAAAGTTCATGTGGACGAATAAAGGCTGAAGTAAAAACATTCTCCAGTTTGCTGCTCACACAGTCACTTCAGAGCATGCAATTCAGAATATGGGAACTGTCTTTTGGCAGTGTGCAGGGAAACATAGTGTTTTTGCAGCACAAGGATGCAGATCCAAGAATACTGTTTTTGAGAAGACTTTTTATTCAGCTATATTTGTCCATATCTACAAAATTGACGGAGCAACATGTACATTTACAAGTATTACTTGAAAATTAACTTTATCAGGTAGTAATATTGATCAAACCAGTGTGCACTACAAAATATATTGGATTTAATCTGTGTTTTATTCATTTTTTAAATCAGCTTTTACATAACTGCTGCTACACTCTTCAACATACCTTTTGCTGTTGTATTCACATGTGAATGTACTTGTTAACTACTTTTTTCTACTATCACTTCTTACTTGATAATCTAGGTGGAGGGGTGGCAGTGGCTCAGGTGCAGGGTGACTACTACGGCTGTGACAAGACCTGTATATGCTTACTGCAGCAACAAATCACTTCCAGTATCACAGTCTGGACTAAAGGTGGCTTGCCATGTATCAGGACAGGGTTCACTATAAACCAAGTTGATTCTGTAAGAAGCTGTTCAGTTGTATACCATTTGTGTCCATGCAGTCTTGTGTAGATGGATTGCTGTTTGTACAGCTGCCTAATTGCGCCACAGTGCAGCTGCCTCACCAGCTGTCTTTAAACAGAAGAATTGATCAGGATTGGTAATGATCAGGCTTCAATGCAAGCAGAAACACAGCAGTCAAGTCCTCAGTTCCTCTTGATGTTCAGGGAGCATTATAGTTTAAATTAAAGCCTGAATTAGAAGCCACAATAGCAACAATAACAAAACTGAATTATGTAACCAAAACATTAAATCAGAAGCATCCAGTATATATATAAAAAAGGTCAAGATAACAGGAGAGAGAAAGCACATTTAAATTGATCATGCAAACTCACCTTTCAATGTGGCTAAACGTGTCCTGCAAACAGCTAAGTCTCATTTATTCTGAGCTCAGCAAGGGCTTCATTTGTTAATGTACAAAGTATGGTTGTGATTTGCAGAGTGAAGTTAATGTACTTACAACAGCAGATTATCCCACATAGAGAAAGGCTGGAGACTTTCCTGTCTCCATTTAACCTAAATGTAAAGATGTAACCAGTAAGAATCACTGACATCTAGTGGTAAAAAGTGGGCAAAGAAATTACTTCAAACGCCAAGCAGGGTTGTCAATGGACAGTGGCCATCAGTAACCAAAATTTTCCCAGATATAAATGTGTTTTTATTTGCAAGTGAATCCAGTGACCTGAGAGGCCTGTCCTACGAAGCAGGATTAACATACCTGGGCTATCCCTCTGTTATTCAGATTAATTTACCCAGACTCACAATCCAGATGAGCGCTACGATGCTGGTTATTAATTTAGTAATTCAACCCAGGGTTTTCCCATCTTAATCAGTGCACACTCACATAAAAGGAGGTGGTGTTTGCAGCATCTGACCACTTGCAGACATATTTTACCACAGAGGAGCAGACAATTACTCTTCAGAATTATGAAGAATTCAAACACTCACCATCCAGGCCCAAAGCAACACTGCTGCATAAATTTAAGAGATTATACAATATTAATTTGTCAGACAATATAAAAAGACAGCATTCTCATCTCTCAATTTAACTTTATTACAGCTCAGATGTTTCAGGCAGAGCACTTCCTCCGTGTCATTTCTTTTCTTTATGTTTTCCATTCAGTGTTATTGAGGCTCAGAAGACGTGCGAGCATGCTTTAAGTTGGAATATTAATTCAGCTTGACAAGACGAGTAGTTGTACATTCCATAAATTCATGGTTGTACAGTTATACCATGTGCGACCATTGTTATTAATCTAATTTTTTTTCAATTGCAACCCCAGTGAACAGCCTTGGGAACTAGTTAAGAGACCAAGTACAAAATTTACTTCAAAGTGGTCAGTGTCCAAGTTTTATTTCTTCATCAATAGGATATATCTATGACTAAAAACTCTTTCTGTCCTAAGTGCTCCACTCATAATCTGTGCACATACTTGGACAGAAAGGACGGGCAATTTTCCAAGAGAACTGAGTGGTCAGGAGGTGGTGCTTTTATCTACGTTGGTTTCTCTGGTTATGTTCCCTAAAGTTACTTAGATAAGAGAAAATCTAGTTTTGTAGGACTGACCTCAGGTGCAATTATGAATGAATTACAAATGACGAGTTGGTTGTCCATTTAGAGACAACTTGGTCAAATTGGTGACATAAATATGGTCAGTTCTATATGTGCATGTATAGATGGATCTATGTAGACCCACAGCGATTAAATATAAATGGGTCATTCTAAGAAAATAAAAACATTAAAAAAATTTTGGTAAAATGAAAGGAACAGAAACCGTTTTAAATAATAAATGATTTTTTTCTGCCATTGTCCTTTCATTTTGTTACACACGGTAACTTACTGTCTGATCTTTTTCCTGCAGCTTTTATTGTCACAATGTGTCATTGTGTTTTTTTGTGTACAACTAAAAAATGTTACAGATGTTTGCAAAATTACCTAAAATTAATTAAATTGTCAACTGATTTTTAATCAAAAGCATTGATGATTGTTAGGATAAGAAAGGCAACCATTCAGTAATTGTCTTTGACAGAGGCAATGTCTAAACAGAATTCCTTTAAAAATATAATCAGCACACAAGACCCTACAGACTGTAATCATACAATGGGGGCCTACTTTGTAAGAAGGTTAAGTTCCTTTCACATCATGATTCAGTTTGGGGGAATAGACTTGTTTAAGGTAATGTAAAAATACCATACTGTTTTTAGTTTAGTTAAAAAAGTTGACTTAAACAGCGATTCATGACAAGAAAATCAGTTTTTATAAAAGCGTAAATTTAGTCAAGTGATGCAGAACAGGAGATTCTAATTTGTTTCAACTGAGACAATTAAAATTTGCATACATGCTCAAATTCAATGCTTTAAGCAGGGTCTTTATGTCTCATGTCAACTAAATTACAGTTTTTTTTCTGTTGGATCAAGTCCAGGAACCACACACTGATCCAAGATACTGTTAGTACAATCTGTGCAGACAATACATGATACAGCAGCGTAGTCAAAGTTCAGAAAGAAAATATGTTTAGGTTTAATTCTGTGTTATGTCTGGACATGCTGTGAGAGACTGAGTACAGTACAAAAAAAACTTCAACTGTACAACTAGGAGAGCAGCAACAGTGGTTTCCCCCCCCCCCCCCTTTGTTTGTTTTTGTGTCAGATACAAGATGTAGAAACATGATTTTTATTTTTTTATTTGGCAAGAAAAATGTGAAAATTATAATAATATGTTGTTTAAGCACAAAATACAAACTGCGTTCTTTTTTTTTTAAAGTAAAGATATTGAAACCAGTTTTACTTTGGATACACAATAATCTTTTTCAGATCATCAACTTTACACAGGTTAAAATAGATCATTCTTTTTGTTTATTCTTTAATCAATTCATTATTATTATTTTTATTCTTTTATTATTCCTACTGTTTATGTCCAGTTCAGAAATAAGGCGACGCGTCCTAGTTAATGGAAGTTTAGTCCTCTTGCTCCCCCTGGTGGATATTTCAGGTTATTTTATGTTGTCAAGCTGATGTAAAAAAATTGTTTAAAAAGAAAAAGAAATAAAAAAAAGTACTAAATTAGCCAAAAAGAAAAGTAAGAGAAATCTGGACATATCTTAACATAAACTTCTAATGCAAACAAAATTTCTTTCATTACTTAAAGTGAAAACATCTGTGAAAAAGAAATTAAGTGGGTTAACTTTAGTGTGTATGTGTTCTGTTACTTCAGCAATTTTCTGATGTATTTGATTGATATATTTACAAAATTATTAATATGATTTGAGTTTTAATTGTTGGCATCAAACACTCTATAAATAAGTCTAAAAACACTGGAAAGAAAACATCAACAAAATCTTATAAGATCACATCGTATTTATCCCAGAAGAGCAATTAAATTTATATAATATATGTTATTGGGGGTGGATGAAAGAAAATATAAATCAGTCGTGTCGCTATGAAACACAAAATACTGCATTCCTGATGTTCCCACTGTGTCCCTGCTATTGCTCCAAGCGCATACACTTTGTTTGCTCATGATAGCACACTCCTCATGACGATCCAGGAAAGAAAAAGTTTTAACTTCCTCCTTCTTTCTCTTCACTTTGTTTCTGCCCTCATCATCATCCTCCACATCTCCCATTCAGCCGGTTAATCCAGACATTGGACTTTTAGAGAGCTCCCACATGTAAACAACCTTCCTGTTGGCATAGTAACTTATCACAACAGATGATAAAGAGTGCCAAAACTACCAGCAGAGATTCCAAAAGCAGCAGGGCATCCAAATCTACATTTGAAAAAAGAAAAAAAAACCAAAAACATACTAATGGAAAAATTATTTGGTAGAAAATCTCAGGAAGAAGAAAGAAAAAAACAAAATGACAAAAGACACCACAACAAGTTGTTAAAAGTGCAGTGTGTGTTAAGTACCACATGTATGCCTTATAGAAATAAAGCTCATTACATTTTACAAGAGAGTTGTAGCCGCCATCAGCTTCTCCATTCTGATAAATAGCACTAAAAGTTTTCATAAAACAATTATGTTGTGGAATTTTAATGAACAAAATGAACAAAAGCACTCGATCACTGTAAACCTAAAAAGTTTTATGCGTAAAAACAGCAAATGGACTTTGCATTTCCAACGCTGAACCATTGCACTGCCACAATGAGTTCTTGCATACTATGTAGATGTCACACGGCATCGGACAGTAAGGTAAACATAAACAAATGACTTTCCTACGGAGGTCCTGCTGAAGAATGCAGCAGCCCAAAGTACAATGATGATAACTGATAGCTAAACACACATAAATGATAAACGAGAAGGCAACAGTAAACATGTCACCCCCCACCCCTTTAAAAACTGTAGCAAACGTCACTGTTTGCAGGCAAAAGATAAAAAGAAGTTTGTGTGATCTTCCTGTGGAATCATTTACGTGCCATCATCTGTCAAATCTACAGCATAGATTTATTTAGCACTCACACTGTTTGTTTAAAACTGGCGTTCTTCTGCTTTATGGAAGCAATAAACCATTTCAGTGGGTGATTTAAGGGGATTTTAGAGTACTTCTTTTTCAGGCCTCCATATAGGAACAAAAAGCATCATGTGAGATGTAGCTTTGAGCTGCAAAAAGTAACTTTTGCTGATAGAAACACTAAATGTGTTCATGTTTTACAAACAGTAGTGAGAAAAACATCCTTCTCTGCAGCTCTAGGAAGCTTTTAGCCTCCTGAAGCTTGGCACATGAAGGTCAATTCATGTCACTGGGAGTACTTCTCTGCCTTTTAGGCCCTTTGTTAAGCATAGGAACAGATGTTATGATGGTAAATCCTTGTTTGTGAAGACAACAGCAGAGAAGTTTCATCATACGAAGTCTAGGCTGTAAGTTTGAAATATGAGGCTGAGGAAGGAGCTTCTGAGGAAAAGATGCAACTAGTTTTTATAAATGTTAGAATATATTTAGCTTTTTTTTTCCTTAACCTGAGTATTTCCAGTCTACCAGCTTTATGGAGGTGCGTAAATAATGTGTTGGAATGCTCCCTAAAGGATCCTGTGCCTTTTTCTTCAGTCGAAGCCTTCTTATCGGCAACATCTTTCTGCACATCTGATGCGTGTCACTTTGTTGGAATTTACCACAACCCTTCTTCTTAGTCATGTCACATTACTAAATTCCACAATACAACAAAAAAAAAGAAAAAAAACAACTATTAAAAAAATGTGTTTTGAATTTCAAACTCTACTTTTGTATTGCACACACTCTTTCTCTATTCCAAGAAAAGCATTGAATGACAAACAGGCAGGAGGGAGATTTCATGAAATATCACTTTGTTTTTCCACTTTTCTAATACTGTTGAGGACATTTTTGGTGAACAAACCTTTTCAAATCATGTCTGGTATCAAAGAAACAAAACAGATATCTGTATTATACTGTGTATAAATGCATATGTTAATTCTGTAGATGCAGCATCTTAAAGTAACTAGCATCCAACGTTCTATATCATGAGAGGGTCTAATATGGCTAGAGACATATAATTCAGCTTCTTATATCAAACTATTTGTTGAGCTGAGAGGAGCAGTCTAATGGTGTCTAAAGCCAGTCTGGACATGTTAACCTCCACCAAGGCTAACAAAAATCCACTATGATATCCAAAGTTTTTGAAAAGGGCCGTGCTTCAAGTCAGGTGAAATTTACCTGTTAACTCATCCATAACTTTTTGAACAGTTTGGCCAATAAATAGTCAAACAAATGACACAAACCACATAGGCAGGGGTAACAAGAGTCCGTGTCCCCCCCCCCCAGGCTAAAGGTTTTGCTCAACTATTCTGCTCATCACTACTCAAAATCTAATCATCTGACAGATTTCTCCACAAACATCTTTGACAGGCTGAAATTTCTTCTTAATCAGACACAAAAAGACACAAATGAGCACACATGGTGAAGATGGCAAATGAGGAATAATGTTAAAATCTCATCCACGATCAAGAAAGTGGGAGCTGAGGTTTGAAAAATATGAAGAAGGATGCAGTGCTAAGTATGACAATGGGACATGCCTCCTATCTTCATTCTTTTTGGATGATAAAATATAAACTTTCCAATATTCTATTAATATCTTTGAGACTGATGCTCCTAGATATGCAGCCTATGAGATGAGCAGGAAGATTTTTTACAAACGTCCAACATGTAAAGCTCAAGGAACTGCTTTGTTATTGGATCATCCTTCCATGTTTAAGCAAAGTAAGTCTTAACCTGTGATCTCAATAGTCAGGAGTATATGGAAATAGGCATATTTGTCATTTTGGTTGCTTGCAGGAAAAAAATTTCAGTGTTCATTAAAAACCAAAGATATCAAAGTTCATACAATGCAGGGCCAACACCATGGCTGAAGTAAGATGGCTGTACTGAAAACATGAAAGCAATCACAGGCTCGTGTTAAATTAAACCGGAACATGTGCAAAGCACACTATCTGCCATCATCATACAATCTAAAAAAATGCACAGGTTGGAAAAGTGAGCTCTACTTTGCTTGTGTGATATGTAGTGTAGCTAATTTGTGGAAAGTTCATGACTTTGTGAAGAAAGAAAAAGTTATGCTTGGCATTTAAGACATTCTTATTGAACTGAGACTTTTGATTAAATTTGGACTTTCATCATGTCTACAGTAGTTCTACAGCAGACCAAACTAACCCGGCAGGAAAGATTTTACACACCTTACTACAAACTGCAATTTTAAAATTTTGAAGGGATGCATGATTGTTTAAACACATTTTCTGTACTTTTAACTACTTTTTTTTAGTGACATCCAACTGGAAAACTAAGAAAATACACAACCAGATTATGGTATCTGAAAATTCTTCATATAGTAAGTAGTTCAGATTTACCATGGATTTCTACATCAAACGATCCCTTCTCAGAGGAGAAATTTCTCATCTGCATCAAACATATACTTAAAGACAGAAAAAGGTTTTTTGTTTTTGTTTTTGTTTTTTGTTTTTTGAATCTTCTTTTGTTTGTTTTGAACAACAAATTATTGTCCATGGGTATAAATTTGATTTAATTTAAGAAAGACATAAGAAAATGCCATACCAGGTTTGTTATTTAATGTTCTATAGAACTAAATGGAAGAAGCGGACTACAATTTATATGGTGGAAAGAAAAGTTGCCCCAGATCACCTATTAAACTAACTAGTTTTTATTTTTTACTGCTTGTCTTATCTTCTCCTTCAGAAATGCTTGATGCAGGAAGGGAATACATTATTCCAAAGGTTTGGTTTATTTGACTAAATGCAGCATGAAGGAAAAAAAAAAGCAAATATTGCAACCCTAAGTGGTAGCTGGGTGTAAACATTACAGGATACCTAAAGGACTGAGAGCTTAATACTATTCTCCTCTCATGGACACTCTCCCTGTGGTATTTAGACAAAGGCACATCACAGACAGTTCATTAAGACGTCAGAAAATTGTGTCATTTTGTAAGAAAATTACATAGTATATCTCAATCAATGACAAATTTAGGGTGAAAACATTTCTGAATGCAACATATTGGATTTTCTTGATGTTTCCCGCATACCAACCATAAATCATATGACAAAAGATCATGATAATAAATCAGTGTGTGATCTGATAAAAAAAAAAAAAAATCTATCCAACACAAAACAATCAGTCACGTTAACTAGTGATTAAAAATGATCAAATATTACTGAAACATTTTCTTTATCATTTTATGATTTCATAAACATTTGATATATATTATAATTTTATGATTACGTTTACCTAAATGTCAGTGAATCCCAACAAACTCCGTGTGCTGCAGTGAACTACTTCTTTTACAGAAGGTAAAACAGTTTTTTTTTTTTTTTAAAAAGAAAAGAAAACCATTGCACCCAGTTAAGATGAGCAGAAACAACAGCTCAGACAGATGAGACTACCTGCATCCAGCTCAGAGCTGCTGTGGGAGAGCTCGCTTCCTGCTTTCAAAGTTCCCACGGAAAGCAGAAGGACCACCCAGCGGCGCCGAGCGCGACTCCCATTAGCCGCGCGCAGCTCATTTGCATTAACGTCAGTAAAGGCTGTAGGTCAATCCTTGCGGGTGCTTTTATTGGATGTGCCGCTGTCAAGCAGTGCTGAAGAATTGGAAGGGCAAACGCCAGAAAAGGCAGAGAAAAGACAAACATTAAATCAGCATTATGTAGCTCGATCCTGCCTTACCTCCGCTCCGCTACCATCCTAAAATAATCCCACCGCTTTCACATCTGAAACTTGTGGAGACGGAGCGGTTTTTTTTTCTTTCTATTTTTTTTTCCAAGGTTTATTTTTTTCCTCCGTGTGTCTCTCTGAAGCGATTGGATTCTCCAGAGGAGGTACATCCACACATTTCAATCTGACAGCTTCTACATCCTTATTTTTTATTTATTTATTTATTTATTTTTATTTTTAAACCTCCAGAATGAGAGAAAATCGCGAAACCTGGTGACACTGTAGCCAACTGCACCCGGGTTTTGGAGCTCTTATATCAGGCGGATCATCCTCAACTGGGCAGCGGATGCCTGAATGAAGACTGGAAGCCATCCACGAAGATTTCCCTGTTTCCTAAACTGGTTAATTTTGGGTGGGTTGGTTAATGGAGTGGTCTGTCAGGCTACATGGCAATATGTTGTACGGAGGCTGTTTGACATGGGAGCGACCGACCAGAATAACACTCCGCAGTGTGAATATTTCAGCCTGTTGATGATGAACCACTCAGGACTGGAGCAAAAGTGTCGTGAGAATCGGTTTATGGCCCGTGTATTGAGCTGAAGTGGGCAATCTGACTGTTGGAAAGAAAAGCTAAAAGACAAAACAACAACAACAACAAAAGGCATCATCCATTGATGGCTACGAGTTGGGAGAAAACGTCTGCACATGAAAGCTTGGACACACACGCACACACACACACACACACACACACACACACACACAAAAATGGATAAAAACTAATGCATGAAGCTGACTGGGGGATTGCATGGTGTGTTTTAGGCCTACTTGATAACTGAAGTTGAGGAAAATCAGAAATGGTGATGTGGTACGAAGAAGGCCAGAAGAGGAGTCGGAGTGAGGGATAAAATCGTCCATGGGGATCTGAGCAGCTGAAGAATAACGGAAAGCAAGTTTTCGAGGACAAGACAGCTGCTTTGATTAAAGATCTCCAATTAAGTTCATGTGAAAAACAGAGGGAGGAAATCAGCTTCTTGGGTTGGGGGGGGGGGGGGGGGGGGGGGGTGGTGGGGGTTACATAGATATATTATTCATGCCTTGTGTTAGAGCAGTTGGAGAGCCGGCTTTGCTGTGGCCTAGATGATACATACATATATGTATTTATACATGCATTTAAAAAAAAGAATGAAACCCTAAGAGGAGGAGTGGACCTTCAAATAAAAAACACAAAGAGGGCGAATGACACTCTTGTAGCCTCAAAGTAAAGCACTTGCGCAAAAAGAAAAAGGCTGAAGTGGGTTGAAGCATGGGCTGTGCTTCAAGTATTCATATCTCTGATAGGGTGGTCTACCACAGTGGAAAAGAGTCTGAGGATTCCCACTCACCCCAGCAGACTAACACCACTCAGCATCAAGGAAATCCTGCCTCTGGACTACCCCTAAAGCCCCCAAACAGCAAGGTGAGAGAACCCACATTCATTACATTCTTACAGAGACACAGGAGTGTGTGTGTACATGAGTGAAAAGTGTGATTTTTTTATATATATATTTGTGTGCTCAGCTTCAATGAAGGTATTCTGTATTAAGGACATGATACAAGCATAATTGCAAAGCAACAAGGAAGATATTATAATAAAAAAAATGGAACTATAATTTAACCCAAGATACAAGAAAAGGTGCAAACTATGTTGAATATGATCAGTTGACATTTCATATGATCAGTTGTATTTATACTTTCTACAAATAATCCCCTCCAGCTTCAAAATTTCCTCTCTTGACGTTCCAAATTTGCTGCTTTTCTAAACTCAGAGGAAATGGGCCTTGATACACACACTGTGGAAGTCGTGGGGTCACCGGCCCTTCACGCTAACTTAAGGTATTGTTTTCTTTGTAGTTTCAGGATGACGCAAGCCTGGGCTGCAGTTTTTGGTGTCTCTAAATGTCCCCCATGCATGTAATCCTACTGCAGGCGTCGTGTTGTCTTAATAGAACGAAAATCTAGGCATAAAGCAGTGACGTTTGTCGTCAAACACGGCTCCTTTTTTTTTTTCCAGCTGACACACCATTTGGCCTCTGCTTTACCTTTCTAGCAGCTGTGTTACTCAATGAATTGTCCTCCCGTCGATTCTTATCGAGGTCTAAACTTACAGTTTCATTCAGAAAATTATGTTTGGGGCAAGTGAATGGAAAGCGAGGATTTGTGACTAGACAGCAAAAAGCTGCATCACTACAAAACAAAAAACAGAAACAGAACTGTCCCATTTATGTTTTGGCCTGTAAGTAATATGCTAAACATAATAATCTGGGCTGGGCCTGCCTGTATACAGACTAAACAAGGCTTCTAATCGAGATTTTGTGATGGTTTTGTTATTTCTTTCATTGCATACAATATTACACGTACACATAAAAACAACTACAAGGCAGATGTTTGTTTGGAACAAGGACATTTTTAATTACTTGCAGGAAACTAAGACGCAAAAGAGCTGGTTTTCATCTGTGCCGAACAGACGCTTCGTCTAGTTGACTAAAAACTCTTTCAGTGTCTAAATGATGTTTTCCTGGGATTCAAATTGATAAGAAAGTCTAAGGTGGTTTATAACATTCAGACAAATGCAACTTTAGGCATCATCAAATGCAAACGACTCTCCTGAAGAAGTATGAAAAAGGAAACGTTTTCAGAGCTTAGCTGTTCACGAGCACATCTGTGTGTTTTTCCGAGTATGTGTGCGTTTTGTCTGACAGACTGCAGGCTATTTGAGGGTCTCTGTCAAGCTGAATTTTGTGGCCAAATGTCACCCCAGGATGCAGTGAGAAGTCAGTGTGACAGATGCCCCCACGTCAGGACGCCCACTGTGCCTTTGATTGAATTAGCTTCCTGATTGAGTTAGACTAATGGTATCCAAATCTTCTCCAGCTGGAAATGGTTAATCCCTGTTCTGTAAGGTGTCATCTTTAACATCATCCGTGGTTTCCTCAGTGAGTTGGCAGATTTAATTTCGCCGTAATGTAACATAATGCACATGCAACTACGTTACAGTATACCTTTCATTAAGAAGCATGTGAGCAGAAGCTTGTTGGGAGGCGTTCAAGGCCGAGTAATACAAACTTCTGCTGCTGTTTGGTGTAGCTGTTTTGATTTGTTCTTTTAAAAGTGACCAATTGATTGCCGTGGAACTCTGTGCCTGCAGATTTAATCAGGCTCTTTGCAACACAATGTCACAGAAAAGTCCTTAATTTTTTGCATTATATTAGACTTATCCGAAGGTGGTACAGCTTTTTTTTTTTTTCTTTTTTTTTTTTTTTTTTTGTTTTTTTTTTTTTTGTAAATAGTTGTAATTCATAAGACCCTACAAGCTGACTGGAGAAGATGGTCCTGAAATGAGTAGCTGAGTTATCACATTGATGAGTGACAAGAGTATCTTTGGGTTTTGGACTGTTGATCTGTGGAAGCAAGATGCCACAGATGCTTCTGAGGCCCTGAAACAATGATATTCTTCACAATGTTTTAAAGAAACTCTATGCAAAAATCCAGATAATTCTGTAAAGAAGACATAAAGTGTCTTGGACTGTCTAAATTACTTTCTGGGACCGATTTAGTCTCTTGTGCTTTACCCACTGTGGTTTTTGAAGGAAAAAACACATTTATGTCCAGAAGGAGAGTAACTGTAACCCACAATCACATATTTGGCATAAAGTTTAAAGCACTGTAAAAATGATTTTAATCAAATGTTAAGGCTGTGCAGTGTCTTTGCTTACTTTTTTTTAATACCTGGAGAAAAGAGGACGGATGAGACCATGTGCAGGCGTCTACAGTGTGAGAAAGATTCAGTAGAAGTTTGGGAGTGTGATGTGAGTCTTTGTCAAGGGTACGTTACCATCTGGGCTGCTCTGGTGATGATAAGGCTCAAGTACAAGGTCCTGTGATAGTGGGCTATTTTTTTTTTTTTTTTTTTTTTTGCATGTATGTGAGTTTGAATGTGTGTGTGTGTGCGTGTCGGGCCAAACAGACAGAGAACGACCTCAGCCAAACATAACACCATTTATCTGGCCTTGACTTTTCCAGTTTGATTGCCCCTACTCAAGGAAATCAAGTAGCTCTCCTGCCCCGAACAGCAAACGTAGACCAGTTTTACCGTTAGCTTTTAGTATTAATGGAAAAGCACCATAAAAGGTGCTAAGCTTACAAGTTTCTCAGGAGTGATGTCGTCATTCGTGTTGCCTGATTCCAGCCTCTGCATTGACAGGTTGAGTTTTCCGCATGGACTTATGTTTTAGACTCATGTTTACATAGATTCAGTTACTTATTTTCTCATCTGTTGACAGAGTATTCTGCTCTGACAAATTTATGAAACATGACAGTCTGAAACAGCATTCAGATATTTAGCCTTCCCTTTTTTTTCTTTTATGTCCCGTTGTTATTAGGAGAAATGCCTTCCTGCAAGCCTGTGTTTTCTATGTGGTATACAAAGCAATGACAGGTTGCTGTCTTATTGAGACGTAAACCTTTGCCCATGCTTGATGTCCTGTTGCATAGGAGCAACCTTGCAGACTGATGCTGTCGTCCCCGTGCTAGACTAAAAGGGGGGAGTGGGGGGGGGGGGGGGGGGGGGGGGCATTACTGAGCTGATGTTTTAGTTTTTTGGCTTCTGGCATTTCATCTACTTTAAGTTTAGGATCAGGAAGTGACATCATGACCAATCAGCAGCGTATGCTGATGCACCACAGCATCTTTGTCATGACGGGATTGCCTACATAAGTTCTAAAACTGTGAGCTTAAAGTTCAGTCTTTGTTTCTTTAAGTTGCAGGAATTTCCTTCTCGTGGACTCAGAGTCATTAAGGTACCTTTTGATAAAGTCCCACAGGGCTGTCATGTGCGTTGTAATAGGAACTGCTTTCGTGCGGCTTTAATAGCATGGAGACCTAATTATGGAACTCTGAACTGATGGTTCTCCATTTGTAAAAATCTTCCATCTCCACAAAAAACACTAAATCTCACTGATTTGGACCATTTTTCCCTCTTTTAATCTGTTTCGCTACCTAGTGGGGGTGGGAAACTTGATTAAAAAAATCGAGATTTTTTTGCTTCACAATTTTAAAATTGATTTTTTTTTTTGTTAAATTTTTTTTTCCAAATAAATAAAAATAATCAGTTATAAAATTTTATTGTTTTTATTGTATTCATTGATCTTTTAACTTTTCTTTATAGCAGCAGAATGATGATCAGGCTATTGTGTTGTTTTTTCCTAATTGAAATCAAGAAAAACGACAAGCAAAAAAAAAAAGTTTAATACATTTTTATTTTGTTTTTAATCTACAAAAATCAGCAATATCAAAGAATTGTGAGAATCGCAATTTAAATCGAATCGACACCCAAAAAATCTGAATAAAATTGAATACAAAAGCATATCATCACAGCCCTAGCCAGATTGCAAAAGTCTAGTAGTTTTATCAAACTTTCTATATTTGTGATTTATGGAGTCTGTGGGGTGGCTTTTTAAATGCATCATGCATGTGTCAAAACACAATGCATGTTCTTGTCTTGCTGATTCTTCAACAGTTTTTCCCCCTCATGGTTATGTTTGCTGTGGCATATAGTCAACTGTGAGATCTTTATTTAGACAAGTGTTTGCTGTTTTGTTGACTAGCTGTTCTTTTGTGATATCCAATTAATTCAGTTAAACACAGAAGTCAGACTGGAGCAACATCTATGTTCATTGATAGAAATAAGATGTACCAGAGCTCCATTTAGCCATAACAGGATACAAAGGATGAATGGTACTGTAAACTGTATGTGAACTGTCCCCAAAAAGGAGATTTTGCTTTGTCACTGTTGAGAATTGATTTGGTAAAATAAAATAACACAAACACATTCTAAGTTGAGTCTAAAACAACATTTTAAAAGCTTGAAAGGGCCTGAAGGTTTTCTGTCAGCACTGTAACAAGCTAAGTGGTGGAGTCACTCACCCCCCTCCTATAACCTAAAGGTGACAAGGTGGACAAGGTTCCTTTTCTACCAGCTAGAAAGCGCTTAATTACTGCTAACTTAATATTTCTAAACCAAGAACCTCATGTGATACATCTTATATTTAAAGAGTGTCTAGTAAGATATGGTACTCCTCTGACCTGAGCCGCCTGTCTGTATTTGTCAAGTTTTCTCTCCCACTGTGTCTGTGTTCTCTCGCTGGCCAGTTATTTGTGTGTGTGTGTGTGTGTGTGTGTGTGTGTGTGTGTGTGTGTGTTTAGTCTGAGTTTAGAGTCACTGGGTAATTTATTCCAGAGGAGGGCAAAGGCTTAGCATGGTGGTGAATTAATCCACTGTGCTTTTTTAGCCGGCTGAGAGGACACAGACTGATATTGGCTCTTTTTCTTTCTCTCCCTCTTTCATTTGGCTATCAGCATTTCTGTGCTATCCCTTTTTTCTTTGTAATGCAGGGCAACAGTAACAAAACTCTTTGAATGCTCAAGGTTAATGTATGTATTTTCTACCCTACTGACAGCTGTTTTTGCCATCCCAATTAAATTAGTAGAAAACTTGATCAACTTTCGGAGTAGTTTCGTCTCGGTACGCCCACAGAGCGTACAGCGTTCAATTGACTTCAGTGTCTTCTTTGTCTTTACAGCTGCTGTATGGATCAAATGATGAAGTGGGTTTATCTATGCCTATCAGAGATGTCATGGGTGTATGTACAGTAGTCTTTTATAGCTCAGTGCATGGTACTAACTCCTGGCACTCAGCCATAACTCACACTTTTAATCCCACTGGGGCGTAGTTCTGGTGCTGTAACAAATGGTTTAAACAACAACAAAAAATAAAAAGAGAATGGTTTTAATTAAGATGTGCTGAAAGTTGTGTTGTATTTGGAGAGATTAAAGCAAGCGCCACGCTCCTGATTCGCATCTTTATGTTGAGATAAGCACAGCTGCTGACTGTGTGTGATACTCCGTTTGGCAAGAAAAAATACATTTCCCCAAATGTCGAGCTGCTCGTTTGAGACTGAGCCTCTTTTTCTCCAGCAATAGTAGGATTCATCCCATGTTCAGTTTACCAACATGAAAATAAACTTTGCAAACTGCTCCAACACAGCTCTTAAAATCCTCATTATGTTGTTATGTGTTATTTAAACAAGTCTGCCTGTATTTCCCTTCCTGTCTGGAGTGTGTGCAGGGGTAGTAAGAGGACATAAAGGGGGTCTTTTTTTTTTTTTTTTTTTTTGCTTTGTCATTTATCTCTACTGGCACATTAGCAGAAGGAGTTGAGAGGAAGCAAGATGGGGCCCAGGGAGCAGCCACACTTTTCTGATTGATGTAGAAGCAGCTCCAGAGCTTATCTCCCTTGTTTGTACATGAGACGTCCAAGATTTCAGAGTGAGATATTTCACTTCGGCGTCAATTCATTTTCTTTCTGAGGTCCAGTCAATTCACTAATCTGCTTGCTAACAGCAGAAATAACTATACGACAAATCCCTTTGTCACCGTAAGTGTTTATACAGAAGGTCTCTTCATTTCGGAGCTCTTGCTCACTTGTTGGGGTGTCAACTGCTTGTGTGCGCTCATGAAACAGAAGCTCCCATTGTTTTTTTAAATAGTCTTAACAAATAAAGCCACATTCAAAGCTACTTCTGCCCCCCCCCCCCCCCCCCCCCGCCCCCCTCCAGGTTAAGAATTTAGTATCATAAGGTCAGCATGTGATAGTTTCATGAGATTACTGAAATGGTATTCTTCCAAAACAAGGCACTACAAGTGTTTACTTTGTGGCAGTGCTTTCTGTTCGTGTTCAGAAGCTCACAGGAATGTAGATGTGAGTGGGCTCAGGTCCACTAGTGGCCTTCTAGAGCTCCTCCTTGAATGTGCCACTCCCCAATATCTGAGCGTTTGCAGGGGTCATCCTGCTGATGTGTGCGTCAAATGAAGCTTCCTGCTCCACAAAGCCAGACTGTCAGGGCTGATTTAAGGCACACAGTCCAGTAGTTAGTTTTATTTTTTGCTACTTTTTTTCCCTGTAGTCTGTTGACAGCTGTTCTGTCATGCAGTGATGTTATTAGTTAAACAGTCGTGCAGAGAAGTGAGAAAACTCAAGACGCATATAAATTCAGTGAGAATAAGCAAAAGCGTGAATATATATTTAAAATAATCATTAGTAGAGTTAAATTATTCCTGTTTTCTATTTATGAAGTTCAAGTCCTTGGGAACCACACCTTCATGAAATATCAGTAATTCTCATCAAACCAGCTCTGGCAGCATGCGCAAATGTTACTTTATCAGCCTGCAAACATGTCTACAGTGTAACGTTGGAGAGGTTGTGGTCCTTAAAGCATTGGTTACCTCCAGCGTGAAACCGTTGTCGTTTAGGTTTAGGGAAAACAACTGGTTATGTTTTGGCTTGAACACAATGTCAAGTTAATGCCCAAACCAACTTAGCTAGGGGCGAGGAAAGTTAAACGTTTGGCTTTGAAACCCTTTTGCTGAAAAAGCTTCAGAATATGACCAGAAATGATCTGTCTAGGTTCAGAAAAAATGATGATTCAGAATGAAAGACGTGAGCTTGTGCGGTTGTCTGTCCGTTAACCCTCAGCTGATTTGTCCAGGGTTTACCCACTTCTCACCCAGTGTCCGTTTGGAGACACTCTGCAAGGAGTGGATGAAGTGATGAAATAAGGTGAAAATGCAGTTAAAGACGGAGTTTTAAACTTATCAGAAACCCTGACAGCAACTTCTTGACAAATAATGACAAATTTGAGCAACATTTGAGGGAAAAAAAACAACTCCAAACCATCAAAGTGTGGTTTTGGGAGCTTTTTCTTCTCTTGTTGCATCTACTTACTGGGATCTTGATGTGTCTCCTGTTTCTTGGCGATGGTGTCTGTTTTTACAATTTCTTCAATCTATATTCTGATTGTGTTCAGTTTGAAAGGAAAAGGCATAAAGTAAAACAGCAAGCTGTTATTTTCAGACAAAGGCAAGGATGTGACTAAACTCTGTTTCCAGTCTGTAAACTATCGAGCTTCTCGACAAAATTCAACTTTCTTGACAGGAGATTAACTAAGCCCTCTTTAAAATCTTGATTTATTTCTTATATCCTGTAAAATGGGTTGAAAGAAAAAAACAAACAAAAAAAACCAACTTTGTTTTTCTGCATCCATTATTGCCATACACAGACCCCCACTTTAGATCATAATCCCTCCCTTATGAGAGATTCTCAAAAGTACACCATGTACAGAAGACACAATCATTGTTCCTCCAAAGAAAGGCTTCATCTGAGAGACATCTGTCTTACATAGTGTCACAGTCTGTGTCCACAGTGTGTGTCTTTAATCTCCCCTGCAAGAACGTCTTGTGTGACGATACTGCTTTAACTGCTTTGAAAAGTTTTTCCTGAGGCAAGATTTACAGAGAAGCAACACTGCTATGTTTGTGTTTGATGATCAATCAAATAGGTGTTTGTGAAATTAGCTAGTTAGGCTCTTTAGAAGTTTTGAGTTTTACCGCCTTTTTTCATTTAAGAAGTGCTGAGCAAACAAAGAGCACGACAGGAATTAGGTGGACAGGTTTGCAGCTTATTGGCTGTAGTAAACACGCAAGAGTCTCATTCACCTCGTGAGCACACATTAAGCCAGCCTTGCTTGTCTCCTCTTTTGTTTTAATAGACAAATCTATGATGCAAAATTCCCTGGAGTGTGTTCTGTCTTTTGCTCTGAAGATTTACTACACCCTCAGATGATATGCCATGGTGCATAGCACAGATGGTGTACATTGTTAGTGTGATGCATGTGGTTTTAAGGGTGCTTTAAGGTTCAGTACATTAATTGAGCCCAAAGCATATCTACTTTTGGGTTCACATAAGTTTCTCTTATTTCCAAATTTAGTTAAGTTTCAGCTGACTAAACTTTTTTGGCCTCTGCAAAGATCTTCCTTTTACATCTTTTTTTTATGCTGGGTTGGAAACTACTGGAATCATCAAACCCATTTGACCATGATATGCAAATGAACTTTTGCAGACACTTTGCACACAAGGGAAATGAGCTTGTCTGTATCACTTTACTTCGACGATGTCAAAGGCTCTATTGAAGTTTGATTAAATTGATTTAGATTAAATACAATGAAATAATTTTTACTAACAGATCTAGAAATGAAAAATAAGTATGTAATATGTAGTCTGATCAGCTGTCAATAACTCTTCAATAACTTGATATTTTTGTTCTTCTGTTAAACTGACCTGATCTGTTCATTTCTGAAAGCACTATTTCTGTTAGTTTATTGTGAAACGTGTCATTTTTTTCAAGCCTCTGCTTAATTATGTCATCTCAAAATTTTGCTTCTCAGCTCAATTTCCACTTTGACCCACTAGTTTGTAAATGCTTGAGAACATAAACGAGGCTTCAAAACACTTCCTTAACTTGTTCTATGTTGCCTGTTGAAAGCCAGAGAGCAACAAATACCTACATGAAACCTATGAGCATTGGAGAAACAATGGCACACAGCAGAATACTGTTATATATTTATGATGGAGGTGGATAAATGCTGAAACATTCCTGCATGTCTGTGAAAAGCACCTGTTGCACCAGATGGATTACATTCCTCCCAGGTCACCTGTTTAAACTGCATGCTGTTGAACCAGTAAAGCTGTTTGTAGCCACATGAAATATCATCTTGCATTATGAATTGTAAAAATAATAGTTTTTGTCCACATGTTCCTGCACTCAGTCAGCCTAGTTTTCACCTGTGGTCCATATTTTTAATATTTAACAGATATTTGTTTATTGAGCTTTTCAAATTGTCTTTGCATCTGTAATTTACTTACACTTGTGTAATTTTATATTAAAATCTAAATTATGTTAGAGCTCCTAGCTTTTAAATTACACCAGAATTTAATAGGATGAAATTATTGGCAAAATGCTTGGGGAAAGGACAACTTTCTAAATAGTCTCTAATTCTAGTTGTACATTTTTGAGAATCTAGAATCTTTTTTTTTTTTTACAAGACTCTGCTAGCTCCATATCATTATAGAAAAAGAGAAAAAGAACCCTTTATTATTGTTAGTATCAGTAAGTAATCTTCTTCATTCAGTGTTTGACAGCGTAACTGTGTGTGTGTGTGTGTGTGTGTGTGTGTGTGTTTATATCAAGTATAGTTTGTGTGCTAAGCTGAAGCTCATGTCACTCACTAATCCCTCATGCAACAGTGACATCAGTGCTCCTGTTTTAGCAGGTGAGAAAGAGAAAGGGGGGGATGGTGGTGGTCCGGTGATTATCTAATGCACTCCCAGGCATCTGTAAGGCTCTGGTGAAGCTCTTGTGATTCTTTCAAAAGCATGTAAGCTGTTGTGGAGAGGTGGAGCCATGCAGAGTTGCAGACAGAGTAAGGGTTGTGTGCCCGTAGTGAACGTATTGCTAATTCTAAACCTGTCTTTAGACACTGGGGTGGTGAGGCTATTTAAGATTTTAAAGTTGGATAATGCACTGGAAAGAAAATTACTGTAACTAATGAACTACTTGTGTAGCTTGTTGTTTGTACTCTGTTTTCCTTGGTGTCATGTATTTGGCTGAACCTACTGTACAAGGAAGAGGGGTTGACTGCAATGGAAAGGTTCCTGGTAAGATTATTGTTGGGTCGCTGGACCAAGCAACAAGATTTTCCAAGCTCCTTCAGTTTTTCCGTGGACTTAATTGGCCTTTACCTGGGCTGATCTAGGAGGAGGAAGGAGAATAAAACCTAAATACACAAATCAAAAAGTGGCACGTGGCTCAAAGGAACCTGACACTCTGGCAGCAGCTGCAGGGAAACATGACAGGATTAAATTGTATTATGTACAAAGTTTTCTTATGTTTGTAACAAGTCAAAGGGGAGTGATGGTAGAGGAAGGATACAGATGTGCATAAAAATAGAATGTGAAACAAGCAACAGGGGTGGCAATGGGAGAAGTGGGAGGTTTTAGTTAGGGGTTGTCCCAGAGCCCTGGATAGCTTAGGATTGTCTAGGTCTTATGAGGATTTCAGTGTAATCTGGATAAGGACACAAATACCTTGAAGGTGAACACTGGAGAAAGGGCTTGACTTCTTGGATGTACCCTCTTCATTTCATTAATTGACACTGATTGGTGGTTGAAAATGTAAAAAAAAAACAAAAAACAAATGCACATTTACCTTTTCAAAAAGCAGCTTTCACCAATTTTACACCAAAAGTTTGTCTTACTGCTCAAGATATGAACCACTAAGCCTGGAAAACAACATTAAATTTATATCTATACGTCCAAATTAAAGTGTATAAACTTTAAATATATAAAAGAGGGCTTGTGTAAAATTAATAGGGCTGGGACAATATGTTTTTCTCACAATTCAATTTTTAACGATTTTTTAGGTGTCGATTCGATTTAAATTGCGATTCCTAAGTATTGCCAATTTTTACTTTGCTTTTTAAACAATGTGATAAAGCTGTATGGTGACCAAGTGTACAGACTGTATCACGAGCCAGATTTCACAAATAAAAATAATCAACTGTGTGTCAGTTTTTCAGATTTATTCAGCAGCAATGTATCTGAAACAGCTGTTTGAACTTATATTCTTGTTTAAGAAGCTTGAACTGCATAGAAAAGTGCTGGTAAGAGCGTCTGTCAGCTTGCTGATGCACTACGTTTGGCTTTTAGCTCTGCATTTACCTCAGGATGGCGTCTTGCTAGGTGGGTAGTAATGTTAGTCGTGTTACTATACTCAATCTAGCATCAATACATAAAAACATTTCAAATAAAAAAATAATAATATTTAAAAAAAATAAATAAATAAAAATAAATTTTAAATTGTGAAACCAAAAAAAATCCCAATTTTTATGTGAAACAATTATTTCTCCCACCCCTAAAAATTAATATTAGATTTTACTTTTTTTGGTACAACTTAACATGAAAGCAATTTACGGCTGCTTTTCTTGTTTAAATTTACATGTCAATTATCTAGTATTCTAATTTAAAAAGGATATTCAACTTTTGCGTGAAATTCAAAGGAAATGTAAAACGTTCATGCTCTGATACAATATTACATCACGAATGTAGACCATTTATGTAGACTCATGCAATGGTAATTCCTTCACAAACAATTCATTGAAACCTAAGCCAACAACAGTGGTGGGTATACCACAACATTCAAATGTTAATGTTTCAAAAACACTGTTTTAAGTGTTGTCTCACTCGGTCAAAATGTGAACAGCATGATTGGAAACTGTTTAATAAGCTGTCGTTAAACCAGGAGTCCATTTTTAGCTGATTTTAAAAGACTCTGACGACACTATTCTGTCACGTTTATTTTAAAGCTCTGCAAAGTTTAAAAAATTGTAAAACATCTTAGTTCATTATAAATGAACTTTTAGCTAATTAATGTTTGAGTGCATTTCATGATGAAGCACTTCATGGGTAAATACATATAATGTTATATATATAATGTTTTAAAAAACATCAAATGAAGCAACTCGCTTTTGTTTGCAAGACGTAACAAAATGAAGACAAAACAGACGTCTCATAGAAAATGAATAATTGGAAATGACTGTGAAAGGCTGATATGACGCAAGTCTGTTAAGCGGAATTCATGCTTCAACTTTATGCTCATGCCTCCCCAGAAATATGACCACAACACAGGCCGTAACAAATGTGACTGGATTACTTGATAAGTGTTTACATGCCATACTGCTCTGCTCAAACAGCCGTGAGGAAAATACATTTACAATGTAAGGGGCACTAATTGCATCAGGTTTGCTCATAATACTCGATGCACAATTACCAGCATTCTGCCTTTTTTTCTTATTTTAAGAGCTCCACCATTTTGTGTAAAAACTTGGCTTGATGCAGTTTTAGTTAAGCAACTGTTAAACTTTAATCAGCTCCCTGCATATTCATAGAAGCGAAGGTGCATCCACTTTTCAGTTGTCATTGTTTGCAGAAACCCTGCGACCAACACCGAACCAATGCAGATAATTTGCTTCAGCGTAAATGATCCCACAAGTTGTTTCCATGTTGAGATGAGATTGCAATACACCAAACTTTTGCTCAGAATGCATTGCCTTTTTTGACAGCATCAGGTCAAGTTGCATTGCTTCTCCTATACTTCATGCTTCCCTGACATTGTCACTCATATGGCACAACTTCCAGACCGCTTGGGATCCAGAACTTCAGATGCTCCGTCTGCACTGACACTTGCTAGATGTTTCTGCATCTATCAATTATTCTTAATGTACTTGTAACATGCTTCATGTTTGAACAGCTCCAAAACTGCAAAATTACTGACTCTATGACTATTGTAGTTAATAGCACAGAGAGGAAAAGAGTAGTGAATACCGAGTAGAGGTGGAAGATAAAGTGCTAAGTGGTGAACTTTATTTTACCCTTAATGCAAGCATCCATTTAAAAAAAGAACAAATCAGCATGGGGTACGATTAATAATTTACCACTTTACAGAGAGATTTATTGTTGTTAGATGAGCTAAGAGAGTTGAGTACACAGCAGCATAACACAGGGCTTGAGTGTTAGTAAGTGACACACAAGGCTTACCACAACAGACGTCAACCATCACCAGTGAAACAGTGAGGACTACTCTCTGCTCAGCTGAGCACAAACTCGCAGCTGGCCGTTGACATCAAGTTGGCATTGTATTGAACACGAGGCTAGTTCTTGTGAAATGTACACACGTATAATACATTCAACCAGCTGCTGTTTACTTTATGGAAAGTGTTTAAAAAAGTGGAGAGGACAAACTAAAGGAATGTAACACAAATTCAGATTAATACAGTTACAAGGGATCCAAGAAAGTTATTTTAAAGTCAGATTTCATGGCGTCTTTCAGTTAAAATCCCAGAGTTGCAGCAAGCAACTTCATGTATTCTGTAATGTTGTTTCTTCAGTTTTAATTTAACAAAAAAACTTCAAAAACTTACACAGGTTTTCTCTGTAGGAGCAGAATAAGCAGTCATATTGCTCTATACTTGACTTTTAAGTGTCTTTGTGTTTTTGTCTACTGTATGTGTGGATGGATATCTATGTATTAAATTTGTAATTTTTCTGTGACAAACTGTAAAAGATCGATTGTACCAGGCTGGCAGCTCATATAATCGGATGGGTGCTGTGATATCTGAGGCCAAAATGTGCGGAACACCAGTCTGAAACAGGAACAGGTCACCCAGGATGAAGTAACCCATCCATTTTCTGCAAACTCTGTATTTTTAAACCATAGACGTCATTCAAGGGCGTTTGGGACTGAATTCCAGGACAAGCTCAGTCTCCTGTGAGTTCCATGGTGTCTCCCCTGAGTGTGAGTGTGTGCGTGCACACACATTCCCGTATGCTTGAGTTTCCGCACTATCTGGTGAGGTGGGAGAGATGTCACTGCAGACAGAATAAAGGTCAGGGCGTACTCTGAGGGCGGTGTGTGATTAGGAATTGCTTCATTTTCAGCAGCACATGGAAAAATAGTTTTCAATCCGGTAGATCACACAAAGCAGGCCAAAAAATACTTTATGTGGCTGAATTTATGGAATAAATTTTTTAGAATTCATTCATTTCTTCTTTCATTTTTGTTTATAGATTTTTTAACAGTAAGTGACTGCAGCATGCAAAACATCTGGCTAACTTATGCTAACCTACCTTTTAACTGACCTGTCCTTTACTGAACTTGGCAACTATTAAATCAGCTGCTGATGACTTCTGGAGCAGAACAATCAGGGGAAGGTTCAATGTCACCTTCACTTGTCTTTTGTTCAGTTTGTTGAGCTCTGAATGGCAGCGATGAGGCCCCTGTCTCTAAATGAGTGTGAGTAGGAATGTGACGGCTTGTGACAGCTTTTCATGTTTAAATGGGGTTAGTTTTTGGAGAGAAGTAATGTGGCTGCAATGTGTCAGGATTGATGTTCTTCTTTAGGTTCGGTGAACATATCTTTTTATCCAATCCAGTTTATTATATTTGCAGAGCACTTTAAAAACAACAATGTTGACCGAAGTGCTGAACAATAAAACTAATTATTTTAAGACATCTAAAAGTTGTAAGGCTCTGATTAGGTGGTGGAATTCAGTTACTCGATTGGGTACCTAAATAAAGAACTTGATATTTCTCTTTGAGTTGTTATTGATAATTTTGATAAATATCATCATTATATGCAAAATTATTTACTAAAATTCAACCCTAGTAAAAATGGTTCTGTTTCTCAGTAGTTCCACCCTCCCAAGATCTGCAATATTCCTCCTGACTTACTCACATGCAGCTCTGTGTAAATAGTTTTCAAAAGAAGCATTTAATTATAATATGTTATATTTTTATCAACCCATACATGTTTGGATCTGATTATGTCCACTTTCCATGTCTCATCATGTCCATTTAAGCCACAAAAACTGAAGAGTGTCTGCAAACAGCCGCGCAAAAGATTGATGCTCTGAGACTCAACCTGCACGCTTTCAACAATCATTGAACTGTTCTTCTTTTTTCCCCACTAACAACTCCTTTCATTTTTATTCAGGCTTCTAGCTTGGTAACTATTGTGTTCACAGTTTGTGTTTTCCATTATGAAACATGAAAGCTGCCCAACAGAAAACAGCCAGGCGATAAGGTGTCACCTCTTCAATTACAATCGTGTATGGTCATATTGCTGTGGTGTGGACATTTGGACAAATATATCCATTGGGTTTTTGTGGAAAGACTAGTTTGTTGTAAATGTTTTTTTCTAAATTTACTAAAAAGAAATTTATAAATGCTGCAATTGACGAGCAATATCTTCAAATAAAAGTACGCAAAAATAATTAAAAAAAAAAAAAAAAAGCATTTAAAACATGTTTCCAAACAAGAAGTGAGTTAGAATATAAACCAGGAACCCATTTATAACTCTAACGACCAACCTGACTAAAATGACCATTTTGAGGACACATGAAGATGTTTCTGGATGGAAAATGAACTTTGCATGTTATCTGTTGTTGTGTTTACTTTAAACAAATGATTATTATGACTTGTCTTTACAATGGACGTTTCAAAGCTAGAACATGTGAGCGCAGAGCAGTTTCCACAGAGTACAATTTTTCCTTTTTTTTCCCCACTTTTCTTTAGAATTGACACAGATGATCATCAGAACATGCCTCACAAAAGTTATCATGCCATAAATAAAGTATATGGATGTATGGATGTGATGTGATGTGATATGCATTCCTTATATACGTGTATATATATATATATATATATTCCTTCTTGAGGTCAACCTTCAGATATTTATGGTCAATAGGCTGCATTCGGATGAGCAAAAGAAAAAAAAAAAACACATATCCTTTATTGATAATCACAAGTTGCCATGGTGACTGTTCATTCTTGGCCCCCGACCCCAGTCTTGATATTAAATTATTTGTTGAACATGAGATTACATAACAAAGAACTACTCATAAGTGGAAGATTAATATGTCAATATGAGTTTATAAGTCTTATCAAAAATAAATTCCTCATGCATGGCAATATACATTTTTACAACCAGTCAAGGAAAAACATAAATGAAAATCAAATAAGTTCATTTGAAATGTACAGTTGTGTATTAAAGTTGGTTAGATCATGTGCGCACAGTTAAACAATTCTCTTATTAAATTAAATGAGGCACATTGTTCATCTTATGACCTTGCATCTGACACAGTGAATTACAAATAAACAGGTCAGATGAATTATAAATATTTCATGTTTACACTGCAAAAGTGTTGTATTTCTTCAAAATCTGCTTTTTTACATCATGTTGTGTTGCTTGATTCAGGGCCTTTATTCTGAGAGAGACGGTGAGGATGAGAGGGAGATAGAGGTAAAACCGAGAGAGCAAGGATGTTCTGGGACAAACCGATACACAGTGGCCTAGTTTCCCTCAGCCGTGCCAGTGACTCAACTAAAGTCTTCTGCCTGGCTGACTGTGGGTTTGGTCACCATGGATAAGACATGTGGAGTGAGCCTGAATAGTCTTGGGTGCAGTTGTTTTTCTAAACAGATGGGTTACAGTCACATTCACTTGGTAGATAAGCGTCTGATTTTCATTCAGGTTGGGAATGCTGTTTTTTCCACTTAGAGCTAGTTTTACTGTTCTTTTCAACAGTTTTAGGCAACAGAATTCTTATGTTTACATAACAAACTGAGGGTAACAGGGACATACTGTCGTTTTCCCTGTCAATCACCTGCATGTTAGTGGTTTCACCTGTGGTTCCTGGAAATAGCTTTACTGGTAAAATATGACCAGGTTACTGAAAGTGAAAAATTACTGAGTTTGTACTTTTTTTTTTATCATTCTTTTAAGATGTTTTTTTCTTTTCCATCTTTGAGACTAGAAATACTCAAACTACTGTATTTTTCTATTACTCAAAGTAACAGAAAAATAGGGCCTAAAGCAGAAACAATCCACAGCTGATTTTCCTTGTATTCTTTCTGCAAAACACTTACGTTATTATTGTTATTATTATTAATATTATTATTATTATTATTTAGTTTAAAATTTACATTTACTTTTCATGTTTTATATATAAGTCTATTGTGGATATTGAAATGTGTTTAAAACAAAATAAACAAATAAGGTAATATCAAATGTTAATATAATAGTAATATGAAATGACAGAATTAAAAGAATATGGAGAAAAAGCATGTTCATTGCAATAGATCCAGGACTATTAGAGAATTTTAAAAATGACATCGGTAACTGTGGTATTTAAAAATTATCACCACAAGGGGGCAGATTATTGAAGACATTGTCCGCGTTTCAATTCTTACTGTATTTGTTTACTAATTTATAGGTTATAGTTTGTGTTTTACCCTTCAAGCTCACAATGTGATGGAAAAAAAAAACCCTTTTCTTCAGCTCAGTAGCCTGTCAGTTAACCACTGGGGCCTTGTATTTTAACTACAAAATCATCAACACAAATAGCGGTCCACAACTAACAATTGGATATAAGACAAACATACTAATTTTAAACTTATTTCAGTACCTTTTCCCTTTGAGAATCTGCGTATGTATCAAACAACCAAAAAAAATGTCAGAACTTGTCTCCATGATTCTCTTTGGTAAGTGTGAGTTACCAAGAACAAATGGAAGCATTTTATGACAGCATTAAGAAGGGAAAAGAAAGCCAGCATCTCTGAGAGACGTCTTTGCTGAAACATGAGCACAATGTTAACAGCAAAAGTTCTGTATCAGTCACTGAATGTTGCAAGATTTCCATCACATTTTACTTTCTTACTACCCAGACATTTTCAACACAGTAAAAAAAAGTATAGAAAATTTTTAAAAAAATTAGAAAATTGTCACCACTGTGCTTTTTCACTCTTTTCTGCAGTATATTTGATGCTAGTCACGACCACCTCTTATTCTTTTGTTAGATACAAAACCAACTAAATACAACAGTGAGATATGTACCATCTAGTGGTACAAAATGACATAACAGCAAAGTAAGTTGTCCATTATCTTCGCTTTATACCTCAGGTCTATAGTATCTTGACCCTCTTTTAATCTTCACATTATTTCCAGAGTGTGATGTTTTCTTTGTTGAGTTTATAGATGTTCAATTAAATCTTTTTGTGAGTTGTTGCTTCACAAGCCTAAAATATGATAAATTCACTCCCAAATTCATCTTTTCATGATATTCTTCAATCTTTGCTCATAATGACATTGAACTAGTGTACACAAGGCATTAGACCTGTGCAAATGTTCATTTGCAATACTTTGACATTGAATTGTAAGGTGAAGACATGGGAAAGGTTGTCCTCTGACAATTCATCCATGAAGGGCATATTTCTGCAGGTGGTGTTGTAATGTACACAAGTACACAAACACACCTGTCTTCCTGAAGGCCTTTTGCAGTCAGACATAGATTTTGAGGAGTCTTTTATGTGGTCCCAGAAGCAGTTGTCTCAGGAAATGTTTTGGGTCTTTTAGAGCAGGGCTCTCCAGCTCCGGTCCTCGTGTGCCACAATGCTGCATGTTTTCAATATATCCCTGCTCCAACACACCCAACTCACATTAGTCACTATGCACAACATCATAGGCTGCTGGATCCATTTAGTTGGATTCAGGTGTGTTAGAGCAAGGACAGCACACATTGAAAACCTGCAGGACAGTGGCCCTCGAGGACCAACTTTGGACACCCCTGTTTCAGATCTTCTAACAGATATAACAGATAAGGGTTTTTTTCTTCAGTGTTAGCTACCTACGGAGAAACTTATGGCTGCTGATTGTTCCGACAAGTTTAAAGAGTCAAAATATTATGCAACTCTTTGAAAATGTACATCACAACGTAAAATATGCAAGTATTTCACTTGCATTGTTTATAGAAATAAATTACATGTCTTGACCACTACTCTGCATCAACATACTGGGTGTCAAAATAGCCGACTGTTGTTTTCCATTGCTGGGCTTGTCGAATGTCTGCTGCATTGTAATGTCACAAATTTGTCATTAAACATAAATCTTTGATTCGGGTTTTAAGAACTACTAAGGCTTGCTCTGATATGCTTCATATCTGATGCGACTGAATGATGGACAGATAAGACATAAAATACCTGACATGTCTATAAGCATATCAGATACAGCGGTGAGGTTAAAGTGATCAACCTCAGCGCAAAAAGCTGAGATCAGCTGCAAAAGTAGCTTTATCTATATGGCTTTTCATGTCTGGTCTATTTGACTGTAGAACTTTGATATTGTGTTGTGTTTATGTGTGTCTTGTGTAGGTTTATGCATGATCTATGAAATTCTTTACCTCTTTATTATCTGGCAATTACAAAGAGGTTAAATCACAAATCATTACAATGTGTTAATTTCATAACATTTTGAATTGCATGGGTGTTATTTTACAAAACAATAAGTATTGTATATCTACTATCAACAGCACTCCATCTCTTGTAATCTAATGTAAATACAATTGATGTACAGCTGCATTTGTTCTTTTGCAGGATTGTCAGTGATTCGTCACTTTTTGCACGTTTGAAACTCTTTTGTTATAGTTCAGGAAATTCATGTGATCACACATGAAAGTGAATTATTCTCTTTGAGGTAACACACACAGCATGGGCAGCTAGCAGTGCTATCTGAGTGGCTCAGCATGTGCCAAGTCTGATGTGTCGCTCTGTGCCATTTAGTTCATCACTTAGCTCAGTGTGTGTGAGAGCTAGTGTGTGTGCCTCTGTCTACTTGTCTGTCTGGGACAGAATGTGCATCCACACCTGTTGCTGTGACTGTTGGCCTTAATCAGACCTAATCAAGAACATTGATTCATCTCCATTTGATTCACACTTTAGATGGGTGGGCATACAGTACAAAAACACAAACACACACAAGTCACTTTACCAAGTTGTGAGAACATTTATCATTGGGGGGGGGGGGGGGGGACACTGATCTTGTTTTATGTTGCCTGGGTATTAGTTGTGCATGTGATATCCCTCTTTACCACGTGTGTTGAAGTTTTAAGGAGGGACTTGATCATGAAGTAAAGGAGTGGTGCCCGGGGAGCGTGTTAGTCAGAGCAAGCTGTTTAAAGAGGAGACACCAGGAGATTGTTAGACAATAGATAGACTGTGCATATATTCCTATGAATCAAGAACATTGCAGGCATCCCAAGATTCCTTGCATCCTGGTCCCAGCACTGGGGTGGAGCAAGCTGTTTACTGGTTCTATCTCTCACTGCTGACGTCAGCGCACCGAACAATGTCATCCAATTTCCTGTTTTTCACTTTAGTGGAAAGCCACTCTCCCACTGTGTATGGAGTGGTGTGTATGTGAGTCTATGAGTGCGAGACAGAGGAGCTGCAGGCTGGAGGAGAGGAGAAGGAGGAGGAGCTCTATAGGGCAGGATATAGGGTCAGAGGCAACTTCACTATGTAAATACATTAGGTGTGTTGAATAAGAGTAGCATTAGACTGCAGGTTGTTCTGAATGCTGCTCAGGATGGATGCGGACACATTTCAGCTCTGATGTGTTCAGATTGGCCTGAATGAGCCAAAAAGGTGTGACATCACTCAGCAAGTCTTTTTTTTTTTTTTTTTTTTTTTTTTTTTAAAGCGTGCACCTTCCAAGAAACTCGAATGAATCATCAGAATACCCTCAAGCTTTTCATTTTTAATTTCTGATACATTGAAGGCAAATTGTAACTGTCCTGAGGCATTGTCATACCTGGAGGCCCCATAGGTTTCAAGTTAGTTTTAAATATACTTTGAATTAATATAGTAATATGTCAGAACTAAAAAGGAAAGAAGACAAGAAAACTCATGGGAAAAATAAAAAAGAAAACCATAACATTCACTCCTTAAGATGGTCTATTATGATCTACAACCTGGTACATACTGTCCATTTCTCAGCAATCCCTAATGAAAGATGATTATTGTAAAAGAGCTAGCTTTGATTGTGGCTAATGGTAAATTGGTAATATTAAATTGCACACTGAGTGTTTAGATATGGCTATTGCTACAGTCCTGCAACAATCCTGGCCAGAGATGAATTTCCGAAAATAACTTCTTCTAATCAGTCGACAGGAATATGACAGAATAACATGTTTACCAACTTAATATTGGCATTAGAACTTGTGAAATCAGAGATGCAAATCAGACTATTTTGAGACAGTAGATAATATTATGGGGTATTATACCATTCAACAATGCAAATAAAAAAATAATTATTTTAAATATCTTCCTGACCAATTCAACTGTATTTTGAAAATATCAAGATATCCAGTACTGACTGTTAACACTCAAACTAGAAAAGCACTCATAGGGCGCAAACCTTCACCAAGCATTTAATAAGTTCCTGGATCCAAATGGTAATCCAGATCACCACCGATATTAAATCAGTTCTTCCTTTTCATATTTCCAAGAGCTCCTGAAAATTTCAATAAAATCCATCCATGACTTTTTGAGTTATCTTGAACACAAACAGATAATCGTCGGTAAAAACATAACCTTCTTGGCGAAGGTAAAAATTTGGAGACTTGTAACTGTACTATTTTCTTAATTATCACTTGATTCTGCTTTTTATTTATTTAACATTTTTTTGTTAGAGAAGTCTATATAAGTTCTTTCCGTCTACAAAATTTTCACGTGTCATCAGTCTGTGAACCAGACTGCAGGCAGGCCAGTCAAGCACACACACTATGAGGCAGTGCTGTTGTTATTCATGCAGAATTAGGTCTAATATTGTCCTGTAACCCTAAACCTCTTAGTTATTTAAGATGTTGCCTCAATGATAATGTGTCTCCTGTGAACTTATATATATTGCAAGGCATCATTGGTAATTTTAACTTAAACAGTATGCAAGTCATGCTCGCTGCAGTCCCATATCTTCATGTTAATAACAGCCTGTAGGGTCACTGTCATCTTTTGGCATGTAGAACCCACTGTGCATATCCTCAAAATAAAGTTAGAAAGTGGATGTGTGTGACCACTGATCTAGTGTCTACTGTCTCTCTGTCCACTCATGTTCTGAGAACTCAGGAGCATTTCTCTGCAGAGTTGACACATGGCTTCCATGGCAATAAAATTTCAGGTTATATTTCTGGAAACAGCAATGTGTTGAGTGACAACAGTTTTTTTTCCAATGCAGTGGGTTTGAGTTTGATCTATTTGTGCCTATGGTGTGTATTTCCAAATACATTGATATAGTTTGTATATTGAGAACTCATATTTAGATATCATCTAGTGTGGTAAATACCCCGATGGCAGAATGGACTCTGAAAGGCAGGTCAATGGAATTTTTTGAGAAAAACTTGACCAAGATATTTAGCATCAACCAGGACAAAACTTTCCTGTGTGAAAACATTGTTTCAGGTATTTTAAAATGAACATTTTGTTGAAATAAAAGACCGGCTGTAATGGCATTAATTTTATTCATGAAGTGGTCTGCAAAGTCCCCATGTGCAGCATCTGATGCTGTCATGGAGATCAAATTAAAATCTGCGTTTATTGAAAGATCAACTTCTTTTAAAATTAATTTTGGATTATTTTGTTTTGTGGAATGTTTTCATCTTTTTATTCTTTTAATCACAGAAGTCCACTCAGTAGTTTTTTTTTTCTGTAAACTTGCTAACAAACACATTGTAAGATAAACATGGGCAATAACATAACCTCTTTGGTGAGGGTAATAACACAGCAAGGAGGCTTGGATGGTCCTTCCACTGTAACAGATTAAACAGACAGGTGGCTAAAAACAAGTGTATGTTGCTTAAATGAACAAGAAAATAAAGAATTACAATTTCGTGGGAAGCCTCGGTGAGAATAACAAATGCAACAGTGCCAAGCCAGGTTTCAGGTTAAAAGATACAGCCTATTTTCTTATCTAAAATATTAAAAGATACATTTTATGTTATGAAAAAAAAAAAAGCTAAAGTGCTCTAAATCGCTATCAATTATAATTTGTACAAATGTTGCACAATAAAAATCACAACATCATGAGTGGATTTTTACTGAAGAATATCATTTAGGACAAACTCTACTGAGTTTTTAATAATTTACTCATTCACTGAGCTCAGCTTCATATACACATGTCCCATTGCTCAACAAACTTATTGTTTTATTAACAAAAGCCTCATAGCATGCAAATAATGCCCATATTACGTCAAAGTGCAGTCCCAGTGTTGCTGACACAACGCTACAGCATATAGCGCGAAGGCGGGACATGATTTACGTAGGCATACACACCGTGTCTGTTCAGATCGCCTGCGTGGCCTACTTGCTCACTCACTTCCCTTGCTTTGTTTGCCTCTGGTTGAGTGCCAGCATGATGTTTGCGAGATGCAAATGCTTGACTGAATGATTCATTTCTCTGTGTACGTGTGTGTGTATATGTGTACTGTATGTTGCCTGAAGAGGCTTGCAGACTGGTTCAGTTCTGTAAATGTGCGTGCATGTTTGTGTTTGTGTGAAAGAGCAGGCTGGCTGTATGAGTTACACAACTTCAGCTGCTGTTGGATTGGTTTTGTCAGTGTCAGTTACCAAGAGAAATCTCCCTGGATGGAGACATAGTGCTGTGCTCTGCTCTTGCAAGGCTGCAGCTAGCTGGAGGCTTTGTGGCTGAACTCCATACGTCATGGACCTGACCTCAACTACTTCACTAACACACACACACACACACACACACACACACACAAGCACACGTATATATGTATATAGACACATATATGTGCGTGGACAATTACAACCAACAAACAAGATGGTGTCATGATGACGTCAATTTGGCTACAACCAAAGCTAATCCGCTTTTTTCTCCCCCTTTGTTGTTTCACAGAGCTTTCTAAAGGCTTACAATTTAGCAAGACGTGATTTTATGCAGCCCGGCACACTCTGAAATTCCTCTCTGTATTCCCCCTCACATGTGTAGATTGTTTACGGAGAAGAGGAATTCTAGAGGGATGGCGGCCCGCAAGGGGCTTGGTTGCTATGGTTACTAACCCCTGAGCTGGGTTCCATTTAGCAGGAGGGAAGCTAAATTATTTGCAGACCAAAAAGAATAAGCTCATGATGGAGAAGTGTAATGAGGTGAAGACCTGTCTGTGTGAAATACCTTTCATTTAATTGTCATAACTCTGTACAGTGGAATTAAGTCATAAAACTGTGTTGCTGGCAGAAATTATGCTCATTCAGTGTGATGTAAGGAGAAGGCATATGTAGCCTAACGAGCACAACTGTCAGTTTGCGTTAATGCCAATTTGTTTTATATTTATAGGCTAAGTAATGGTGATCAAATATTATCTATTGATGCATGAAATGTCTAAAGTACATTTTACTCTTGTGCTAATGCACATGATAATTTATTGTTTTGGTTTTTACATCTACTGCTAAGTCTACCACAACATTGAAACCACTTGCCAGTTGTTAATTAGGTTTTCCATGTGCCAGCATGATAGTCTTGACCTCAAGGAATGGGACCTTTAAGGGTGTCCTGCAGCATCTTACAAAGAAAAACAGGCAATGCCTCTTTTGGGCCTGGTGGACTGTGAAGTGGGACCTCAGTGGATCTGACTTGTTTTGGTATATCCCTCACATGCTTTATCAATTCCAGATCTGGGGAGTTAAGAGGAGAGGTCAATACTTCTGACTCTTTGATGTGTATTTAAAGGTGTATTTCTTCTGCTTTAGAGGAGCTTACTGTCCTGCTGAGGGAGACCACTGTTACCAGTGTGTGGCTGCATTAATGTTTTAGTGGATGGTACAGTTCAAAGTAGCATCTATAACTTGAATGCCAGGACCTGAAATGTCTCACCAGAATATTGCATAAATCTTGTAATGTGTTTATCAATGTTCTTCATGACTCATTTCACCTGTCTGTGGTTGTGATCTTACGGCTGACGTGTGTCGACTGCAGTGATGAAAGATGGATAACAAAAAGCATGATAACTTAGAGCGTGATCATATGTTCTGCATGAAAAATCATAATTTGTTCCACCAAGAGGGTGGTGTGATAGGTTCTGTTTGTCTGTCTGTTAGCAGGAAATTGTTATGGATGGATTTGCATGAACATTTTATCAGAGGTGGTGCAGAATCTAGCTTAGAAGTTTCATGTTGATCTGGATTTGGATCTGGATGCAAGATTTTCTTCTTACTTAGCCCTTGAAGATATGATATGCCTTTTTATTTTAGTAACTATATTAATCTTTACCTAGAAAAGAAATACCCTAGTATGATATTTACTTCCCAATTTAGTGTAGTGTACTATAAAGTAGGACAAAACTGATATGCACACAATTATTTCTGTTATAGGTATGTCCAGTATTAGTGAAAAAGGAATTTAGTTTAATCGTTCAGTCACCAAGACGTGTATATGCTATAGATTTTAGTTTGTTCCCCTCATGTTCTTCTTTTCAGCTCAAACTCCTATTCCTTTCTTCAGCTTGATTAGTTTTGCTAATGTGATTAAGTTCGAATGTAATTTTGAACTGATAACGTGTCATAAAATCAGGCATATTGGTACATCTGCAGAAGATCTCTCAGAGCCTTTGGCGGTAGTCACCCTGTCAAAACAAAAATAGTTTAAATATGTTAATGAGATGTGTGTCTTGCATCTAACAATTCTAAACATACATAACTTTGTTGGTTAAAGAAGGTACATTTTATTATCTGTAAAATCAATGGAAAGCTATTATAATGTATCCTTTTTTGTCGACTGAGTGATATAGATATTTTTCTCATTTGCTGAGTTTTATCATCCATCCATCCATCCATCCATCCATCCATTTCCACTTAGTCCAATTAGCGGTCGCAGGGAAACTGGAGCCTATCCCAGCAATCACTGTGCAAGCGACAAGGGTGCACCCTGGACAGGTCGCCAGTCCATCACAGGTGGCTTTCTCATATAAAAAAAGAGTTGTTTGCATCTGGTTTTATTACAGTACAATGTCTTCCAAATAGAAGTGGGAATGAAACAGAAAGATCACAGTGATATTTCTTTTTCTAATCCTTGTATTCTTTTTTTGTTTCAGACCACATTAACAGAGGTGCAATTTGGACCAATGAAGTTATTTAAAGACCCGCTTCAGGTATTGTAACATACTTGTGTACATTGATGCATTAAGGGTTCCTTTGTAACAACAGGGGGTGCTTCACAGTGCATTGTTTGTGTCCGTGTCATTCAAAGGGCTTTTAACTGAACTGCAGTGCTATATTCAAAGTTAATGTGAATATTTTGTCGATTTTTTTCTTGGGTAAATTTTTCTGATAATCTTGAGTTTCTCAAAGATGCCACACCTAAAGAAACGAGTGACAAAAAACAGTCCACATGCAAACATTCAAAGAAGAATTAGGAGGCAAAATTGTTAATGGTTGTATTGTGTGCAGTGCAGCCTAGAGGTTGTCATGGAAACAGGGCCAAATATTTATGACCAATAGCATACCATAATGAACAATGTGAGTTATGATGGAACTGCACAGAGGATCACCAGTTTTGTCACTGCAGACAGGACTTTCTGTGACATTCAGTAGTTCATTTCACAGCTTGTGCTCCATGCTTTGGCATGTGCTCCTGCTGTTGGGTGAAAGTTTTTAAGTCAGCTATTTATTGATTTAATATTTTTGCATCAGCATTTTGAAAATCTTAAAAGAAAAGAAATAGATTTATCTCTTATGTGTTGCAGAGCTGACAAATGAATTATTTACAATAAGTGCTGATTTCAGTCTGTTTTTTTAAGAAACATGCCAAGCATTTGCTGCTTCCAAACGTGAGAATGAGCTGCTTTTCTTCGTCATGTGAATTGAACACTTTGGGATTTGGACAGTTGGCCGGATGAAACAAAACCCTGGAAGATGTCATCTTTGGCTCATGCTTTTTCTTTTTCCTTTCCTTCACTTTTTTCATCTTACAGAAAAAACAGAAATCAGTCATGAGAAAAACTGTTACACACCCACAACAAATGAAATAAAAAACCCAACACAATTCAACATTGGCAAGGAGAAAAGTGTAACGTAAGAAGTCTTCTAACTCAATAGCTTGTACACAGTAAATGCACAGACTGCCTCAGAGCCTGATGCGCTTCTCTATGGCTGCAGGAGGAAAACGAAGTAGAGAGATATCCCCTTCCTGTTTTTGTCACTCACAGCTGATCTTGTCATGCCCTCCTCCTCTTTACTCCTCCTCCTTTCTAGTGCTTCACAGGATCTGGCCTGGCCCTTTCTGTTTTCAACAATGATGTTTTCTAGACGGAGCGATCAGACGCTGCCAAAAACACTCTCTACCCCTTTCAAACTTTTCTTTTTGCCCCTCCCTCTTGCTGTCTGTCTCTGTGTGCTGCTTTCACTGCTTTGTACATCTTTTTCTTTAGATCATGAGACTTGTGTGTTTTTAGATTGCTTGATCTTTTTTCCCTCCAGTTGCGACTGGATGTGTTTTAAAAAAAAAAAAAAAAAAAAACTAAGCAAAGCATATCTGTAAAAGTCCCAGTACAGACATCTGAAAAGTCCTTATCGCAGCCTATATTACCCTGTTCTTCCACCTCTGCGGCATGTTGACTTTTCTACCAACATCTCAATGTGGAATTCTGATCCAATTCCTTGCAAGTACCAACCATAGCTGCAGGACTCAGATGTGATGTATTTATGACCTGAACACTCATTGCTGCTTGTAGGGAAAATGTTCATACAGTATGTGGAATATGGTTTGCATTAGCAACACCTCTCTGCATGAAACTACCTCACTGCTGCTTCAGGCAACGTCGTGGTGCTTAAATAAAACACACCAATTGTCAGCGTGTAAAAAAAAAAAAAAAAAAAAAAAGACAGCTGTTATAAGTACTAGTTTTTGCAGTATTTTCCTTAAAAACTTGACATTTATTTTATGTCCCAACTCAACCTCACAGGTGCAATGCAAACTTCAATCTAAAGAACAAGCTTCCTTTTCTTTACGTTCATCCTGCTTCCTGCCAACATT